>NC_039480.1:8602378-8961941 GCF_003590095.1 Trichoplusia ni
AACCTAGAAAGATAATCATATTGTGACGTACGTAAAGATAAACATGCGTAAATTGACGCATGTGTTTTATCGTCTGTATATCGAGGTTATTTATTAATTTGAATAGATATTAAGTTTTATTATATTTACCACTTACATACTAATAATAAATTCAACAAACTATTTATTATGTTTTTTATTTATTAAAAAAAACAAAAACTCAAAATTTCTTCTATAAAGTAACAAAACTTTTAAAACATTCTCTCTTTACAAAAATAAACTTATTTTGTACTTTAAAAACATCATGTTGTATTATAAAATAAGTAATTAGCTTAACTTATACATAATAGAAACAAATTAATACTTATTATCCAGTCAGAAACAACTTTGGCACATATCAATATTATGCTCTCGACAAATAACTTTTTTGCATTTTTTGCACGATGCATTGCCTTTCGCCTTATTTTAGAGGGGCAGTAAGTACAGTAAGTACGTTTTTCGTTACTGGCTCTTCAGTACTGTCATCTGATTACCAGGCACTTCATTGGCAAAATATTAGAGATATTATCGCGCAAATATCTCTTCAAAGTAGGAGCTTCTAAACGCTTACGCATAAACGATGACGTCAGGCTCATGTAAAGGTTTCTCATAAATTTTTTGCGACTTTGAACCTTTTCTCCCTTGCTACTGACATTATGGCTGTATATAATAAAAGAATTTATGCAGGCAATGTTTATCATTCCGTACAATAATGCCATAGGCCACCTATTCGTCTTCCTACTGCAGTCATCACAGAACACATTTGGTCTAGCGTGTCCACTCCGCCTTTAGTTTGATTATAATACATAACCATTTGCGGTTTACCGGTACTTTCGTTGATAGAAGCATCCTCATCACAAGATGATAATAAGTATACCATCTTAGCTGGCTTCGGTTATATGAGACGAGAGTAAGGGGTCCGTCAAAACAAAACATCGATGTCCCACTGGCCTGGAGCGACTGTTTTTCAGTACTTCCGGTATCTCGCGTTTGTTGATCGCACGGTTCCCACAATGGTTAACTTATACGGTTCTTGTAGTAAGTTTTTGCCAAAGGGATTGAGGTGAACCAATTGTCACACGTAATATTACGACAACTACCGTGCACAGGCTTTGATAACTCCTTCACGTAGTATTCACCGAGTGGTACTCCGTTGGTCTGTGTTCCTCTTCCCCAAATAAGGCATTCCATTTATCATATACTTTGTACCACTGTCACACATCATGAGGATTTTTATTCCATACTTACTTGGCTTGTTTGGGATATACATCCTAAACGGACACCGTCCTCTAAAACCAAGTAACTGTTCATCTATGGTCAAATGAGCCCCTGGAGTGTAATTTTGTATGCACTGATGGATAAAGAGATCCATATTTTTCTAACAGGAGTAAATACATCGTTTTCTCGAAGTGTGGGCCGTATACTTTGTCATCCATTCTAAGACATCGTATCAAAAAATCAAAACGATCACGACTCATTACAGAGACGTACACCATTGACAAAGATCGATCAAAGAGGTCATCTGTGGACATGTGGTTATCTTTTCTCACTGCTGTCATTACCAGAATACCAAAGAAAGCATAGATTTCATCTTCATTCGTGTCACGAAATGTAGCACCTGTCATAGATTCCCGACGTTTCAATGATATCTCAGCATTTGTCCCATTTTACAATTTCCGAAATTATCTCATCAGTAAAAAATAGTTTGAAGCATAAAAGTGGGGTCATATATATTGCGGCACATACGCGTCGGACCTCTTTGAGATCTGACAATGTTCAGTGCAGAGACTCGGCTACGCCTCGTGGACTTTGAAGTTGACCAACAATGTTTATTCTTACCTCTAATAGTCCTCTGTGCAAGGTCAAGATTTTGTTAGAAGCCAATGAAGAACCTGGTTGTTCAATAACATTTTGTTCGTCTAATATTTCACTACCGCTTGACGTTGGCTGCACTTCATGTACCTCATCTATAAACGCTTCTTCTGTATCGCTCTGGACGTCATCTTCACTTACGTGATCTGATATTTCACTGTCAGAATCCTCACCAACAAGCTCGTCATCGCTTTGCAGAAGAGCAGAGAGGATATGCTCATCGTCTAAAGAACTACCCATTTTATTATATATTAGTCACGATATCTATAACAAGAAAATATATATATAATAAGTTATCACGTAAGTAGAACATGAAATAACAATATAATTATCGTATGAGTTAAATCTTAAAAGTCACGTAAAAGATAATCATGCGTCATTTTGACTCACGCGGTCGTTATAGTTCAAAATCAGTGACACTTACCGCATTGACAAGCACGCCTCACGGGAGCTCCAAGCGGCGACTGAGATGTCCTAAACGCACAGCGACGGATTCGCGCTATTTAGAAAGAGAGAGCAATATTTCAAGAATGCATGCGTCAATTTTACGCAGACTATCTTTCTAGGGTTAAGGACCACACAAGTGAATAAAAATGAATTTAAAGAGTTGGTGAAGCTGATCAGAGCCAAATTACTTAGAAATCAGCCTGGTTAACGTAATTGTTTGATTTGATGCAAATGAGGCAATATTATTGTTGCCTTATTTGCGTCAAATTATCAAAATAAAAGAATACGATAAATAGGCGGGAAAACTTGTATTTCCTTATACTACTATGTAACCCGTGCAATGACAAACTACGCATACATATGTGTTTTTAGAATATTTAGTAAAATTTACAGAAGACATTTTATTGGGCATTAATATTTGGTCAAGTTTCAACATATACTCTTTTAACGAAGGAAAATGAACGGCTTAATAAAAAGCACAGCATTCGAATACAGAATCATAATTTACTCATTACATTTTAACAGGAGAAACAGTACAATTACAATATATTTTTAAAATTTGTAAATAAGTTAACCTAATAGTAAGAATTTTCGGATTCAAACAATATTGTGAAAGCAATACTTTTCCTTTGTTTTAATATTGAGTTTCTTATGGTAAAATTGTTAACGCCATATCCGGTAAAATCCAGATTTATCTTACTTTAAGGGTTTAGTAAAATAAAAAACTATACCTATCTCGTATTTTTTTATTAGTAACAATAAGCTAGTATTCTTTTTTCTTTAACGTCATTTACTCGCTTTTCAAACCATTTTCATTATCATTATCTTACATTACCCGGCATTTTTACTACTTACTAAATTATTAAATAGTATTTTTAGGAAAATTACACAACATGGTTAATTTGTAACATGACGACAATATACGTGGCCGACATTGACAGTATCGCGGGAAGAATATAGATGCCCAAAGGATACTTGTTCGCTTGTATTACTATGGGACTCGTGCACACTAAGCGATACGCATCCTTTATTTGTCTTGCTCCTGATTTTGGACAATCTGAAATTAGTACACAAATAATTTTACGAGTTAAAAATCGCATCAAAACGATATCAGTAATCTGAAATGATTTTTTTTCTCATAACTAGAAGACGATGGAATTCTGACATATTATTTTGTTAGGAAAACTCAAGAATAAAAATAAATTAGTTTAAATTAACTATCCATTGAGTATATAATAATACTAGCTTTTGCCCGCGACTTCGTTCGCGTGGAACAGTGACTTCCGGCAGATTTTTGGTTTTACTCACATAGTTCCCGAGAAGTTCCCGCTCCCGCAGGATTTTTGGGATAAAAACTATCCTATGTCCAACCAAATGCGTGTAACGAAACCATAGCGCGATCTATTTCGATCCCAACGCCATCTATCGACCATAGTGACAACTCGGATTATTTATCTATACTCCGTTCGGGCATTTTCTTTGTATTAAAGTAGTATTATATTTTTTATATGTTATTTTATTATTTTTTTCATACCTTTTTACTATTTATTTACTTTTTTCCGATGAATTAAAACAACATGAACCGAACTCGTGTAACGATCGACACCATTGCGCGTAGTACTAATAGAATTATCTATACTCCGTTTAGAGCATTTTCTTTGTAGTAAAACTTTTATTATATTAATATTATTTTTTTTACACCTTTTTACTGTTTATTTACATTTTTCTGATGGATTTTCCGATGAATTAAAACAATAACATGAACCGAACACGTGTAATGACACCATTGGCGCGATTAACGCCATCTATCTACGGAGCATAGGAAACAGCTCGACATTTGACCAATAGATGGCACTATTATATAGTATGTCCGTAATAAATTTTATTTTTTATTTTTATTTTTTGTAATAAAAACTATCCTATGTCCTTTCTCAAGTTTCAAACTATGTCTGTACCAAATTTCACACAAATCGGTTCAGTAGTTTAGGCGTGAAGAAAAGACAGACAGACAGACAGAAGACAGACAGACAGAGTTACTTTCGCATTTATAATATTAGTTTGGATATAGGTTAAGAATATGACTTAATTGTTGACTTACGTGTGGAAACTTTTAGAATAAGTCTTGCCAGCGCTTTGTTGAGTGTCCCAACTTCATTTTTGACGCTTTGACCAGATATTAATAATGCAGTAATTGCAATGGTGTGATACAGTAGAACGGCAACCATGTTATTTGTATAAGAATATTTAACCACCGTCTGCGAATCAATTAGTATTATTATCTTCGTGTCGTTTATTATAAAGCATTGTAAGCAATACATTGAATTCGGATCGATGCTAAAAAACATCGATTTTCTTAGCTTTAATGTATGTTGGTATGGAGACTGTGAATACCATTTTAATTAAAGTTCCATTAATTTATCGGCTATTGTAAGTAGGGGCATTGGGGCCCTGGTCATAAAAGTGTTCTTCAAACGTACAGAGTTTATTTATGTATTTTATCCGAGACATTAGTATTAAAAGTAATATAGTTTATGCAAACATTCGGTCTGCATTGTTTTTCCTATTAACTAATTCATCATTGAAATTTAATAAACATGTTGATTATTTCTCATAGTTGAACCTACCTGTCTGAGAAACACATCAAATATTGTGTAAATTGAAACCACGCAGTGAAATACGACGACAGCTATGGAAAACACTGACTGAAAAATAAGAAAGGACCAGGTTGAATACACATTTGTTTATTAAAATTGTGCCTGGAGGTGCAGATCAAACGAGAAAGACACGAGAAGAGGATATTTCAAATACTAGGTGCTCCTAGTATAAAACGTAAAAAAGCCTGTGACAAAAAATTGGCAGAGAAAGCAGGATGTGAACGAGATAGTCTCTTTTATCCAGCCAGAGTCGCGCAGAGTATGCGCGAGCCGGCCCGGCCCGGGGTGTTTTTAGTTGGTGGAAGTCCGACATATCCCCACGCCGCCGCGCCGTGCCCTCGACGTGGGTTGAAGTCATTAGAGTTTTACCCCGGAGAAAAAAAAAGGATGTAAACGAGATGCGGAAGTGTTTTCCCGCCTCCTACTGCTAGTTACAATGATATAAGTTAAGAGAAAATTTATAGAAGTATTAACAGATTTTTTTGTGCAATGCGTATACGTAGCACAATATCAATATTACCATTTTGTTAAAGCTCTGTGACACCTGTTGCGTGCACACTAGAATGTGTTGGTAAGAATTCGTCCAGATATTCACTCTCGTTGACAAATCAAATGTTCCTGAGTGTTCACCTTCATCTTTTGGACTTATATCTTGTTTAGACAAGCTTTGAATAGAATCTTCGACGGAGTGGTTGACAATTACTAGGAAATCTTTAATATTAGTGATAGCACAATAAGCGACAATATGTTCGAATATAAAGCGCAGGTCTATCCAGAATTCACTTATAATTGGAATATAAAATTGCCATTCAAAACTCGTATTAAGGTTTTCATGAATTCCCCAAATAATCATAAGTACAACTATAAGTGTAAGAGTAACGCCGGAGGCGACACATTTAACGTAGAGCATTTTATTCGATTTTATATATGATGGATCATTTTTAAAACGCTTGTGGATAACTTTTAAGTTATCGCAATAAATAGAAAATGGTTTTGAGTATCGAAGGGCGCTTAGTATGACAACGGTAACCTTCGTGAAAACGACTATTTGATGACTATATGAAATGAACTTATAATTGCCTGCACTTTCGTACACTGAACTAAAAATTTTAATATTTACAGCAGCAGCTAACATAGCTATTACAATTTCAAAAATGCAACGAGTAATAACAAGTTTTTTTACATTATTATTGAAGAACTGATAGTTTCTATAAACGCCTAAAACATTTTCGATAAATATGAGCCTTCGAAATAAAGCCATTTTTACTGACCGACACGGCAGGTAAACGTGTTATAAGGAAACTATCTGTTTTGATGAGAAAATGATCAAAAACTAATTTATTTAATTGAATGGCAAATAATTCAAATAACTTTAATATACATGCCAGTTTTACCTGAAAGCTTTAAAACCGGAAAGGGTCCTGCTGTCATAACAAATTATTGCAAATGTGTTACCCATAAAATGACAACTCTTGGTCTAAAATGTTGCCTTTTCTTGGTTGTTTAATATTTTATTATTTATTTACTTTATTAACCTGCGTTTGTGTTTTCATAACAAAGGGAGTTTAATGTTCATTACCACATTATATATTCATACATTATAAGCTCTGTGAGCTCTGTCCGTAGCGTAACTTGAGAATGATGATCTGTAAGGGTCATAATCATTATGTCAGTAGATTGATGAATGATGATGAGGTTTTTAAATTCACGATCAAAACGTAGAATATTATAATATTAAATAAAAGACAGGCAAGAACTATGTACCAACAGTATTTGATGATTGTATAACATCTATTCATAAATAAGATGATATAATTTTCTTGCAATTAAGACAGTTGCCATAGGCTACACGATCTTTTATTTCACCCCTATCTTGGTTAAACGCATGTTACATGTTGATCTAAAGTACTATTTTTTAATACTTTACTTAAATATATATAATGATTTGCATGTGTTTAAACTTTTCCTTTTTTTATTAATTCAACAATTTTATTATATTTTTATTAAAAAAAATAAGTTTTTGAGCAT
The DNA here is from genome assembly GCF_003590095.1 of Trichoplusia ni. NCBI lineage: Eukaryota > Metazoa > Arthropoda > Insecta > Lepidoptera > Noctuidae > Trichoplusia > Trichoplusia ni. Next base: position 8,609,398 of record NC_039480.1, read on the forward strand.
TATTTTACGTTGACAACATTTGTTTTTTAAGCCACCAAATAAAACAGCATGAATTTAAATATTTATGATGGTTATCTTTTTTCATATTATAGGAAAATAGATATTGATTTGGTGACTATATCTCTTAGGTCACCGGGGCGGCAAATAAAGTGACTAGGTACTAAATACACAAATACTAATATCATCATCATCGATCAAGTAGTAGTCAATTAATGGTAGACACATCAAGGTAAAGATAATAATTAATTATTCATGTCTTTCCACGATAGTTATGTCAAAAACTTGGACAGAAAGGAAAATAATATACTAATGTAGGTACGTATACAACATACTTGTTTATAAGTTCATGTGGAAACTATTAATCACTAAGCGAAAAACCAAAACATTCAGCTTAATTTGAGTAGGTACATTATGAAAATTGAATCTTGATAACGTGAAAAGTAAAATATAAGTGTCCTTGTACTGTAAAAGTATAACAAGGAGGTCGTTTCAAGTAATGAATTCACAATACTATTACTTAGCAGAGTATGTAGGTACCTATAGATTATACAAATAAGTACTTGTAATTGCCCATCCATTTGTTTTACTTTTTGGGACATCAACACATCCCAATCAGTTTTAGCTAAGTTTCAAAAAGTCACTATAGTTGAATGACATCGCTACTTGCATCAATTCAATTGACACACAATCCATTTTTTATATATTATTTGAAGCTACATATTAAAAAACGGTATTTACCATCATGCCCATTTGATTTATACATTATACATAGCTTTTAGAAATTGCCCGTACGATTAACTCAATGACTAAAGGGAAATCACCGGGACACGACGGTCTCAGCATTGAGCATCTCCGATATGCGGGGCCGCATTTAGCTAGGGTTTTGGCGATGCAGTTTTCATTCTGTTTGACACATACTCGTAGCTATATGCCTACAGAAATGTTACGGACTGTGGTTGTGCCTGTGGTTAAAAATAAAACAGGAGATAACTCGGATATTAATAACTATAGGTCCATATCGTTTGGCCACTGTTATCTCTAAAGTTCTAGACGGCATGCTTAACACCCAGTTAAACAAATGCATTGAGCTCCATGACAACCAATTTGGCTTTCGTCCAGGGCTCTCGACGGAGAGCGCTGAGCTATGTCTTAAGCATACTGTCAACTATTATGCAAAGCGTGGAACCCCTGTCTATTGCTGCTTTCTCGATCTTTTGGCGGGCTTTTGACTTGGTTTCCTACAACATATGTACTATGGTGCAAGTTAGAAAAATCTCAATTGCCTCTATTAGCAATCAATATTGACCTGGTAGCAGAGGAGATTGACATTTTTGCGTGTGCATTGAGTGAATTCACAAAGATAACATTCCATGTAATTAGTTATAACATTTAAGTTTAGTATTAGGATGGCTCCACTATTGTATTGGGTTATACCTGTAAAAATAGTGTAAGTTTTGGTTGAAAAATAAATAAATAGTGTAATATTATGGTATGGAAACCAAGTCAATAGAGTGAGATGGTTAGGGGCACTGTCGGAAACGTATGGGTCGGAATGCGGGGTGAGGCAGGGTGGTCTGACCTCACCCTCGCTTTTTAATCTGTACGTGAATGATTTGATCGGCGAGCTCAGCGGCGTCAGAGTTGGATGCCGAATTGATGATATCTGTTTAAACAATATTAGTTACGCTGACGACATGGCGCTGCTTAGCGCGTCGCCTTGCGGCCTACGAAAGCTTATTAAAATATGTGAGAAGTATGCCTCTAGTCATGGCCTGACTTATAATGTAAAATAAAGTGAAGTAATTGTATTTGAGGAAAGAGTCCCAAATTAATACCATTGGAAAGAGTGTTTAATTTTTAATACTTAGGGCACGATTTGACATCCGGCCTCAGGGATGATGCGGACTTGGAAAGGGAGCGGAGGGCGTTGTCAGTGAGAGCGAACATGCTAGCTCGAAGGTTTGCAAGATGCTCAAAAAATGTCAAAATAACTCTCTTCAGAGCCTAATGTACGTCGTTTTACACATGCAACCTGTGGGCTAGATATACTCAAAAATCTTATAATTCCTCGTATCCAGTTTAACAATGCGTTCAGAGTGCTCTTGGGGCTACCTCGCTTTTGTAGCGCGTCAGGGATGTTCGCCGAAAAGCGTGTGGATTGTTTTTGCACAACGATGCGCAAGAGGTGCTACCCTGGTGAGTAGGGTCAGGGCTAGCGGCAACAGCATTCTGGCGATGATCGCTGACAGGCTGGATTGTAGTTATGTGAATCACTGCTGTGCAATATCTCATGGGATGGTACAGCGGTGATTTGATTTGAGTGCTACAAAATAATCTATTAATGTTTTTATGTGTCCCTAATTACTAACATAGTTTTTAAGAATAATTTTTACTAATACAAATGAGTCAATGTTTCTTGTAATTACATGTTAAATAAAATAAAATAGCAGTTTTATTTACATTATTCAAATAAAAAGTTTTGACGGAAATATTTCGCTTATTTGAAAATTGTATTTTCAAGTTACCCTGTAAAAGTAGCTTTTTTAATCATTTGCTCATCTTTGCATTCATCGAAATATATATACTAAAATGAAGTTACTTTATTACATTACTTTTTTAGCAATTTTGTGAAATGTGAAAATAGTTCATTAAATTTATGTCTTAGTAGTACTGTTTTGTCACTTGTGGCACGTTTATTTTACCCACAGATCATAAATAGCTGTCGGCCAAGTCTCCGTGAATTGAATAAGCCCAAATAACTTTCGATTTAGCCTTGAATCCTTGAGATCCGATTACATATTCGGCTACAAAATGTATAAAAATCATTTGAAGTAATAATTCTTGCTTACATTGCATGTTGAGTTGCAGGTTAATGGAGGCAAAGCCCATGATGGGTTCGGTGGATGAGAGAAATCAGGAAAGCAGACCTCGCTACGCGACATGCATCTCGATATAATTATGATGTGAAAGTTGAATATTGTTTTTTTTGGAGGATTTATATGAAATTAATTGATTCTTGGCAGATTTTGTTAATATTTGTTCAATTTTAGGGTTCCAATTAATAATATGATTTTTAATAATCATACAATCAATTAAAATACTTTATATTTTATTACTTCCCTCTTATCACGACTTTCAATCATCTTTCATTCTGTGCGTGTCACTCATAGAGCCAGCAATGTCTTTGCTAAGAATATTAGTATTCGTCGAAAACGTTATGGGCATTTATAGAAATTATTTATATTTCAATAAATATCTAAAAGTTTTAATAATGATTCGGGTTATTTTAGAAATCGTTGTGTCATTAGGAATTGCATGGCATAATGTCGGCGTTAGTGTATATAAAAGCATAGAGACAGGAGAGGATGTTCTGGTTTTATTATTGTTTCAGGCGATAATATTGATGAAAGTTTTTGTACTGGGCATTGGACCCGTCCGAAAAGCAATGGATTATAAATTATATTTAGAAAACTTGAAAATAATTAACAACCGCTGTCAGGATATACCATCGTATGCGAAATCTTTAAACGTAATGAAGTTAAAATGTTTTGTTGTTGCTATTCTAATCGTAAGCAGTTCTGTAGTGCTGTCAATAACAAGGGTTAATGATTTAAACACTAAAAATCCTCTTATTTTCGTAAATGCCATGGTAGAAGAATGTTACGAAACTTGGGTTGACTATCGCTATATTATTGACCATTTAGTAGCATATACGGGAATAATTGGGATACGTGATTGTCTTAAGATATTGAACGAATCAGTGCATGACGTTATAGAACAGTGCAGTAAGGAACAAGAGGAACACTTCGAGGAAGAAGATAGAACCAAAACTGATTTAGTGAAACAAGTGAATGGCTGGATGGAATTTTATGGTTACATCATGTCTTGCAAAAAGCATTTGTCCCGATGTTTTAGTGAGCTGGTAACTAAATTCATCAAATTAAAGTCAAAATAAACCTTATCGAATTATACACTCCACCAACACAGGGATCGTAATGCTGTAGTTGTTCCAGTTTTTAGTTAACCTGTTCATATAATACATAACTTGAAAAAAAAGAGTTTTCTCTTATCAAAACTCAGACCAATAACATTAATGATCATCAAGCGTATTTTATTAATACAATTTTGCTTTCCAGTTGATATTTTCTTTCGCCGTTGTTGTACTGCAAACAGTATTTTCGGTATATGACTTAATTGGCATTGTAATGAGGAAGGTGAGCAGTTCAATTTATAATATTCTATTTCAATTTTCAAAAGGGAAATTACCACGCATTTATTCTTTAATGTTGTGACAACTCTTCAAAACATCATACCCCTGGTTGTGTCGCAATCAGACTGATGCATGTTCGCGTTCAGTTACCGATTACACAATTATTATAACAGCTTTAAAGTTTGTTTCACTTTGATGCGTTTAAATATCAGTTAGATTTTAATTTTTTAGATTATAGCACTGATACTTGTTCTGTGTTTAAGAAAACTGATTATCAAGTAGCACCCTAGTAGTCAGTAAATTATTAATAAAAAAAACCTCGGCACTAAATCTAGTTTTCTTTGTTTTAGAAAGAGCACAGATATGTAGAGAGCAATATGATCGTGTATGTGTTGCTGTACCACTCAATAGCTTCAATATTTCTACTGTACGCTGGGCAGCAAGTTCAAAATGAAATCATAACCCTCAATAATGCTATAGTAAGACTTCTGAACTATGTCTCATCATGTAAGTATACTACGTCATATCTATAAGAGTTATTTTGCGAAATCACGACATGACGAAAAGACAAGCAGCTGATTAATGTTTTAATTATAAAAATAAGGATTGTTTAATTGATTATTTGGAGGTATAAATTTATAAACCTTATAACCGACTTTTATTTTCACAGATGAAGGAAATGTTGAAACAAGGAAAATTAAGGATTTCTACCGAATAGTTAAAACGAATCCTGTTGTAATACAGTTTGCTAAATTATCGTTGGGAATGTATTTACTGCCTATGATATTTTCACTGGCCGCAACGCATATTGTAGTCCTGTTACAAATTAACCACGTAGTGTGAATATTCTCTCAATAGCAAAGTTAACTTTAAAAGTGAAATTGGTATTCTTGTTCATTTTGATTATGATACATGAGTAACTCTATATTGTTTGACACAAAATATTTCAATAGTTATAAAATTACAATTATAAGTTTAAGAGATTTCACAATCTACAAAATTAATGTCAACGTCACACGAATAGTTTAAGTACTCCGGTCTTTTTATACACCTTGTTTTTTTTTTAATGTCCTTAACATTTTGAAATGAAATAATCCTCATCTCTTCATTAGGCAATTTCTTTCTTAGATACAGTAAGTATTAAAGTTTCAATGCAAGTAATCGAGAATACTGTAAACAGTTTATAAGCCCCCGTGATCATATATAGGTACACCGTGATTTTTTAGTCGTCTTACAAAAGCAGCCCAGTTCATGTATCCAATGACTAGAACAATTTTTAAGAGTAGGTATATTCCAGATTTCTCTTGTTTCATTTTCTTCGTACTTACTATCTTAGTTGATGTTAAAAAAATAATAATGGCGCCTAGGGGTATTTTACGTCGTCGGATACATTAACTGGGCTGCTTTTGTAAGACGACTAAAAAATCACCGTGTATACATACCCGGGGGCCTGCTGGCACACGTAGTTATTAAGATATTACCTATTATATTCTTATTTTTTTATAACACAGACGTGAAATCACAAGCTAAGCAATATTGTATAGGCAATATAGCAAAGTAATCTTAGAGTTGAAGCTAAAATTCTATGGAAACTTGGTAATAAATAATGTGAAGAAAAATAATCAAAACATATTTTATTTCCTTACTATGATATTGCACGTATACCTACGCAACAGGTTTGAGGCTTAAGGAAATCACCTGTTTATAAACTTTTCCCATTTTACATAAAAAAGTAAGAAGATGTTTTCATCGGACTCAAGTGGTAGGTATGTGTAATTATTATTATTTACATCTAAGTGCACTGATGTTGTGTTAACACACAGCAACTACTTGACAAACGACATGATATTAATCATTTCACAAATGGAAAATAAATTACTTACATACTACTACTTACTTAAAAGTCAGAATATGTTTTGAAGTTAGTTTCTATCCATACCGGCTACTTCAATGTAGTAAAACAGACAAAAATGATAAGTTTATTAATTAAAACTGAAAATGTTTTAGGCGTTTACCGGAATTATAATATGTTCGATAAACGCGATAAAATAATGATTTTATTGCGTACCGTAATGGAAATACTTATAAATTTTATTATCTTAGTAGAATTTACTCGTCTCATTTTTGAAGTTACTAAATCAAGTGACATACTAAAAATTTACGTAGCATTATTTCACGTTGTATATTTTTTTAACAACACAGCTTCATTTGTGTCTGGTATTTACTTCTCAAGTTCGTATCAAGCCTTTGTAACCAATTTCAGAGCCGTCCAGCATTCTTCGCAAAATGAATCAACTTACAGTGGCCGTATCAAAAAACTAAAGATATATTTTATAACAGCGATATTTGTGATTATTTTATTGGGTTTAGGTCGGGCTGTGTTAACCGTAGTCGAGTATTCCGTCATACTACACAAGGAGATTTGGCCACATGACGCTTGGCTAGCACTCTTAGTTACTTACGTTGAGATTCGATTCCTAATAGAACACTTAGTTTTGGTTATCCAAATAACTATGATTAAACATTTATTGAAATGTTTGAATAAGTCTGTATTGAATCAAAAAATAAACTATAACAGTACACAAATAAATGAGGGTGTAGACACGTTAAATAAAAATAATAAATTAATGATTCAGACTGTAAAAGAATGGGCTTCGAAATATAATTGCCTAAAACGTTGCGCAGAGGAGCTGACTTTATGTTTTAGACACCAGGTAAGAATTCAAACTGCGTTTTATTTATATATTTGTTATACATGAAAAATGCACAAATTACACCTCAGCCTATCTGTAATAGGGTAATGTAGGTAATATAAGAAGAAGTAAGTGCATACTAAATAAGCCCGCAACAAACATATTGCCTTGACATCTAAACAAATTTGAATTGAAAAGTATATTAATATGTTCATCAAACGTTTAATTTCTTATAAGTCGGCCAGAACGGGACACGTTAAAATTAAAATGTATATAGTCAATCAGTTTTTGCATTGCACGGTAATTGAGCGCACCATGCCAAACCCACTGTCCGTAACGTGGCATTGTTTCTCTTATTGTTTCAGATGTGGTTATCATTTGGTATCTCTACATATTATTATGTGGCTACAATGTTTGGAGTTATTTACCACGTGCTCTATGAGGTACCTATAATTTTATGTTCATTTTTTAAGCCTGGACTTACCTACTTAAATTTTATTATTTTACAGAATGAAAAGAAGTATATTAACATCCCCGTTATACTGTATTTTTGGGCATACTACGTATCTTTCATCTTCGTCATGTTGGTAGCCTCAAATGATCTAAGTAATGAGGGACTCAAATTAACGCGAAGGCTTTCTGAACTGTACTGCAAGACTTCTATTAGTAAGTATAAAGTTTTCAGTTCATAGTTGAATTAAATTTCTTCTACTTTATGAAAGTCAATTTGCCCAGAAAAAAAGCCGTGCCAATACAAAAAATGTGAGTGTTTTACGAGATAATACTGATATACTAGTGATATCTTCTACATCAAAACAGTGTAGAGTTTGAACCTTTCTGTACTCTCAATTTACACTACACACTGTCATCGTGGAAATGAAAGACAACACTACACGAAAACAAAACAGCAAAGGATTCTTAGACTTTAAAGAGCTGAATAAGCTACCGTTTTCCTTCTATTTTTTTTATTTACTTCTTCGGTCTATCTTTTACTATTCTTGACGTCGTTTTAACATTGGGTTAATAATTAATCTTAGACAAGTTGCTTTTGTTAGTATAAACCCTAAACTATTTGTTTCAGATTTGACATCAGACACAAAACTTCTCAAGGACCTTTATATTCTGGTGAAAAACAACCCAATACAAATAAAGTGTAGGCCCAATACGGCTGTCGGCACGAATATAATTCCGATACTTATGTCAATATGTGTCTCGTATGCCATAGTTGTATTACAATTCTCACAGCTTTAAATGTCAATGATGTTAAAAATAAATAAAGTTGTGGTAAAAAAGTGTGTGAATTAGGTTTAGGTTACTTTTAAGTCTTGAACTGTCTGAAAATAAAAATGTATCTAATTAAATTGTTTAAAATCATCATGTTATGGATTTTATTATGTTTGTTATAGTTGGTATTTTGTATTGAAGTTTCTACTTATTGGTCTATAAACTCATACGTACAACGATGTAATTTGGTGTTTATCTTTGTTTTATAAGTGAACTAGCTGGTGCGACTTCGTCTTCGTGGACTTCAGTTTACAGCGTTCGGTGGTCCCCGTTTCCATGGAAACAATTCCCTTAGTGATCTTATAGCTTTTACACACCTTTTAAATTTTCCCTCGGGAACTATTCCAAAAATCGGGATAAAAGGGAGCCTATGTGTTATTCTGATGTATAAGCTATATTGTGGTAAAGTTTCATTCAAATCCATTCAGTAGTTTTTACGTGAAAGAGTAACAAACATCCATACATCCATACTTACAAACTTTCGCCTTTATAATAGTAGTAGGATACAATTTCTTCAATCAGTCAACTCGCAGACATAGGTTTTTCTAAGTTGCACCGCAACTCCCAGACAATTACTGATTAACTTATTCAGGTATATAACATTGAACGTAATAATGTATTATTAAAAGAAATGCATGTATGATTAGATGTATGACTAAGTACTCGCTCGCGCTTGTAGTAAGTACATTTATTGATTAGGAGCGTGTGCATATGCCAGTATTAGTCGACACCATGTTAGACACATTGTTAAAAGTTGAAAATATTTTAGGAATCTATAGAAATTATAGTTTATTTAATACTCGTCATAAAGTTCTAGTTTTAGCACGTACCGTCGTTGAATTCATATTTTCCACGATTGTCCTAGTGGACACGATATATTTGATCCTCAAAAGTGGGGCTTATGAAAGTAAAGTGCAAGTTACGTACTACATCTTTCTTCATTTTGTGTACTTCACCAATGGCACGTCATATTTTTTAAGTGCTATCTACTACACGCGTTTTTACGAAAGCTTTTTTAATCATTATTCTACCGTCCAGAACTATTTTCAAAATGATTCGATTTACGTCAAAAATTTTCAAAATCTGAGACTATTTTTCAAAATGTCTACAATTGTGACTGTGTTAATGACCTTATTTCGTACAGCCTTTCTGCTTTATGAAAACCTACCGTTACTTAAACACGAGTCGTATCTTCATTTACTTTTACTATCGATGTTAATGTCTTACATTGAGATTCGGTTCATTATGGAGCATTTGATTTTTTTTATACATTTGAAGATGCTTCAACGACTACTGAAATGTTTGAATAATTCTATATTAATAATTCAAACAAAATATCACGATAAACAAATGCCTGAAGGTGCAGTGGAAAAAAATGAGCAATGGGCCACTCAGTATATTTGTTTAAAGCTTTGCGCTGAGGAACTATCAGTGAGTTTTAAAATTCAGGTAAGTCATTCAGTAAGTTGAATATCATAAATTATATTGCGGCCATTACAATATTAAAAGTAAGACCTTTGACGCAAATTACGCTGATTCAATTCGAAAAATCACAAACATAGTAAAAAAAAAAACAATTTTATTAAAACGTTTCGACCATTGACTTTGGAAGTGCTTAAATAAAATAAATACGTATTCAATTAGGAAAAGGTAAAAGTATTTAACGGTCTACACCGCCGATTGTTTTCGATCAAACTGAATATTTAAATTTTGTAGTAACGGCTAGTCTTGCAGTAGCCAAAACCAAGGACCAAAACCTTAAAAGGTCTTGTTCATTAGTTTTGTTTTTAAATGTTATAATAATATTAAATAATGTTGATTACTCATCTTAAAACTAAACACGGAACATTCACAAAAGCTAATTCCGGCATTGAGTTATTCTCCCAGTCGATTAAGAATGCCTTATTGAATACTTCACCAGTTTCAAAAATATACGACCGTTTTCAACTTAATTCCATCGACATATTCTCGAAGGCTGCAGGACCACCTAAATCCCAGATCTTTTGACTTGGTCTGCTCCCCCTTACGATACTATGCTAAGCTTCTCAACACGCCTGATACCATACAGGCCAAAGTTTTCCAGCTGATCGTAGGGTCTGGTCAACATTTGCTGCTTGATTACAGTAAAATAGTCAATTTATATTTACGCACGTAGTATGCAACAGTTCTGTTTCTCCACTGGATTGTTCATGTCAGTTTTCGAATAAAAAAGTTTTATAAACTTTTTTTTAGGAAAGAGTTTATAACAAACGATAACGTACTATGTAACCGTACTACGTTGTTATATAGGTACCGATTTATTATGTTGAACTCAGGTCTACTAACTTATTTGTAATTTGTCTTTAAAAATCCGTCCTTAATTTCTGTTTCAGATGTTGTTTTCGATTGGACTTTCATCATTTTACTACGCTTTTACAGTATTCGGGTCTCTTCGTACTTTTTTACTTGACGTGAATGTATGTAATTCAAGCTTATTTTGTTCCTATTTCTTTTATTCACAATATTAAACTTGCAAAATTTAATCTTTCAGCACACATACAAAGTACTAAGTATTTTCAAACGGTTATATTTATTTGTACACTATATATTTTGTGCCTTCATAACTTTGTCGGCATCACAATGTCTACTTAAAGAGAGGACAATATTAAAAAGAACGTTTTCCAAACTTCGCTGTATGCTAGCGATATGTAAGTCTAGTTCCTTTTGAGGATTTGATCTAATTAATGACAATTTATTCGTTAAGTTATGCTTGACTGCACTCAATTTTGAGACTAGTCATGTGACTGTAAATTTCAGATTTGTTATATTTTGTTGAATAATGAACTAGCTTCTCAAAAATTTGCGCATTTTAATTCCAGATAACTCGCCTGAAGAAAAACACGTCAAACGTCTATTTGTCCTTGTTAAGAGAAATCCAATACAAATACGATATGGACCTAGATGCATTATGGGAATCAATTTAGTGCCGATGCTCATGTCTTTGTCAGTTTCTGCGTCTATTGCAATTTTACAATTTTCACAGCTTTGAATGTAATAACTATTAAGAATAATAATTATTATGATTATAAATGAGATTTACATAAAAAAAAAAACTGTTGATAGTGAATAGTGTAACAGTATGCCCTAATATTGAAACATTTCATTATTAGTATGTGAAGGTTGTTTTTTCGAATCTAAGTGATGTAGTTCAAATAATAAAAATCCTATTCTTCTGAGTGTCGTACAAGTACAAATATGCCATTGAATTGAATTGGTAATATCCTTATCATTGTATTGTCATCCGAGTTTTTCATTTCAATGAGCTTCAATTATTCCCGATGAATACAGTAGATTTTTTTATAACCTTTATTATGTAATTAAAATGCTTTTTATCGGTGACATATTGTGTACCAACAATTACTCAATAAACTTTTAAAAATTAGAAGTGAGGCAACTACTTACTTATTAAGTAATGTAATTTTATGGAGTATATAAACTAGAAGTGTTTAGTTCGACTGTGAATACCAACATACGCAGCTGTATTGTATTGTGCGTCGGCATCATGATAAGGTTATTAACGAAGGTTGAAAACATAATAGGCGTCTACAGAAACTATGATATATTTAAACGCCGATACAAACTGCTGATTGCAGCTCGCATCGTTCTGGAAACCATTCTTCCACTTGTGTTATTAAATAACTACATTTTCGTCACTGCAAGTGTCGATAGCCACCGTAAAAGCGATTTGGAAGTTATTTATATCATGTTGTATCAGATTTTGTTCTGCTTGTCTAATCTTACATTTTTTCTCTGCGCTCTTTATACCTCGAAGTCATTTAGTATATTTTCACACAAACTTCTTGCGGTGCAACCTTTCGTTCAACAAGAACCGATGTACATAAAGGTTTTAAAAAAGTTAAAGATGTTTTTTATAACAATAACGATTGTGTATTGTTTTTTTAGTCCAGGTTTGGCTACACTAAGCATTCTCGACTTCCACTACACCTTTTACTCTGGTACAAGGTCGCCGAAAGGTTTTACATCATCGTCAGTGATTATGTCTTATCTTTACATACGTTTCGTAATAGAGCATTTAGTTTTATTTATTTACACTATTATGCTTAAACATTTATCAAAATACTTAAGCAGTTCTATATATGTTGTTCAACAAAAAGTAAATAACTATACACGAATGCGTACGAAAGCTGATCTAGAAAATACAAATGCTTGCTTGTCAGTAGAAACGGTGAACGAGTGGGCTTCTACTTATTATTGCTTAAAGTGCTGTGCCGCGGAGCTGTCAGTTTGCTTCAAGTACCAGGTAATGTCATCCTATGATATAGCAGAGATCTAGCATGCATTTTGACGATCTAACCTAAACGTTAATTTTATTTCTTACTTTACAGATGGTTTTTTCGATAACTCTGACATCATATAATTACGTGACAACATTGTATGGAATTATTAAGTGTTTGGTGGACAATGTAAATATGATTTTTTTTAATAATTAAGTATTAAGCATTAATTAGTTAGACTTTCAAGACCACGACTTAAAGAAGATAATATTGTTGAGGTTCTCGATGCGTGATAGCGCAATACATGACGTAGAGTGCATCGCTATTCCGCATTGCAAACCCTCAAAAATATTACTTTAAGCCGTGGTAGACCCCTTATTCACATAAAACATTATTTTTTTGCAGGATTTACACAAAACCTTATCAGTTTCATTTTACGCGTTTGTTTTGTTGTACTTTGCATTTTGTACAAACTTAATTTTGTTGGCATCGCAACAACTGCGTACCGAGTGGATTATTTTACAAAGAAGACTTTCTAAGCTCTATTCAACTTTATCAGTTAGTAAGTATAAAAATAACTTCATGAATAGGTCTCCTTGCGTATGTAAATCATCCTTACTTATTTTTTTTTTCAGGTTCTACACCAGAAGTGAAAAGCTTAAAGAATTTATACATTTTGGTCAAAAATAATCCTGTACAAATACAGTTTATATCGAAAGTATTTATGGGAATGCATTTGGCACCGATAGTACTGTCTCTCTCTATCACTTACGCTATCATCATCCTACAATTCTCACAGCTCTCTATGTGAATAATTATGGTTTTAGAATCATCACTGTTTATGTTTGACGTCAAAGTTTGATTGTGTGATAAGTTTTAGGACCTATTGAGGGAAAAGTTGCATTTTTGTAAGAGTTATCCTAAGAAATCGAATTGTCTCATAAATTTAACTATGGGGCGTTATAAAATTTCTAAGGTGTTATTACTACACAAAATTTTAGTTTCACCCAACATACTTAACGATGCACAAGCACTTAATCCTACTCAAATAGAGCAGCAATGAAAGAAATAGAGAATGCTTGTAGAGGTTATGCTATTCTTTTAATTTGAAGACGAAAAAATAAATAGACATGCCTATCTTTTTCATTAGACCAAAAATTAATATCGATCTAAAACAAGGGGATTTTTGAGGATGTCATATTTATTTTTCTTTGTCATTTTCGTGAACAAAATATCGCTCTACTCATCTAGAGTTATTATTACTGTTTTATTTTATGTGTTACGTAGTTATGTCTGTAGACATCCACGTTTTAAGATAATAATATATAATTACTATAGTGGTACCGTGTGGACGATGTTGAGCGGTATGCCACTTTTACACTAGCAATAATAGTACCTCAAGACGTGTTTGTAGACCTCTAGTTCTTAAAAATGATTTTATGGAGATTTGTACTTAATAATACATAATTTTTCATAGATGTTCTTGTATTTCACTATTTGCTTTTGCAAGCACATGTTTCTGAATAATCGTAATGTTATTTAAAAATAAATGAAACCAAAAATGAATTTGAGCTTCTTATTTAAAAATGAAAACATTATTTTTATATATCATAAGATAATTTGAGCAGTAATATAACGTACTTACATTTAAAAATGTAATACAATCAAATGGAAACATCGCCGTCAATAGATTAGTATCGTCCGACAATAACAATTACATAAAGTCACCTTACTAGTAAGAGTTAGTTTATTTTCGTTCAAGGAACGTGAACGACATATACAAGCTATGGCGAATAAAATAACAGATTTTGTATTAAAAACTGCAAACGTATTAGGGATTTACAAAAACTATTCAGTACAAAAAAGTCGCGATAAAGTGCTTATCGTAACACATATTACTATTCAAACAGCTTTCTTGTCATACCTTATATTTGATACCATCGTCATAGCAGTGACGGGCCCTTGCAACACTAAGTCAACAAAAATCGCTATGCTTAGCTTTCACGTCACGTGTGCTGTAAATGCTTGTGTCCTCTTATGGAACAGTATCAGACACTCTCGATGTTTCAATGATTTTATGACAGATTTGATGGACATCCAAAAAGGTTTCCGAAATAACAGCACATATATTGAATGCCTAAGTAAACTCAATATATTTATTAAAACTGCTGCGACTATAGAAATCATAGTTATAATTTTTTCAGCAATTTACAAATTGTTGGTCATGATGGCGTTGCATTACTCCCTAAAATTATTATTTCTAACATTTAGCACCGTAATAATCGAAACTTGTTTAATTTGGGAGCACACATCATTATGCGTCTATATTCATATGTTAAAAAGCATGATAAAATGTATGAACAAATGTATATCACAAACTCACACGAAATACAACAAGAAGGTTATATGCTCCAGTTTACCTGAAACTTACATCCCTATTACTAAAACAATAGAAGAGTGGGGTTCGAAATATAACAAGTTGGTGAATTGTAGCAGGAATCTATCGACCTGCTTCAGTGCTCAGGTAACAACGTCGTTTGAATAATATTGTACAAATAGAAGATATAAAATTAAATAGTAAAGGGTGAGGGAGAGTGAAAAATAATTTGCAGCCATCTTGTTTGATGTTTTTGTTAATAATCATAAGTTACAACTGCAAAAGTTGATCGATCACAGGTTAAGCCTACACTTGATACGGTCGATCCGGTCATCTATGTCGAGTTCATCAGTGTTTTGGAAAGCAATTAAGAAGTAATTTACACATCTTTGACAGTCTTTACGACCAACGTCTACTGACAACCAGTCTGAGTAAAGAGTATCGTGTTGCCCAGGTAATTGGGTTGAAGTGGTCAGATAGGCAGTCGCTCCGAGTAAAAGATGTAGCTGGTTAGACTCGAAGCCGACCCCAACAAAGTTGGAAAAAAAAAACTATATTGGTATTGAAAACTACAAAATGTACCTTAAAGCTCTGTAGAATTCTATATCGCAATCCCAATTAAATGAAACACAAAAGTCACATATATTATTATCAGAACCACTTCGCCTTAACTGTATTCAATATGTATAAATATCTCAAGTGTTATTTATGTAGTTTCCATTCATGTACTTACAAGATAAGTAAAGATCATGTGTAAAGAAAATGTTGTGAGTAAATAAAACAAAGCAGCAAATTACTTATAGAACAGAACTTTATTACTTATAGAAACATAAAGCCATTTTTTTTCAGATAACGTTGTCGTTGCTGTTAACGTCAGTACATTTACTGATATCTGTATATATTGTCTCATGCAATGTGCTAAATGAGGTAAAATTATAAAGTTTGACGTCTTATCCATGTTATCACTTAATCATGCTGTGTAATTAAGAATTGTATTGTTTTTCGCAGTCCCGTCCAGACAAATTGATACTATTTTTGTCGTTGTATAGTTTGATTTACGACGCGTCCTGTGTTATAATGGTGTTGACGGCGTCACAAATGCTAACAAACGAGGGATTAACACTGGAAAGAACGCTATCACGTTTGTACAACAAGTTATGTATAGGTAAGTTGCACAAAAATAAAATTACCAATTTTTATAACTTTCTTTCATCGTTCTTTATTAATTAGCAAAATATAATTGATGCGTAAAAACGTATTTATAGCTTAAGGCCGTTGTTTCTTACTTTCCAGACTTTATCTCAGAAATGAAAAGAGTGAAAAATTTTGAAATTCTTTCTAAAAGCAATCCGGTTACAATAAAATTTGCCTGTAACATATCCCCTGGATTGCACTTCATACCAATAATCGTATCGCTATCGCTTTCGTATGCAATAATTGCGTTACAATTTACTCAGCTTTAAATGTTTTACTGCAATGTTAAGGATGGACATATCAAAGTATTTGTCGTTATTAAAATTTCGGGTATTCTTTGAGAGACCCATCTTGAGGAATACTCAACTAATATTTGTTCAAATAATAAAGCAAGTATGTCACTAATACTATAAAAGTGAAATAATGTGAGAGTGTTTCTTTGCGTGTTTTTAAAATTGGTTCATGCTTTCACGGCTAGACCATACTTGATACAAAATGGTTTTCATGGTGCCTAGCCGACACTTTGGATTGACGCACGTTTTAGTTTAGTGATACAGTTTATTAAATTAAGTGATATTTCAATAAAACACATTTACATGTTATTTTTCTATATTAATTGAGGGACACAGGCCAATTACAATGGTAGGCAATGTTGGCCGAACGATTACAGTCTGGGTTTCAAAGGGTTTTCAGTGACACTCAAATCCTCAATGAGAAATATGTTAACACTCGAAGTCGAGTTCTTAAGAGAAAAAGTGCGTTTTATGTATGCACAGTACATCATCGTATGTCATCAAAGAGTTAATTGGCACAAATAAACTTAATGAAATAAAGATTTTAAACATTTCTTTGTATTTTTTATTTCGATCCTATCATTCGCATCTTCCATGAATCTCTCTCTTGTGCAATCTCACACGAGCCTATCACAGTAGATACATCGAATACACTCTGGTCTATGTCAAGATATGTTTTATTTGTATTGAATTTAACATCGTATCAGCGGTCCAGTCCAGTTACCATTGCTAGTTACAATAATCATTTTCCATTTTTTGGAGAGAGCTGCTACCTTATTTCATGTTTAAAAAACGCATCTGGCAAAAGACCTGTGAAGGTTAAACCGTGTGAGCACTTTTTCGATATGTTAAGCTGGTTCGCTAGATCTTGTTTCTTGATAGCCTTCCGATATAACACAACAGACTTACAATCATGGAATGGAAGTTGCCCAACCAGTATAATGTTGTTAATGCTACTTTACTTTCGTTTTATTTGAGGCTCCACCATCGCATCTTAAAAATTGCGGGTTAAGAATAAAAACACCACACTCAATTTCGACTAAACAGATCGATAAGTGGTCAATATACCAAAACCACGAAGCGCGTCGTGTCGTTGGTTCGATTCCATGTGACTTAGCTGATCGTCGAAACCCCCGTGACACAAGGATCAAATAACTTAGAGCGTAGAATTTTTCCCACTTTTTTGACAACAATTCACAATAAGAGTACTTCTATCGTAATAGTCGGTTACGATAGTATGTTAGTGAGAAGGCAATATTATGGTAAAAAAAATGTTTGCTACTATCAGGGAAACGATTACAACAACTTCTTATTCTTTATTAGATTTAGATTACTGCAAGCTTTTATCACTAGTAGAAAAACCGTTTGTTTTAAACATCAAATAATGATTCCACCTCCACAATCTACTACCACGACCTTGAATACCTGTAACAAGTTTATACAAAAATATATTTAAGTGGCTTCACCGTGTAATGTATTGTTCACAATTTATTGTTGGTAAGCAAGAGATTAAAAACTATATCGAACAAAGTAATTACTTCTTTATTTATTGTTGCCAGTCAATATTGCTTATTAGTCATACAGGAGTTTGACGTGAAGTCAGTTGGTCTTATCTCCAAGCTCTGAACATACAATTTTATACCAAAGGGACAAACTTTTAATATTCATCAAGTTATTTGAAACTACTAACTACTAACCAGTTTCGCTTTGTTTGGTTGTTATAATTAGAAGACTTAACCCATCAAATACTAGTTCATAAGAGCATCACTTGATTGGTACCTAAGCAGAATCCGAGATCATCATTTTGTACGTCAATACGAGAGCTGTTAACGTGAACACTATTGGTGATAGAATTTGATGATCTGCTTAATCCTACAATCTTCTTTAGGTTTTATTTATTTCTTTTTAGTCATAATATTTATTTATAACGTGGCCTTTTAACACCTACGTTTAAAACTTGTGTCCAATTTCAAGATGATTAGAAACAAATTGTTAAACCAACTAGTATTCGTTGAAAATATAATAGGTGTTTACAGAAACTTTGCTCTTTTTGGTCGACGTTGCAAAATTTTGGCTTCAGTACGAATTATTTTCGAAATCGTCTTAGTTTCAATCAATTTCATCGTCAACTTCCAGATATATCGTATGCATACTGAACCCGGACACAATCCACTAATGAGAATCGTATTTCACACGCAGAATCTTATAAGCACTACCGTAGTTATAATTCTTGGCACTAATAGTTCGAACTACAAAGTCTTTTTAAACGACTTTTCAGTAATTTACTATTCTCTCCACAAGAACCCAACGTTAACCAAGTTCTTTAAGCGGTTACAAACACGTTTCTCAGTATCGACAATTTTATTTTTTATTATTAGTGTAGCTCCAAAAATAGTAAGAATATTCTTTCAAATTTATAGTAAAAACTTGACCTTTATATTGAATATCATTTTTAATTCTGCGACTCAAGTTATGATTGAAACAAGGTTTATCTTAGAGCATATTATATTTAGTATTTTAATTGATACGCTTCGATCTTTTTTGTTGTGTTTAAATAAGGATATTTCTGATATTCAAACCAAGTACAATATCGTAGAGAATAGGTTGTATTCAGACAGACGAGAGGATAAAGTTATTTTGACCGTGGAACAAGTAGAAGTATTTGCTGTACAATATCGACGACTGATGAGTTGTTGTAAGAACCTTTCGGCGTGCTACGGTAAGCAGGTGGGTTGTAAGAATTATAGTTTAACAGGACTTTTGACAAAAAACAATATCTGTTTAGTCCGTCAGACAGATTTCGAAACAAATTGGATATATGCTTTTTCTTTCATCTCGTAAAAAAATTAAGTAGATAAAGAGATTTAAAAACTCGTGTGACGTCATTTACAAGTACACTCTTTACTAGTAGGTGATGTTACTAGCCCCCTATATCATCATTGCTATTCCTTCTTAATATACTTCCCCATATTCATTCTTAATATACGTATTCAATATTTTTTCGAAATCTGTGTGACGGACTAAACAGTGACAAAATATACTGTTTAAGTGTCCTTAAGCGATATTCAGCGTTGTTTATAGTACTGCTGCAGTGTGACTGGAATATGTGTTTTTTTTAGATGATGCTTACATTGAGCTTAACATCTATACAGAATGTTATTTCGTGCAGTGGAATATTCATCATATTTATTACAGAGGTACAAAAATCTACTATTTTGAAACCCGATTAGATATATACATGCATTTTTTTATTATCGAGCATCTTTTATTTCAGGATAAGCAATTTTCAGGTCTTGTCAATGTAATCTTTCTTTTATTTTATTCTCTTGTTGGCTTATATACCGTCGTTAATTCAGGACAACAGTTATACAACGAGTATTTAAAACTTAAAGGGGGACTTTCAAAACTAAGCAGTTCTTTGTCCACGTGTAAGTACTCATGTGTTCACGTGACGAATAATCGCCTAATATTTGGAAAGTAAAATAAGCATTTACGTAAATATGATTTTCTTTTTCAGATCCTGCTTCTCAAATTAGAAGGAGTGTTAACGATTTCCAACTATTAGTCAAACTGAATCCAATCCAAATAGTATTTACGAAGATAACTCTTGGAATGTATTTAATACCAATTATTCTATCTCTCACTACTACTTATGCAATAGTCATACTTCAGTTTGTACATGTTATATAACTCTTAAGAAAAAAGTGTTTCTTTTATTAGGCGTAGCTAGTTTAAGATAGGATGAACTAAAATAATTTTTAAAATAGGATTGCCACTTGTGTCACCTTGGGTTTTCGTGTGTCCGATAAATTGTCTTTCATTTATTACAACGTTAGCTACGTAGGTAAATTATTATGTCATATTGTAAGTTAATACATAATATATTATTGTGTGTATTGTTTGTATTTTTTTATCTTTAAGTCATTCATCATTGGCCTAGCCTTTTCCCAACTATGTTGGGGTCGGCTACCAGTCCAACCGGTTTCAGCTAAGTACCAGTGTTTTACAAGGAGCGACTGCCTATCTGACCTCCTCAACCCAGTTACCTGGGCAACACGATACCCCTTGGTTAGACTGGCTGTCAGACTTTTTCAAGCTTCTGACTACCTGTAACGACTGTCAAAGATGTAGGAATAACAGCCGGGACCCACAATTTTACGTGCCTTCCGAAACACGGAGGAATTCGTTATGACAAAGATGGTCACCCATCTACGGACCAACCGCGTCAAGCAAAGCTTAACCTGTGATCGAATCACTTATGCGGTAATAGCTTAGCCACGAGCTTATCTTTAAGTGATAAAATTAAATTTAACTTATGCCCGAGTTCATTGACTTATTAAAAGTTTGATGTCAGTATGTTTTTGCATTTCTTGTCTTTTAGATTTAAAAACTTGTAGCGCTGTAGTATATTCTGAGCTGAACATACAGAGCGCCAATAAAAGTCCAGTCATATAACTTTTTTTACGAAATTGGGTTTACCGTACAAAATATGGTAGTGTAGTAAAAATATCAAGTTCGCTTTGTGGTTCTTGTCGTTGTTGGTGCGAATGTTTGCTCGAGGTTCAGGTTAGATCCCAACTCAGGCAAGTACGAATGTGACTTGTTCAAAGTAATAAACGAAAGAAATGGTATATTATACTAAGCAGGTTTTGTTACTACTACCACTTGATACATTTATTGGCTGTATCACACAATAAACCCACAAAAGATGATTTAGGAGGTTCTAGGGAATAACTATTTATACTTTTAATACCATTTAAAATATTTACTCTTTTTAATAATTGAGTAGAACAATGTATGCACGCCAATATTTAGATTATTTCAAATTCAGGAACGAAAAAAAACAATACATAATATATATATATATTTTAACAATTGTGCTTTTAAGGCATCCTAACCTCAAATATAAAAGCGGAACCGTACTACTAATGCTCAAATGTCAGTCCGTCCATCTATCAACAGGCTATATCTGATGCCAGGTGGAGAGGCCGACGCTCTCTACACGTCAGCCTCCGAAATGAAGGAAGCCCTCGGCATCGTTTGGCCGACGGTGATGACATGCTATGCATTGCCGCGCACCTACTAAATACGGGGACACTGTACGTCGGTTCAGGTTAGGTCAGTAAGAGCCTGATACTACCCGCTTCCTCCCCCGAGGAGGTGGGTGATGAGTCCCCCGTCTAACCAAAAAAAGGCGCTATCTGATGAATCGTGATAGCCAGGCAATATTGTTTTACAGATGACGTACTTATTACTTTTTGAAATCGATTTAATGGCCAATTTGACTCATACTGTGGTGATACCTACTCGCACTTTAGCAGGTTTTTATGGATTTTCTAACAAAACTAATCTATAGTTTTATCCATTTTTTTTGTATACAAGTAATACTAGCTCTGTGTATTTTTTATAGAAAGCCAATCATCATTTCTACTATACGTAATAGACATGTCCTAAATGTAGTAATTTATCATTCTGGTTATTTTTACCACACCGACTCAGACAGCATTGTAGTGACCACTAATTGCCCTTGTGAGGTCGTTTGTTTTTCCAGACTTTATTAATAACGGTAAGTACTGTTTTTTAGGGAAAGTCATTATTTAATTCTGACATCACTACTTTGTACTCAACTGGTGAATAGTTTTAGTTTCGGCATTTAGTTACGTAAACGTCTTTCCGAACTAAAAATATGAAAAACCATATGATAAACAAGTTAGTGTTAGTTGAAAATATATTGGGTGTTTATAGAAATTATACAGTTATTGGCACACTTGGAAAATTTTTGGCTATAGTGCGAATAACTTTCGAAATCGGAATTACCGTATTGCTTTTCTTCATGAACTGCAACATGGTATTTAGCCCCCCATTCAATAATCAAGGTGGCAAGTCCTGGCTGATTATCATATACCACTTTCAGAATCTTTTAAGCACTACTGTCATTATAATCTGTGGTATCTACAGTTCGGGTTACTACAAGCTATTTCTGGAGGACTTTTTAGTTATTTACAATTGTCTTCACAAAAACTCAACTTTAACCAAGCGGTTAAAGCGATTGAAAATATTTTTCGTCGTGTCTACAATTTCATTTTCTATTTCTTCTTTAACCTTTACAACGTATCGAGAATTATCCAAAAAATTATATTCATCTGATGTGACCACTTGGTTAATGACCATGTCTGAGGTTACTATTGAAGTACGGTTCATTATGGAGCATATTGTTTTCGGTACTTTTGTATACATGGTTCATTCTTTTTTATTGTGTTTAAATAATGAGATTTCTGCCATCCAAACCAAGTACAACATTAGAGAAAAAATGTTGTATTCAGACAGACGACAGGATGATATTATTTTGACTGTCGAACAAGTAGAGAAATTTACTGTATTTTATCAACGCATTACGACTTGTTGTAAGAATCTTTCAGCGACCTTCCATAAGCAGGTTTGTAATAAGTTACTGTATAACAATAAATAAGTATTCATGCTACATGAACAACTTACATGAAATGTTTCCATTATTATTCATTTTACAGATGATGTTTGCATTATGCTTAACATCGATACAAAATGTTATTTCGTGCTGTGGAATGTTCACCATATTAATAACCCACGTATGCATAACTTTTTTATTTTTATGTTTACATATGTTTAAGCTTTACCAATTTTTAATACATATTAATTTACAGAAAGAACTAAAGGAACTTTTAAACGGATTTTACCTTTTAAATTACTCAATATTTTGTTTATATTTCGTCGTTAAATCCGGACAACAACTTTTCAATGAGTACTCAAAACTTAAAGAAGGTCTTTCGAAATTGGGCAGTTCATTGTCCATTGGTAAGTGGTCCAGTATAAATATATTACTTATTTTTAATAAATATCTATCGTTCCTGCTTTACCTGATAATAGAAGCCAATTCCTGCGCATTGTTTTCCTTATCTGGCAGCTTTCTCAATCCTTCTCTATTTCATCCTAACTCTTGAACATCCTTATACATCAAGACATCCTCTAATATTATGTAATATAACCGTTTCTAAGTCACCCTTTTCCACTTTCCATTATATTACTTATATATTTGGGATGATCTATCTTATTGCCTATTGTCTAGTCTTGATTGCACAGGTAGCCGTGTGGTATAGGTCAACACGAACAATTAATTTCTACTCATTTACTCTCCTAAAGTTATGAAAACAAAGTAACAAAAAAGCATTTTGTTTTAGATCCTGACACTAATATAACGAAGAGTATTAAATATTTTCACCTATTAGTCAAACTGAATCCAATCCAAATAGAATTTACGAAAATAACTCTTGGAATGTACTTAATACCAATTATTTTATCTCTCACTACGAATTATATAGTTGTTATTCTTCAATTTGTGCATGTTATTTAATAAATAGGCCTGCAATCTCCTTTTAAAGTGAAATTCATGTCATTTACGAGAGGATGATATACACGTTGCATAGTGGAGCCTCCCAAGTTGTAACGTCTTTTAACTTTATTTATTTATTTGTGGGAAGATAAGCTGATACAACTTAATATTTTTAAATTAGCTTGTATTAAATTAAACTAATAAATTATTATATTATTGTGTGCCGCAAACGGTTTTTCTTTTCTTGTAACTTTATCATTATTCCTTTAATTTGCGAAAAATAAAACTAGTACTCTTTTTAACTCTTTTGGTTCGGACTTAACTGACACCTTGGATTAAATACATAGACTACGCTTTATTAAAATCCGTTAAAAGAGTAATCGAGGCGAGTGGAGCCGCGAGAAAAAGCTAGTACATCAATAATTTTCATAAAACCTCGGCGTCATAAAACCATTCCAGTATTTTAGAACGGTAGCGCATAACTCTTCAGTGGGATTACTGTGACAAAAAGGTGTCAGATGATATACGATAGAGGAGCTATCTCTAAGTTACCGAACGTTCTGGAATTTATAGACTGACCCTCCTTCGCCGAGGGCGGCGCTCTGCCTTAAATTAGACGTGTAGGGAATGCTCTTAATTTCATTGGTATTTTATTAGAATAATAATGTTAGACTAAGCGCCTGTTTCACAATCACTGATGAGAAGCTATCTAGCAAATAAATTTAAAATTTTGGCATTCCTTGTTTGAAAAAATCTGTCAAGTAATTTAACGGGATCTTATGTGGCGGTGAAAGACTATGCATTTTTTTTTCTTTTGTGGTATAGAAACCTTTTTAAAGCGTTGCAATGCTAAATTATAGTCAGACACCCACAATTCGATAACAATCCATCCAATTTCTACAGCGACTGTCTTCAATCAGCACCTACTAAAGTAATTTACCTTATCGTCCTTATTTGGGGATAATATATCAAAATCAAGCTGGAATCGTCCGCCTTACTGACCAGCCATTAGTTTGGTGGTTGAGAGACAAATTGCGCTCCATTCATCAGGCCAATGAAATATGTACGCATTACTGGTGACAATTGCCCATTATGTATGATTCCGGACATAATGTGGTAAAGGAGTGGTTGGCTCAGAGTTAATAACCTTCTGTGTTGTTGGTATGAAACACTTGCCTTAGTTCTGGTGTCTGATATTTATCCATTTAAGAATGCTTCTTTCGGAGTTTTCGGATAAAAGCTAAACAATTATGAAATTGACACATTTTTTTTAAATTTCCTGATTCATTTTCGCAATCAAGTGAACAATTACGTGGCTTCGTTTAATTTATATTTATAAAGATTCTTAGTCTATGAATAAAATATCTATCAACAATTATACACACAAACTACATCTCGAAATAATAAAACGACTTTAACTTAAAACGTAAAAACATATTATTTAAATTGAACTAAGTGACACAAAAGGTTCACCTTTCATCGTAGTCTTGCTAAGAAATGTCGATGTCTTAAGTACCTACTTTCAACGAAGATCGTAACTTCTCTTTTATTGCAGTTTATCATTCTGATAATATCCTCCCTGGTACAAAGAGGTCGTAAAGCCTCTTACAACATGCTCACACATAGCCTGTTGGTTTCTGTTCTAATATTTAGCTTTAACCGCAACATATTATGTTTACGTTTTTTTTATAGACTGCGTTTACAGCAATTTAAATTTTCTTCAATTTCCTTTTTCCAACTATTTTGGGGTCGGCTTCCAGTCGCTGGCAACTGGATGCAGCTAAGCATCAGTGTTTAACAAGGTAGGTTGTGCAGTTGTTTAGCCACGAGTTCCTCCTAAATATGTTGGTTTTAACATCATATGAGCCTAATACGTTAGTTTCCTGCTCGTTATTGCAATCTGCGACTGTGCGCACATATCTGATACCGCTATGATTATATAATTTCCTGATCCTTATTGGCAATCAATGGAAGATTTATGTTTTCGAGATATCGCTTTCGGCTTAACAGAAGAATATTGGTGATTGTTATCTAAAACCAGTCTTTTCTGTACTCTCACTTTCTCATGTTACTAAATTCCGGATATCTTTAAAAACATCTTTAATAAAAACCGGTAAAGTAAGAGTTGCAATTGTGACTTTCGGTTGAGAACAAATCATTGTCCCAAATGATGACTGATGGTGGGTTGATTTTTCATTTGTCCTAACAAATATAACTATAAAATTTGATGCAAAAATACATCATGTGTGAATTTCATCCCTCTCTAGTAGACTAGCTATCAACGTTCGTGAAATACAAACTGGTTCATCATAATATATATCATAACCATCTATTGACGACAAACAGACAGCGATGCTTCTGTAATAGGGTACTATTTTTTTACTATTCAGCTACGTAACCCTAGAAATTATATATTCTCATATTTGTATATATTTCAAAGAGTAAAAGCGTTTGCCCCTATAAGTTTAACTGGCGTCTGACAACAATAGCCCCAGATAAAACGATGAACAAAAACAGTTTTAGATTTTTCTATTGTTATAGTATCCAAGTCGTAGAAAATTTAATATTGAATTATTTTTAGATATACTCAGACACCTAAATGTTATCTTTAATAAATAATGGTCATTGTTTAACTTAATGTATTCACACGGTCCTTTACCTCACATAGATAAGTTAATGGAGTTATTGTGTGTTAATGAATGACATGCTTGTCTTCAGTGTGTCATTAGAATGTCAATCATAAGAAGTATCTGCGTAAGTAGGTATGGTATCATGTTTCATTAAAAGTATATCTAGTACCATTATAACTCAATTGTAGGGTATAAAGATGTACACTTTTTTATAGACAAAAAATAAAAATTGATTGTAAATTTAAGAGGCACCGTGTAAAATACATCTCAGAGAAATCGTTTTACGAGCACGAGCGAAACAAAAAAGCACTATTGGTGCTTGAAGGTAAAATAGGCAATTTCGAAAGTCATTACTTTCCT
The DNA here is from genome assembly GCF_003590095.1 of Trichoplusia ni. Taxonomy (NCBI): domain Eukaryota; kingdom Metazoa; phylum Arthropoda; class Insecta; order Lepidoptera; family Noctuidae; genus Trichoplusia; species Trichoplusia ni. The sequence continues at coordinate 8,636,079 of NC_039480.1, forward strand.
GATGGCTGGCCTACTGTGAGTTTGGAAAAGCGTAAATCTTGGACAAAGAACTCTTTAAAAATAGTTTTAAGCGAATGTTACGTGGTACACTGACTTTGCTAAATGTTTTAACGTCGTTTCTTAATGAGAGTAATTTGCTTGCTTTCATGATACCTATTTTTACGAAACAGTAAAGCGTTTTGTTTATGATTATAGGTTTAAGACAAAATGGGTTTCAAATAAAACATTTATTCAAAGATTTTGAGATAATTTTGATATTGGATTTAAAGACCAGCCTTCAAAATCAGTTAGCCGTCATATAATGATTCATAATCGTCCATTGGGTCGCTTATGAAATCTCAACTACAATGCACCTACGAAAGTGTGGTTTCCTCAAGATATAGCGTTCATGTCGTCGAGAGCGTTTTAGCAAATTAATTAAGTCTCAAGTTATCCCAGCCTTGCAGAGAAGACGGATTGCCCATCGTCCTCATATAAATTGTTAGATACGCACCGAGCTTTTAATAACTATACCCAAGCAGATTTACTATACCAATCTGAGGAACGACTGAGTTTAATTTCATTCAAAACTAAATCATAACTACCTTAATGTCGTGATGCCAAGTGCAAACGAAAGAAAATTCAAATAAATTTACTTACATTTTTCCAATAACCGATAGTATCAAGAAACTTTTAATTACGTTGTTACTATTTTGACCATAAAAAAGGTTGTAAAACGTTATCGTAAACAAAATTCAGCAGTTATGTGAACCCATGTATAATTTACAAACCCAAAAACAAACAAAAGTGAAACAATACACAGCCTGTTATAATTAAAGGTAGAAACCGTAACCATTACCACTAAAGGCCGCACCAATTTGCCACCGAACCGATTGGATCGTCAAACTGATTGGTTGTGATTGTAAGATTACAACACGACCGTGCAATTCTAGCTTTACGAGCGTCCCATATAATGTAGCGCTTATAAAATATTTAAACTAGATTCTGCTCTGTGAATCGCTGTAATGTATTATTCTAAATAAAAAATTGTTTGTTTTTTAACGAAGGTACATCAATTTAAAAAATAATACATTACATTATATTGTATAATTAAACAGTAAAAGTTTTTTTTTTTAATTTTCGTAATAGAACAAGGTTCTGTAGTTAAATTGACTTTAATAGGATTTTTTTTTGGGTTTCCACGAAAAAGGTGGAAACGGAAGCCTATTACTGCCGCTCAGCTTGAAGAAACAACTATCTAGTTATATTTTACAAATGTCCTCAATAACCATCGTAAGCAACACTATTTGCATGAAACCCTCAATGCCGCGAGTGCGACTCGATCTTTACCGGTTTTCATAATATTTTAGGTCAGCAGTATACACCTGAACCGATTTCACACCTATAAATCAAAACCCCATTTCTGATGGTCTAGCTTTTAAAATTTACTGCCGAATCGCTAGAAGTATTAATGTCATTTGGCATTTAACGCTGGCTGGAATTTTTAACGCGAAAATTGCCTTCAAAACGCTTACATTCATATTTTCCGGTGAATGATTTTATGCGCACCAGATAATAAAATTTATCTGAAACAAATGTTTTGTTGCTATGCGGTACTGTTCTAGATGAAATTTTCTAGATTCCTAGCTTACTGATACCTACTTGTATCAGTTTTGCTAATCGATGAATATTCGGTCTAAGTCCGTGATCGTGTATTAGACACATATAACGCAATCAACAAATAAGTATATTTCTGTTTCAGTTCGCTGAAATAACATAATTGCGTATATATATAATAACGATAAATAAATGTAACTTTTTAATAAATTTGTCATAACTTTTTATGTTGGTTACATAAAAAGTCAGGACACGATTATCGATCTGGAGACCCACAACTGGACAAAAACTGTAACCTTATTTTAAGTCTCTTTACACCAATCCATTACGAAGACATCCATATCATCTCACCTCCCCTCGGCCTGCCAGGTTTGTGAGTTTCAGCTTACTTGTTCCACTCAATTGTTAGTTTCATCTATCAGGATTCATGGAGTAATAATACCAGCCCAGTTTCACTATAACTTCACGGTTTACTCTACTACATAAGATTTTACGATTACGAATGCCTAATTAAAAAAATGTTACTTTAAAATAACGAGCAAAGAGGACGTAATACCTAAAAAGACGTCCAACTTTAATAAATGATCTTCGAGCAGAATGAAAAGGACAGTCGTTACTAAAACAGGGTCTGCAACAGTAATAAAAATAACAAAAGAGGTCAATTGGACTTTTATTAATCGACCCTCTTCTACAAATCGTCGTAAGGGTGCTTGAATCTTGAGCGTCGCTAAAAGGTCCGCGTAATGTTTTCGAGCATTTTGAGCGTCTGCTTTAATGTGGGGACAAGTTTAATGTTTTATTTGCTAAGAATACACTTTAAAGAACAATTTCATTTTGGTTGCTATCTTCTATATCTATCTCAATGTGACAATTTTAATAATTTGCCGAAAAAGACAAAATCTTTGACAATATTAACTGCCTCAAAGAAAGATAGTCGCAATTCAGTACCTGTATTAACATATATTTCATTTACAAAATATTACAAAAATACCACAAAGGTATAAGAGGTACAACAATGATTGCTTAGTTCAAATTGTTTCTTCAAGCTAGAATTAAATGCTTACTTATTTGCTTTACAGATAGTACCAACCTATAACACGATTTTGATATTAATATTGAGCTATGTCTTCCAATAACTCAGCTACCATGGCGATTGAAACCAATTATATCAGACATAGTAGTTTAGTTACTCGTAGTACACAATGGCATGTAATTGCTGGATTCGAATATGATAGGTGTTTGAAAGTTTTGAGTATTATTATTATATGAACGACGTATCATATAACTTTGACTTTGTCTACTTTTTTTTTTTTTTTTTTTTCAGCCATTACTTTCCCACTGCAGGGCAAAGGCCTCCCTTAGGTTCTTCCACTCTGTCCGGTCTATTGCTTTTGCCATCCACTGTTTGTGGTACGCATCCAGTTCGTCGCGCCATCTCATTCGAGGCCGTCCTCGTCGCCGTTTTATGTTTGATGGGACCCAGAGGGTCCAGACACCCAGACACCACAGAGGGTACAGACTTTGGCCCAGGAGTTTTCGGGCAAACGACAAACGTGGCCGGCCCATTCCCATTTTAAATGGGCAGCTTTCAGACCAACGTCAGCGATTTGTGATTTGGAACGCAGTATACTGTTCCGTTCTGTTTGTCAACTAATATTAATTTATATTTTACTTCTGATTACCAGCGTGACTATGACTACTAATAACGAAAACAACTATTTTCATTTGGTGACGGTGACAAACTAACCCTATCTATATCTATCTATGGCTATCAATAAAAATATGCGTGAGTAACTTATTATTATTTTTTACATTCTTCTCATCTTTGAAGCCGCGCAAACAAAGTTGTTGGCAACAGCTAGTAACATAATGCAACACGATTTGAGTCACAAATTATTAATACAATCATTCACATCTGACAAAACATCTCTCGCAAACTCCCAGCCAATAGTCACCGTGCACAACTATGCAACAACGACAAAAATACCAAAGGGATCGAGGTCCGTATAGAAATATTAAACTGCGGGAGTCGACTGTTAAGGAAATCGACAAAATAAGAAATCGAAATATGATGAGATATTCAAATGTTATGGAAGTTTGTTCAACAACATTAGGGAAATCGGCCCCAGAGGGTCTGTCCCAAGACTATGTGGAAATACGAATAGCATGGACGAGAGACTTGGCACTGAAAACTTTTAGCCTCTCTTCACGTCAAATAATACTCAATCAAACGGACTTGTGACGTCAAACCTTACAAAAAGTCATTTTTACTTAATTCCACACATAGGTACATGGGCAATTATTTGAGTAGTTTTTAAAGCCGCGGTAGTTTATTTTGATTAGAAATATTATTATAGACTCGTTTACGGAAATAGCTTGACCTTTACCACCATAATTCATACTTCAATCTATCTTGACAGTCTGGCTTAGGAATAAAAGTTTCTGAGGAAATTAATGTTTTAGTTGTGAATTATTTTCTTACTTGAACTAAAGGCGAGTCCACCGTAGCTATGCCTTGAATGTTTCATCTTGTACACTGCCTTCTTATAGTTTTTCACAGATACACAGTTCTATTAATCACTAATATACCGTTAATTAAGCACTTCACAATATTTAATGACTCTAAGATCACTCACACTATGTTTTAATTTGCAATAGCGAGCCACAGGCTCTTGTGAAAAACAAAATGAATCGCGCCATTATTGTACATAACACCAAATTTGAATTTGGAACGAATTAAAAATAAATAGGTACGTATTTTGTATGAAGTTCAATATAGTTAAAAAGATTTTATTTAAATTAAATTGAAACCATAAATTAAAATTATTTTACAAATTTAAAAATAAAAAACACAAAAGCACTTTTAATTTTATGCAGGAAATATGTATTAGGTAATATTATTTTGTCTCTTTATTTTCCTAAATGATTATAGTTGTATTACTAGTAATCTGGTACACAATTTATGAGAAAATTGATAATTTTGATGTATTCTTTATCATAGCTATTCTAGAAAACAATCCTATAAAAAAAAGCTTGTATAATTTTAAAAGTTCTAATATTATGGTCCCAAATCTATACTCTATACTGAAGCTGAAAGCTGAAGAGTTTGTTTGTTTGTTTGAAAGCACTTATCTCTGGAGCTACTGGTTCAAATTGAAAAAATCTTGTGTTGAATAGACCATTTAGGCTATATATCATCACGCTGCGACTAATAGGAGCGAAGATACAATGGAAAATGTGGAAAAAGAACAGGGAAAATTATGCATTTTCCCTGTTCTTTTTCCGAGGACTTCCAATTCAAAAATTCCTAACATATATCTTCTAACCACGTGAACGAAGTCGCGGGCAACAGCTAGCTCTATTGTAAAATACTACATTACTCTACCCACGTAATTGGTATTATTGATGGTATGTCAGTTTGTTCCTGTACAAACTCAATGTGTTTCATACATATTGGGTGTCGTAGCAACGCAGCTCAATACTGGTATTTTCCGGTTTACCTACATAAGTTTTATTTCCATTTAAATAGCCTCGCTGTAAGCTCGCCTCTTTAGCTAACAGGGTTTGTCTGTCCGTATGTATTAGATGTGAATTCGATACACACCTTCCTATTTGCCTGAGTGTTTACTGCTTGGACAAAACTTTATCTTTATAAAGTACTCTTAACTTTCAGATATATCTAGATATTTTTGGAATAAAGTATGTTTTATATCTTAGATACACTACATAAAACTACGTAGTAGGTTACCCAAGAACCAAATAGTTAATGTTTAATCCAACAAGCAGTTCCCACCGCAGTTTATGATTAACGAAAACGACTTTTGTAGGCTATCAAACTGCATTTACGACTTTGTCTTCCCTAAGCTCACATAAATGTCTAAATCTTTGCTTTTCCCTGGAGAGAACTACACATTTCCTACTAAACACCTACCACGAACTCCACAAGTCATCTAATCGTAGTTGTGAAAAAGAGATTGCGCTCTACATTTTGTAGCGCGCTATCTCGTTTCAACAACTGCAAAAGTACAACTATAAGATGTAGTGGTAGGGGGGGTCAGGTAGTGTATCACTTTAAACGTGTTTCGTAAATTAGCTTGTAAGGCAAACTTGTGTTATGTAGCAGTTACGTCTAATTTCATTCGTGATATGTGACTTGTGAAGATACTGGCTGGAAAATGTTAGGTAATACTCTTGCTATAGTGTACTTAAGCAATTGTACTGTAAAATGTAGTGTCGTTTTGTTCTGCGCAAGTGAGGATAGGGTTCGTGTGAATTTAACTCTTATTTTCTCGGCTACTAAGTTTTTTATTGCAATTTTGAAGTGAAATACTTGTTATGTCTTTAAAGAAATAACTTAATGTAGCGCAAGCCTTTGTCCGCTTGGTCTTGAAGTTATAAAGTACGAATTATTAAAACCTGATTTATTCGCCGCTTTTACAACATATTCAATTACTGCTCCACTTCCATTAATCATAGCTGTGTGCTCATCAAAGCTGTGTAACAAAAGAAGATTTTCTCAAATCGGACCTGTAGTTCTTAAGATTAGTTCGTTCAAATGAAACAAACAAACTCTTCAGACTTCTTCTATATAGCAGTATATCAGCCAAGCAGTACTCTACCAACTGTCTTCAGTCAACCAAACTCGATACACGTTCAGATTATTACCATAACAAATGTTACCCTACTCTAGAGAATGTATCTTATCATTTTACATACAAAAAACCTCTTGCTTCCTCTAATAGTAGACATAAAACAGAACCGCACAATCTGGCAACAGCGCATCAATATTATTACGATGTTTTCCTTGTTATCCGGTATCGTAGTGCGCTAGTGTAGTGTATTTGTTCCCGGGGCACGTCGTCCCGGCCGTATCCCGGTTTGTCCCCTCTCTAATGCATCAAGTGTGACGGGTGTTGCTGTAGCTATTGAACTATAGTCTGTTTGGTATGCAGCGTTAACGACGTACTATGTATTTCGTATTTTGTCAATCTACACTTAATTTGACTTTCGTCATGTTTTCAGCCCTTCTGATTACCATAGCTGAATCTACAATCCGGCAATTTATAGATACCTACTCATGCCACCGCCGACATCTATGCATTTAATATTGTTTAAACTCACAGTATTAAATTATTTTCAAACAACAATTAAACAAAAAAGAATAAAAATAAACATTCTGAAAACATTGTGTCTTAACCAGTGCTTAAAATAAATATTTATGTAAGCTAATTCTGTAATAAAAATATGTAAATTCAATGGTTGAATTAACATAATTTTACTCCATATTTCACTCTTTTATTAGAAACCTTTTACTGTTTTAACCGCAGGGTAAACGGTATGTTTTTCAAATAATATGCTGTAGGGAAAATAACGAACAAATGACTTTGATATACGCTCGTAAAATAACAAAACAAGCATTTCAAAGTTACAAAAGGCTAGACTAAACACAGACAGTACTTTCAAACACCCCAATCCCACCTTTCAAAAACTGTATTAAAAGAAAATGCAATGAAAACATTTCTTTCAATATAGATATCCTCTTCAACGATCCCATAAAATGAGAAAAACTGAACTTAAGCATACTACACTGGTCTAAAGGGACAAGAGGCGAATCGATTAACAGCGTTGCAGGCAAATTTTAACCCTAAAGCTGAGCAATAAAGTTGTAAATTGATTGGTTGTAGTTGAACATAAGCAATTGTGATTTTTTTAATATCAGCGTCCGAAGCTAGTAACAATGAGACAGACAAAGCGCGTCGCGCCGCATCAATCTCCTAGCTATAGCTAATATTGTTGGAATGAACGACGTTGACTGATGGTCCTCGCTGTAGCCAATATTAAATATCGCGCCAACCGTCTTCATTTAATTACAAAGTAATGAATAGGACGGGGATTTTGTTGCTTGTATCGGGTTCAAGAAATTCTGACTTGAGTAATGGTTTCGTTCGCATGATAATGATTTTGTTTGACAAGGCTGGGGTGTCGCCGGTTTTCTTGTAGTTTTATTTATACTTCGAGTGAAGTAAATAATTAATTCCTTTCCTACCTTCAAACTTGAATTGATTCAGATTAGATATAACTTTTTTTAACCCGTTGAATTCCCAATAGCCTTATAATATAAGTAGTTAATAATCTAAGGTTTACGTTTCACTATTCAGATTATAGACAACAGACATGGATAAAACTATTTTTAACATACACTCCGAAAAAAAATACAGAAATAGAAATGAAGGCATAATAAAAAACGAAGTCTACCAAAAATCCACAAAATACAAGAAACAAACATTTGTGCTAGAAACTACATTCCAAATTGGAACAGCTCGTCTCACAAAACACGGGATAAGAAGGTATTATCATCATACCATTGAAAAACGACGAAGCTTTTCTTCATTACCTAGAAGAAAGGAGCGAATGACGACAACCTTTGTCACACTTGTATCAAAGATGGCGCAAATTGAATAAAAAGTGTGGCCCTTTGAACTGGAATCTCGAAAACAAGGCGAGCCGTAATGTAAACGTTGTTTTTTTGCTTCTCTGACAAATGATGCAGATAGTGGAAATTGTGAGAAAATATTCAGCGGTTTTTCTTAGTTTTTGAATTTATCACAAATAGAAGCTTATTTCTCTGTTGAGACAGGATAAAATTGGATTTTATGGAAGATTCGTCAATACAAAACCATCTAATTTATATGAAAACAGTAACGACCAGCACGACTGATCCAATACTTTATTGAGCAAAACCAAAATTCAATTACAAACTTCAGCCAAAATCACGAATATTCTTCATTATGAAATAAACAAATGAGTAAATCTGTGGACGAGTCCGGGCGTGATTATATAGCCGCTGTTGTAAACTAATAGCGTTTGTCTCGACTCAGCAGCTGTGCTTCCGACCGCTAGAAAAATGTAGCACGATAACAGAAGCTGTAGCTGAAAAACTATTTTTAACATGGCTGAAAAATGTACAAATTAAAGGCGATCATGTGACAGGCCGTCATTTTTTTGGTTTTTTCACCACTGTGAGAAAGTTGTAGGCTATAATTGTTATGTAATAAGGTTTACTTTGTTTCTTCTTAAAAAAATTGAACTCCCAGCCTGGATCTCCTCGATCTACGTGTCGCTCACAACATTGTTTCTCTACCTCCACCGAGGATCCCCTAAGGGGAATTCGCCCGCAAGGAAATCACAGGCGCTTGAAACCGAAATTTATGGTTTGAACAAACAAATGTGGAGATAAAAGAAGCAATCCTTTCTTTCTTTTATCATAACCGACATGAGGAAGCGGGGTTTTGATGAGACTTGCATAACGAGTTCTACTACTATGTTACCCAAATTCGACATCATTTATCGTGAAAACGGCAGCAAAGAAAAATTCAGGTCTTTATTTAATATTTGCGCTTGGATTTCGGGACTCCAAGCCATAATTAAGCCAATTTATCCTATACGAATTGTTACCTCGTTACCCGGGTAAGGGTTTAAATATACAGTTTCCCTTCTCCGAACTCCAAACCAAAACCCAATTGCACAAACTTACAAACAAATTACAGGTAATTAAAACCTCAATTTATAGTTATTACAGACGACAATAGTAACATCGATAATGTAATCGCGATTACTGCTCCAGAATTAGAATAGTTTCGAGATACTCCGGTTAAATGAGGCAGTTAAAGTTTTCCGCTTAGTTTCAGCCGCTCTGGATGGATCCCGGGAAACAAGTTCCAAACGACTTTTGTAACACTTGGAGATATAAAACTGCAATTAACTACAGTCTCCGCTGTTTTCTAATTAAATTCTTATAAATTTTAATTTAATTTTGATGAAATATGTATCTTTTTTATTTCGTATAACTTCAATTTTAATTTTAAATTAAACAAATTGTAAAGATATAACTAATTTTGTTACAAGCACGCTCAGTATTTGAGCGTAGTTTTTAGATTTTCAGAAAAATCTGGAGAAAGCACCAATTTTTTTTGGAAATACTAAGCTCCAGTAAGAAAACAAAAGTACAAAAGATAATGCTAACCTTTTTACCGCAAAGAAGCCAAACATTTTAACTAAAATTGTTTTATTAGATAGCATCAATTTACGTGAAACATCCAAAAACGTAACTCTACATGAGTTAGATCAAATTTTAAAGTGTTGCCATCTATTCACGTGTTGAATGAAAATCCATTTCACTAAACACCCACTCAATCTAATTGTGAACAGTTTCGCTGAAAGGTAGGTCTCGTCCACAATCATTATTGCATCAACATGACACGTTTCATTTAAATTAATTCTCCGGAATAATTATTTGTTTGTGTGTAGTGGACAGTGGTCGTTAGTGGGAGTCACCTCTGCTTTCATTACATTAAAAACATTCTACAATTTTGTGCTTGATTGTCTTTAGATGTTTGTCAAAAAATAAGGCCTAAACAAAGATGGCACGGAATAGAGCAATGTCGACGATGAAGATGATGTCTGCCGTAAATGCTAGATAAGTATATGTATGAACGCATAAGGTAAATAAGTTGAAATGATACACTGAAACTCAATTTAATTTATTCGCATTGAGAGGCTTAAGCATTAACCAATAATGCTGACTATTAAAGCCTGAAATTCAATAGAACTAAATACGTATTGTTTCCAGGCAAATAAACAGTGACGTGGACCACACAATAAATTCCATCATCCCTTAACTACGCTAGCCAATGGAATTCCAACGAAATTAATTCTAAAACCCTTGATCATTTTGGACACCAGTTGGTTAAACCACGTACCTATTTAGTTTAGAAATAGGCTTCAATAATTAATTTTCTGTCAATTAATATAAGGAGTGTGGAAATTTTTCATGCTGTTCAATCATATTTTGTAACCAAACATACTTATTATTGTAACCCATTTATAAGTAGTTTTTGCTTTTAGGCAGTTGAATGAACATATTATGTAAAGCTAAGAGTTGCAACTGTCCGGCCGCGGAGTAGGGATATTCGGACTCTCGCCAATTTAAAACGTCCCGAGTTCCTACAATTACCTAAACCAGAGATTTTGATGGTTGATTAGGTTCTACCCGACTCTGGTAAGCCTCAGTCCTTTTGGAATCCTTGAGGAGTGGGTGTGGACTTTCTCACATGTGAGTACTAAAAGTCTATACATTTACTGTGCTGATTTTCCTTCTAAATAGAATAATTATTGTCTACCATATTGTATGCCTCATTGTCTACAGGAGTTATAAAAGTTTCACAATCAAATGAGATAATATTTATTATCTGTGGAGCAACCGCTGCGCACATCTGGGTCGTGTCTATAGCTTGACGTGAATTCTACTTGACAGCTCATTGCGGCGGGAAAAATAATACAGATAAAAAATTGCGTCAGCTTTTTTAACCTTTGTTAACATTTTTGCTTTAGTTTTAACGGGTTGTGAAAGAAAGCCACGTACTATCTTTCAGTGATAGTTAGTGTTATTCCTACAGGAAAAGTTTCATTTTACTTGAGGGACCCGAGTGAGTGCTTATTAGGAAATGTACGACGACGAAGTAGGGTTTCCATCTGTGGAGTGGAAAAATTATGGCTTTATGTAGAGCATCTCCTAAATTGAACGGATGAAGCAACATTTTTGCTCAAAAAATAAACTACGAATTTTGAAATATTCATTATATCTACGCCTAAATTTAAGTATGCTAGTACACAGGTGTATAGCCTGTTAACTTTATATTTCTTGATTATTTTAATAAAGTAATGAAGGGAATATCAAGGTAAAAAAAGCTGTATCCTTTCATCACTTCGATAAGAAAGGAAATGCCGAAATTGTCAATAAAAAGTAAATAGCCGGTTAAATACAAGTCAGGGTCACTACACTGAGAGTTCAGTACAAATGGGCTCGTGGGTTGGCGTTAGGAAATCAAAAACTTTGAGGGTGAGGTTTGTTGTCACCTAATAAATCATTACCATTACAACCACTGCTTAACTTCGATCTTTATTTTTAGTTTGTTGTTGTAGCACCAAGAACTACACATCATCTATGAAAATTTCAACTTTCTAGCTGTCTCGGTTCAAGAGACAGCATGTTGTCAAACGAACAGTCAGCGGCGTATCACTAACAGGGTACCGTTTTTACACTTCAGGTACGGAACCGTAAAAAAGGAATGTTTTCAATAACAAGCTCCCATTACCCGTACTTATTGGCTCTCATATAATAATAACATTAAATACTCAACACCTTTGTTGGAGATAGCATTTATTAGGTCATAACTCGTTTATAATACGAGAGAAAGGTTACTAGTAGGTGCTAACGGGTGATCGTGAACGTTCCACGGTGGCCTATTAAATTTAATAGGCAGGTATGGCGTAAAATATATTTAATTGAATAGATACGTTTTTATGTGAACCTTTATATTGGTCGTAAATATTGAGTATACGGCTGTTATGAAAAGATTTTTTCCTCAAATATTGAGATGTATTTAGGCGTTTATGAGGAAAAGGAAATTAAGAAGAATGCTTTAGCGATAAAAAAAAAATTTAGTCTAGAGGAGAAAATCGGAAATCTCAAAAAGCAGGGCACAGCGTCGCAAAGTTATTTAACCATATTATTTAAAAAAAAACTGTTAGTACTCTGGTAAAAAAAAAACATGAAACTCATAGCTCAAGTTAAATCGCACGAAAAATAATGAAGTCAAATACTGGTGGTAGTGATTCCGACTATTCGGGCGGGTTTTATTCCTGACGCCAGTTAGGCCCGATTGAATTTACGGCGGGAAGCAATGGACCAATCCCTTTGATATATGCTGCAATGGTTACTTTATAACCTCAGCTTTGTGTCCAACATGTTATGACATGATAAAGGGGGCTGCGTCAAAGGATTGCAGGTAACGACAATTAGTAAGACTTATCCTTGCCGATTGGTGATCTTTCACAAGGATGATCGGAAGAATAGTGTCTATCGGGAACAACCCAAAATATCTGGCTCATTGATAATTAAACGAAGATTTCGCTCAATGCAGTCTATCTTTTTACGAGTTTTACACTACTCGTGCAGAACAAACACCAAATAAATGTAGTTTCAAAGCTACGACAAATTAGATGACACATGAAAATGAGAATACGAATACATTCTGCAAATGTACGATGATTATACGGTATCCTGACGCTTATACGATTACAGTTGGTAAAACACTGGCATACGTTATTTCTACTGGTCGTCCGTATGCTCTGTAGCTTTAAAATCCCGCGTAAATTTCCGAGGCGCAATTTGCAAAGCGACGATTCTCTTGATTTATACACCTACCGAGTCCCGACACCTCTCGCGTTTTAACATAAATCTATGTTACTAAAACATGGATATGCAAACGAACAGATTTTTGTAAATTTGATTTTTAAAAGAGCTCCACATTTACGATTTTGCCGGACCATTTTTCGGTATTCGGGCGCTTGGAAATAGTGGCGGAATTCCGTTGCGCATGTTATAGATAATGGTAGGAACGTCACGAATGCCGCTCCTGACAATAAAACCGGTGGCGCACGTTTTTTTATAAAGCAGTAATAAATGTTTGTGGTGATGGTTCTGGGGCATGCAGGATAGAGCGATGGTCGAGTCGCAGACCATGGAGTAGTTTAACAGATTAATAAACCGTATTATTAATCTGTAATCTTCATTAGGTAGCGACTAAATCTGTGATCATTTATAGTTAAATGTGATATAGTAAGGATACCTTCACAATTCTTGCTCCCAATAATGACATAGCAAACTTCATGGTTTTTTTTTTACATTTTATTAGACAATTATTTTTTTCAAGAAGCTGATTGTATTATATTTGAATTATCCACATAACGTTTAAAGAGTGAGCATGACTTATTTAAATATTGCGTAAACGTTTTGGTACAGAATGCCTAAAATATCCTTAACCAAGGTTAAGATTAACCTCAACAAAGGGCGTTTTTCGTGAGACAAATTATTCTAAATTTTAATATTACGCGTAGGCGAAGGAAATGTCACTTCGTGTGAATGAATATAGATATTACGAGCCCTACACATAACCTTTTTAATTAATACAGACGTTAAGGTCTATTAAAAATCGAGTAACATTAATGTAGGGAGTGTTTTATTAATTATTTATTGTTAAAATTTGTTAAAAGTGCCAAATTCAGGTATAAGTAATAATTTAATTCAGTTTAAACATTATATAGGTGTAATAACCAATGTATAAAGACGTACTAACTGAGTAATGTGCTGGCAAATATTAGTTTAAACGGTTTTGACACACATGTCATTAACCTGACAATTTCAGTGACGTTACTTTTTCGGATGAGGAAGCACTTAGGAAGCAAATATTAAATTCGTCGAAACATCGTGTCAGCGTCTCTTCTTACAGGCAAATAATGTATCGTCAAATAGGCAATGCAAAAAAAAAACACGGATCAGTCCTCAAGGAAGTCGATTCATTTACTTCCAAAAAACCACTGACAAATAAGTTTTTCCGTTACAAAATCGTAACTAATAACTTAGATAACGTAAAACAATTAATGTTACATAAAATCCGAAACAATTTTGCACAAAAACCATTATGTAAATTATAACATCCAACACTTTCAGTCTCAGACGAAAATTTCAACGAATTAACCAGCTTAACAACAAAAAATATCGCTGAAAGCTTTACCCGTTTTAGACCTATATTTACATAAAACCTACTTTTTGTTGTTTTATTTTTCTTTTACAAAGACACTGTACTCGACAATAATTTAATCTGACGAGTCACTTTGTTGAAATGAATGAGGGAATATTTCACAAGCACTAACACCGCTAGGCAGCTAAGCCTAGTAATGGAGGCTTGCCTTCATTGCGTATTACTTTAAATGAGTAAAGGGACGCTAATAAAGAAGTTTGTAAACACCTTAAAACTTATTTTTTTAACAAAACGAAGGCCTTTAACGAATTAAAAACTAAAATAGAATTTGAATATAGAACAATAAAAGAAGATGTAAAATAAATAAATACTTCTTTTTAAAGCGATCTTCTTACTGCTATCTCATTTTCGTTTGAAGATTATTAAACATAGAAACTGTAAAAAGGTTGACTTATCATGTTATTGACAGCTGTTTTTCTTTTAAAACCCTGTCAAGATAAAGATGATTCATCCACTTTTTAAGTTATATAAAACAAGTGAGGAGAAAAGAATCACGAAATACGTAAATTAAAGGACCTTGCTAAAAATGTACATTTTGAGTAACACAAGGCGACAGTTTTTATTCATAGTGTAACTTTGGTGTTGACAGCTGAACTAAACAAAATATTAATAAAGAATGTACAAAACGTAGCTGCTGAAGAATAGCAATAAGCTCGTGCTAAGATTTATGACAGAATGCTAAGTGAATACGTTTCGCGAGGCATCTTGAGCTTAAACGACTTAAAACTAGTTTCAGTTGTTCCACAACTTCTGAATAGTAAATATTTCTAGAGAATTTCATCAAACGCTAAAGTCCCTCTTTAATTAAAACTGAAGTAAATAGTAATTAAGTTTTTATCATTGTTTGTTTTAATAAAATAATTATGGAATGATCTCCATTTTTGGGAGATATTCTTAAAACACTCATACACCTTTCGTGAGGCGTTTTTATATATTTTTCTTTAACACCGGGTTATTAATGTGTATTCAAAGATAAATTTCGCGAATCGAACGGAGGTCGAATACCAATACATACGTGTGATAAAACCAGTATTCAATAAGAAATCGTTAGAATGTGTCGTAAAAATTAAATGAGATAATTAAGAATCAGATGATTTAGATAAAATGACAAGGTATCTTAACTTTTCTGAACGTTTTATGACTAACAAATGACCTTAACCCTCAAGTAATGCTATTTCTCTTTTTGTCCAAAAATAATATGCAATCTCATTTTAAATGGGCGACAGCAAATGAGACAAGCAGCTTGTTTTTACATGTCATTGCCGGCTGGCATAAAATAGTTCCGGCTTATATAAAAATCCCAAAACCAGTCTTTTTTTGTTTTGTAGAGGATAGATGGCTACTGAACATGCAAAGAATATACACAAACCACATATAGAGAGTTAGTACTGGCACAGAAGAGTCTTATAACAAACCTAACAGGATTTTTTAAATTAAAATTGTAGTAGACCCTTGTATTTTACCCATAGTTATCAACAATAGAATCAAAGAACTCCTCCTTTTTATGCAAAACTCGTGTATTTATGTGAAAAAAAGCCCCAAAGCAATGCTAGGACAACATACGCCAAACAATTTCCCGCTTAATGTGCTCCACTCCGGCCCGCTGTCTGTCATTGGGGACCAGTGTAAGGGCGAACGCCCATTGTCGACCAAATATCACTCTAGAATCCTTTTTTTCCATTCGTACAATTACTTCAGTTGTTCTTGTGATTTAAATGAAGTAAAAAGGATTAAATATGCAAATATTCAGTAGGAAAATCGGATAAAGATTTAATCTCGAATGTCAAGTCATTTGCGCACCGGCAAATTATTTCGACTTCAACACAAAGGGTCACGTATTCAAGCATTTACACAACTGGAATTCCAATTTTCTTTACTCAAAAATGCAGTTATTTTAAGTACCAAAACAAAATTCCGGCGTATATTCAACTCGGTGTAGAATCATCCTTAATGCCATTCAGATCCGATTGTCCGGACAAATCACGCGGTAAGCCTCGGATTTTGAATTACGAAATTCTGAATTTGAATTGGAATTAGAGCTCTTGTTATTGTTGCACGGAACCAAATTGAAGGTTCGATACGATCCAGCGTTATGTAATAACCTAAATTATTGCCGGCTTCGACGAGTTATCCGATGTTTTGGCGGGAACTTGTTGTTTTGACAGATTAATTGTGAACGATTTACAAAGAGGTGAGGCTTGTCCCAAGGATTTAATTAATTTATATTGATTGCTTGATTTAGCGAGAGGTTTTGCCTGCGTTGATGTCAGTATTTGCAGTTGAACGTTGTCTATGTTGTGGAATTTAAAGTGTTCTTTCTATAACGAATATTATCAATTGATAGTGATATTTCAGTGAAAGTATGCATCTATTCCATCTTTTTTAAATTAAATAAACACTGTCGATCTTTTAGCAAAAAAAAAGCCGGTTCAGCTAATTGAACCCAGCTAATCTCAGCTAATCTCCATCCCAATGCAACCAACTGCCATCGTAAGGAACCGTTCCCAAACGCTGATCAATTACATGTCATTTTATAGAATACTCTACAAGCCATTACAACCACATGTAATCGGTGGGATTATCTAACTAAATGGAACATGCAAGCATTAAATCGCATAACGAATGCCCCGGCCGCTTTACACAAACAAGTTAATTCACAGAACGACAACAGTTCATCAATTAAGTGGAGAGGGCCACATTAATTCGCGACGTGACGTAAGCCGGTTCACCGGATAGATTTGCATTTGTTCCCGATAAGCGAACAAACGGACACTAATTATACGCCGCGCGGTTTCTGATATCCTGGTACCTGAAGCGATACTCATCGTCAAATGTAACCTTTTGTATAATTGAGTAATATTTATTTAGAAACTTAAGATCATACGAGAAGGTAATTAAAATTATTTAAATAATGCTGCATTCATACTTTTGGGTACTCATGTAACGAATGAAAGTATAATCTCAAACGCCACATCTTTTACTTCGACTTTTTAAAACGAGTCTACTTTCTAACAACCGTTTCTTTAATTTTCGTATAAAAACCCTTCAATATTTACTTCAGGAATTACTTTAGTGGTACATAGATGAATTTTGACTATAGTCGCTATACATGAAACCTTTAACAAGATCTGTGCAGATCGGCAAGCTGATACAGAACAGTGACAGTAAAAACTATATCCGAAGCGAACGGCATATAAAAATAGTTATTTCCAGAGCACTGAATTATTGAGATCGGAGTTTTGCGCTATAAACATAAAACAATGATCCAGATCCCTGAGTCGACATGAGCCTACATTTAATGCATACAAACAAGTCATCAAAAGTTACGATTGTACAGCGATTTTCTCGGATTTTTTCCTTACTTTGAAACGTCATAAAAGAGAAATTGTTTCTTTGCCAGCGCTGGCGATAGACGCAAATAAATATTTATTGGAAGTAAGATAGTAACGTCTCCGTAACCTACTTACTCCGTCGTTTATAAAACATTTTCGCACGATAATAAAGCTACTTTATCATTCAATTACTTTTAGTACGCTTCCGTTTTTTTGAGAAGGTATTAAACGTAAATTTATTCTTATTACGGAGTTATATCCACAAAACAATACGCTCGGCGCCTACATTCAGAGAACTGGGTATATGCTGCCTGATATTTATATACTAAATGGAATGCACACAATTTGTACATGTGTATAATCTCGGAGGGTCTACCATCATGTGAAATACTAATATTGCAGTTGTTAAAGAGCGACAATGATACGCAAAGGGTTGCTACCAGGTTCCTATTGCAACGCTTTGTTTAATATTTCGATACGATCATCAATAAGTATAACACGATTTACATTTCAATTACTTACTTCGTAGGTTGACAACTGTCTTGGATCCAAATTGTGTTTCTTCTTACCTAAATCATACCAAGACTACCAGAAAGCTAAACACACATTCACTGGCTTGATAAAAATAGGGACGACCGTAGTCTACATGAAGACGGAATCAGAATGCAGCGCGGGTCGGTCGTGCCTCACCTATTTTATAGCTACCCTTGACCTCCGGCTCTGGACCTCATATACTATGAGGGTACTTCTGTGACATGTCCGAAATACATTTGCAATCCCCTCCGCTGCGGGTTGAGAATTTGAATAAGAAGAATGGGTACTTTGTACTTGGTTTTATTGTTTTTGTATTTTTGGTGGATGGTCCTTGGGAAAGTTAATGCCTACTATATTTAGTAGTGTCTATAAATAGAGTTGTGTTTTGATACATACCTGAATAAACCGTACCGACACCAAGTAGGAGAGTAATATTATCTTCTTTAAGAAGGTTTAGGTATCGTAAAACATGAAGAAAAACATTTCTGAACTGTGTTACAAAGTAGCAGTGACGTCAAAGTGTCCTAAACGTTTTCCACCAGCAAAGAGAATCCTTCCCACGCGCTAATTCTCCTTTATCAACTTCTTTGTATTTTGTTTTGAGCTCTAGCTTTCATAATATCTTCTACGGGCTCAATATCGTTGGTCGACTTGAAATACAGAACTGTCAACCAATTCCCAATTCTAGGGAACCGGCCTCTCAATTCTCCAATTTATATGCAAGTTAGGTTAATGCTATATAAACTTTTTGGTGTAACCTTGTTAATATTTATCAGTTCCCAAACATGGTTGTGAGGGTCTGTTTTAAGCTCTAAGGATCGTATAAATATACAGTGTTAAAAAAACTTACTTGGTTTTGATAGTCCTATTTTGCTACAGGCTCAGGGTGACCTGTCCATCCAATATCCAAGTACCGGACGGTGTCCTACACTAAAAATGCGAAAGTTTATGCCTATACATAAACTACAGCAGCATAAGTTGATCGATCACAGGCTAAGCTACGCTTCATACGGTGGATCCGTGGATGGGTTGAGATGGATTTTTTAAGACATGCTAAATTGTGAGTACCGTCTATTATTCATACATGTTCGATATTCGTTACGAATAGTCAGTAGCAAAAAAGTCTTATAATCAGTCTTCGACCAAATAGCTGGGTTAGGGGGATCAGATGAGTAGTCGCTCTTTGTAAAACACTAAACCAGCATCCGGTTAGATTAAAAGCCAATCTCAACATAGTTGAGGAAAGGTTAGGCTGGTGATTCATGAATCTTATGTCATAGATACACTTTGTATGGAGATGAAATCTATATTTATTTTCTATCTTATACCTTCATGAAAATGTTAGTCACTAAACTAATTCTGGAACCGAACCTTTGTAATTGGATCTAGTTTTATTGACTAAGTTAGACTTTGTTATTGAAATCGCGTGCTTCTCGTAGTTTGCCCTGTATAATGTAAATTAATTTTGGCTCAAGTTTTTATGGGAGGGCTTTTTGCTATAAGCTTAAATTCTAATTAAATTTACCTAGCTGCACTTAATTGTATTATATTAGATTAAGTAAAAAATAGTATTTTGTGCAGGTTCTCTTAGAAGCGTTAAAATACCCGTTTACATTTCGTCGTTTTTATTGCTTGGGGAGCATGTAACATATAGACACAAAACATTTATTTTCATGCCCATAGAAAATATTCATGTTTTTTACATCATCAAAATCAACACGACGCTGTTGCTGCTAACCAGTGAACTTACAATGCCTTTAATAATGTAAATGTGCAAGTACCGTACAAAGTTAACAAATATTTGTATCAAATATATTATAATATGAACGTATAAATAACGCAATGCCTACTGAAGGAATCTTGTTCCCAAATTCCGGTCACAGTTTGTCTCAACGGAGCTAGACTAATACTTATTGAAGGTTCTATTGATTCGAGTTTCAGTACTACAACAGCAACTTGAAGTTAGACGGGCGCAGAATTCATAATCTCAGCTGCCTCTTAGCTTCAGCTTAGCTAGACTATGTCAACAGATTCGCAAACTAAATTACTTTAAAGAAGCGACCAACTTCCCTGGTAGGTACTTATGTACTTGCAGAATATATTGTGATAACAAGTTCGTTGAATATCCCAACTAAGTAGGCAAAAAAACATGTTGTTGAAAAAATCTATTGCGTGGCAAGAAATATTTAAAATTGCGTTGTAAATAAAATAAACATTCTAAGCTCAAAAACGGGTGTATTTTTAAGTACTCAAGAAAGCTTTTATTTAAAACTTGTACTCCATAATCAGTAAATTGCTTACAACTAAAAGGAATAGTTTAGCCAGTATCCAAACAACCGCAACCCATGACCTAAACAAACTTTTCCAAATGAAACAATTACTTAAATTACAATGCGAACCGCCATTAATTACCGGAGCAATGATCCAGTAATCTCCACTTTCATTCCGAAGTTCTGCGACGGTAAACTTAGCGTCCCTAATGTATTGCCGCCACATTCATCATGCTTAGCGCCGATAGCTTTAGCAATAGCTATTCCAATAATATTTTAACTAAATCTCAAGAAGTTATTGATTTCATTTCATTTTCAGTTATGCTATTCCCGATGGGTATTAAGCTCGTAAATTATTATCAAAATTAATGTCTTTTACAAAATAACTTAAAACGAATTTTAATATAAGTAGATTCATTTAGGTCACATTTTAAAATTAAAGCTCAATCGGAACTTTTTTCTATATCATTGCGGAAATTATGTTCAGGAAATTTAACGCCCGCCTATTCTCTTCAGCTTGAAAAAACCCTCCAAAAATCAAGAAAAAATAGGATAATTTAAATAAAAGTATATTTAAGTACTCTTAAATAAATACTACCATCTGACCACTGACCCCTCTGATTGCCCCTTGGGACCACGCTAATGTATTGAACTTGCCCCAAGCAGAAAAGGGACAATATCCTCCTATCACTCCACGACCGGTCATGTTTTCTATACTTACCCTTATTATTTCCACATTTGGGTAACCCTTCATTTATGTAAAAAACACACACCCACTTTCCGTAAAACAATGCTTAGAGTAGCTGAGCTTAACAGTACCTATTAGATAAAATACTACCACTTGTGATCTGAATCACATTGATGTGCCCGGACACAGAGCTGAATATGTGGATGATAGCAAAATTATAAATCTATCAGCCTCTAAATAACATAAGACGATACTACTCATGACCAAAAAATACAAACCTAGATTAAAATTCTTTGAAGAGATTTGGGCAATAATTTGGCTTGGAGGATGCCTAACCAAATAATAATGGCGTCATCAATATACCCGGCTCTCTGCTCCTCCCCATTCGTTATTAGGGATTTTTCATCCTTCTCTAAGGAAATGAACAAAGGATATCGATAGTTTAAGGGTGGGTTTTACTGCGCGAACTTGTGCATTTGGTTTTTTGAAATTAAAGATAGAATGAATGTTACATGAGGTACAAGCATCAATAAAGATCAACACTGCCAAACACGTTATTATAATATCTACAAAATTAACAAAAAAAAATGCAAACAAAAATTGTGATTTGTAGCTGAAATGTTCTCATTATTAAGGGGAATTAAAAAAAACAAAGAATGATAAAAAAAAACTAAAATCAAATATTTCAAAGAATAGTATTAAATATCTAAATTTACCAATCAAACATGACACGGATACGCAAAACGTGCACATAGAATCGTATACAAATCACGCAGTGAAACAAAACCTTAACAGTTTGCCAAACGGGTTCTTTAAGAAGTCTCGCCAATATAATAGGGTCTGTGTGGGTAAGACACTGCTATATATTACATAACTCTACAGCCTAACATCTCGGCTTTAAATATCTCAAGTCTATTGTTCATAAGGATTCTCTCTCGTGTGGTCTAATCTGGTCCTATGTCTGTAAAATGTCTCATATTTTATGAGTTTCTGCCCTAGCAGACTTTATTGAAGTACTTTCGGATATTGTCAAAGGCAAACCCCACTTTAAAGGGTAGCAGTTAACTTTTTGTTTTATAAATCTTCCCTTCGTGGTAGTCATTTTTTTATTTATGGGCCATGGTAAACTAAATACCATATACATAAATACTTGATTTAATGACGGACAGTATGTAAAATGCAGTATCCTGAAAGTAATGAGAAGAACCAAGACTTTTAACGTCCTCAAAGACTTTGAACTTTAATATAGAAAGCTTTACTTGAGGATGTTTTCAAAAGGATATGCAGTTAGAACGGTGAAGGTTTGCCGAGACCCTCGGTTCGGAGAGTAATTACTTTTCAAGCAGCCACAAAACCTGTTTAAGGGTCGGGGTGCATTTCAAATTTGGAGATGAATGGCCATGGAATACATTACCGAAAATCCTGCGAGTAACGAAAAAATAAGTACATACGTCGTTTATTTCTACATGAGTGATAGTAAATATAACCAGTTTATTAGTGGAACTACGGTCTCCAGTTCTGTTGTTGATTTGCTATTTATTGCTTATTATTTAAGCTTTCACGACGTCTGTCATTAGCCTTAAGAGGCTAGAAAACATCAGAGACTGACCACAGGACTTGGTAAATTTACATTAATAATTGTAAAGCAGGGTAAATTATATGGTATGTTGTGGTTGGTAATAAGCCACCTGATCGTTCTGAAAAGAGCCTGCTGAATGATACATTGATTAAACGAACATTACATTGGAGATGTTACGCGAATAAGAAGCCGTACGATAGAATCCACGTCCTCACCGTGAAATTGAGTTAACCTCAAACAAAATAAATGGGTTCCAAGCATAACAACGTGAAAGGTAATTCAATGCAAATTAATATAAAAGACGTGAACAAACGATCGTTGGAAGAACAGTAATAGAATGTCGTAAGCTGAGACTTAGGGAATTCTAATATAGAATTTATACTTAAGGTATAAGTAATTTTTGTGGAATGCAGCTTACCCGAGGCAAGGGACGTCGTAAGTATGAAAAATACTCAAAAAACGAGATAAAATTCAACGCCTGACGGCTCACGTACGTGCCAAGACACTTCACAGCATTGCGAAACAAGATCCAACGCTGAGAAAATTTTAATAACGAGATGCAATGCACACCGTCCACAAAACAGTCTTATGAAGTTCTAAAACTAGATTTAATTAAGCAAGTACCGAAACGGGCGCGACGAAAAACTTTGAAAGAATCTTTGAATTAATGAGGTGCTCAAAATTCCAGCTCCGGTGAAATTTGCGGGTGCCCCCAGATGCCTAGCACGGCCAGGACGTGTGAACCCCGCGAGGCCATTTAATTTGCTTCTTTCTTCGGAAGCCTTAAGTGTTCGACGTAATAGAGAGCTCTTTTTACTTTGGTTGTGCAGTGTTCTGGAGATTGTAAGCAAAACTTAAATTAGTGGCTGGGATATGAGGATGTTTTTAAATAGAGGATGCGTGACTCATTGAAGTTTTTTATATCTACTTTTTCTTCTATAGTTCTTATCTCGCAACCACGAGCTCTTCATTTATTTTGAACCGACTTCAAAAAAGATGAGTTTATTTACCTACATCATAACGTCGAGTCAGATGAATCGATTTAGTCGATTTTCGGTTAACGTTGAATAGCTGTCATTTGGTCCCATGAAAACCAGGATGTCATCAAGTTAGGAGCAATAATTTTGACGTCAATAAATTGTATCATGTATGGTTCTGTCATTGAAATAATAAACTTACTGTTTAAATAAGGCATTTGAACGTGGTACGTATTAGTAAGGAAAACATGGTTCTAATATATTTAACCATAGCCACACGTTACACAGACAAATTGTAGTGGTTTATCGTACATATTCGAGCAAAACAATAATATATTGACTCCACAATTACACTGTCTAACCCATTGAACGTAACTTAAACAGCGCGAGTCTGTACATCATGTGTATTACATTTATTAATGGACGACAGCTGTTTGTCATCGGCTTAACGCGAACGCGCGTGTTAACGTTACCGATGGGAATTTGAAACCTGGAATGAGAAATTGCGACCTTATTTTGTGGTAACGTAAATGTATTGTTTGTTTAATATTAGGGAATTTTCTTTTTACGAAGTTTCCAGAAAATTGGTACTTTGAAGGAATAATAACAGCTGAATAATAACAACAGAATGTTAAAGCTGGAAATTTTAGTCTATAGAGACTGCCTGAACAGAATGTCTAAAAGAATAGTACTATATCTATATTTACAGTCAATTTTAAGCTATTTTCTTTATGTGGTAAGATAGTACATATTTTCAATAGCTTGTACCTTAATAATTGACTAAAACGCTTAAAAAAAAAATGATCATTTTTTTACGTCATCAAGGCAGCCAAAAAAACTCGAAGAATTCCACCCATTGACCAAAATCCTTATAGAGCAAGAGCCCGTGAACCCCAGACCTTCGTTATTTTATAAAAGCTGAAAGTTTGTCAGCGCATACTCCCAACACAGGTAAGAACGATGGACCATTATGAAGTTTGGGTTATAGTGGCTTAGGCAGGTAAACGGTACTAAAGGTGTGTAAAATACCGATCTAAATTCGTCAAATAATAAAGTGCGATTTTTTGATATTATCTTCAGAATATTATTAAAAATCACGTTATTCATTGCCAGACACTTAACATCGTGGCAACCCCTTGCCAGACACCCTTAATGTTCATGAAATTATAGTTTAACTTACGTTATAGTATAAAAGCTGATTTTTATAAATAATACTTGGGTAATAAGTAGATGATGTTTCCTCATTAGCCAGACATTTTTTATAGTTCCAACCCCTTGCCAGACAAGCATGTAGGGTAGCTGTAGGAGCGAGCGCGAGGCAGTATGTATATGAGTGAGTGCGAGTGAGATGCGTTTGTATTGTTTAGTATTTAATACATGCTTACATCAACTAAAACAATAATATGTGCTATCTTCAATTATTATTAATTAAATATTCGTTATAAATGATAAGAATAATATTAATTATGAATTATGAATGACTCATGCAAATAAACTTTTTGGCGCAGATTTATGTAAATTTTAAAAACATCTTAAGGAAAGACATTCGATGCTACAATTACCTTAAATTGTTAAAAATTTTAATTTATTTTATCAAAAACAGGTTTAAAAAAAAAGCCAAAAAATAAAATATTTTTCAAAAATTTAATTAAAAATAGGTTAATGATGCTACAAGTTATTACTGAGGATAAAAAAATAAATTGATGACATTACATATTATTATAGAGTATAAAAGACAATATTAATTTATTCATTATCATCATCAATGTTATCATTTTCTTCGTCACTGTTACTCCATTCGATATCTTGGTCTTCTTCTTCTGCGTCAGTTTCTGTAAAAATGTAAAAAAGTAATTGGGATTAAAAGTATTAAAAAAAATGTAAAATGGATTGAAGTAGTTATACCTGAGACAGTTTTCAGTGAATCTCTAACGAAGTTTGGTAACTGATCACCTTCAAACCATTTAAAATGGTACTGATTATTTTCGAGTACCCATCCATTATTCTCGGGTTGATAAATTATGGCGAGACCAGGGAAATAGGGATTAATTTATATATGGAGAATATTATAGATTCCAGTTTAAATTTAATAGGTACTCATACCTAAGATAGGTCAACTATACAAAATAAAGTAGTGCATCAAAGCTACGCTAAGGCGGTACGAAGTTCGCCGGGTCAGCTAGTCATACTATAAAATATTATTTGTCACTACTTTTTTTTGCAAATAACACAAATTAATGTTTCACCTATGATTTGTTTTTATAATACAAAATCACTTTAATTTAAAAAGTCACATAAACAAATTGTAAAAATATAATCTACGTATCATGCTATATTATATTATTTTAGCTGATGTAAACATGTACTGAGTACTAAACAATACATGCGCAGTAGAAATAACAACTGCGCAGTGAGGGATCGCGGTAGACTTAACTCGCCATCTCACTCGCACTCACTCATATACATACTGCCTCGCGCTCGCTCCTACAGCTACCCTACATGCTTGTCTGGCAAGGGGTTGGAACTATAAAAAATGTCTGGCTAATGAGGAAACATCATCTACTTATTACCCAAGTATTATTTATAAAAATCAGCTTTTATACTATAACGTAAGTTAAACTATAATTTCATGAACATTAAGGGTGTCTGGCAAGGGGTTGCCACGATGTTAAGTGTCTGGCAATGAATAACGTGATTTTTAATAATATTCTGAAGATAATATCAAAAAATCGCACTTTATTATTTGACGAATTTAGATCGGTATTTTACACACCTTTAGTACCGTTTACCTGCCTAAGCCACTATAACCCAAACTTCATAATGGTCCATCGTTCTTACCTGTGTTGGGAGTATGCGCTGACAAACTTTCAGCTTTTATAAAATAACGAAGGTCTGGGGTTCACGGGCTCTTAGACCATTAACACTCCATTCAAAAACTCTTAACCAAACCAAATAGCGACAAAATTAATTCAATTACTTTCTTCAACTGTGACTTCCGTTGGCGTAACGTCAGCGTGTATTATATACGGCTTTTCGCGCTGACATATGACGTCATCAAGGGCACGTGGGGGGGGTACCGTCACCAGTCACTCAGATATGATCACGTTTAACGGGAGTGACATAACGTGCCGGGACCTCGCTTCCTTTGTTAAGCCGACTTGATAAGAGCACCATGTTACGGGGTCATGTGTAACTTCTTATCTTGATTAAACTCATGTTATGCTGTAATTTCTGTATGTTAAAGCTATTTTTAGGTATGTGCGATTTGAAGTGTTTTTTGACGTCATCTTGAAATGTTGAAAGAACGCTGCCGTTGTTTTTACCTTATTCATTTTTTTAGAATATAATTTTAAAAAAAGAATAACTTATCAAACGGTTGACTCACGTGATTGCCCGACTAGTTGCAGACTCAACAAGAGTCCTTAATCATGAGCTGACGGATCGATTGCAATCCCGTGAGAAAACCGCTGCATTATTTAATAATGAATAATATTTTCACGATAGTTACTATAAAATAATATCTTGGTCATTGACATTAATCTCAATGGAACTAATAGATTAGTGTAAGCAATGTCAAAAAATATGCCATTATGAAATATAATCTTATGAAGCTTCAATCTTCTGCATTTAATTGAATTTACAGCCCTTGATGCAGGGTATCTCAACGTGCTCTCGCAGAATAAATAAGTAGTTGCTTACACTTATAAATGTTGATCTAGGTCTCTTCAAAAACAAAATCCATTTACTTTATATTTACGAATGTTATTTAACTTGATACTCTACAAAACTGATAGGCTGATAGTATACAATTAGTACTTTTCCTACTAATCCCGTCACGCACTAAAGTATCGAATTCATGTGCGTATTATAAAACTATCATTTAATTTTTTTGCCAGACTGTTTTAAGGTACGACAGAGATTAAGAGGTTGTTAAAAAAACTCAGACCTTTGCATTTATTCCCAACTAATTAATACCTACAGTTTCTTTGAGAGCTTTCTCACACATAAAAACGAGATAAAACGCTCATGTTTTGTTTAAGAAAATCAATAATGCATTCACGCGCAACAAAATAGTGTCAACTCCGTCGACGAGCAGTTTTTTTTCCTTTTATCAATTTCCTGACATCGTACTTGGACGAAAACACCCCTCATTTTCTCCGCTACGTTATAAACGTGTAAACAAAACAATAGCGAACACTATGTTCTTACGATCCCAGTTTTCCTCATGCAAGAGAAATAAACCGGTAAATACCTTCCTGAATATAAATTCTTTAAAATATAATTTAAATAAAAATATTATTTTGGTTCTGTAAGAGATTAAAGGTGGGTAGAAAAATTATTTCATTCAGACAACTGCCATTGTTTATTGCAACACTCAACCATCACTCGACGAGAAAAAAACATTTATTTCCCTAGTTCTCTTTCAAAAAATACGCTCAAAGATTTTTCTCTATTTGTAAAGTTCTTTAACCTTGTCTAATGCTACAGAAATAAAAGTTGTATTTGTTGGAGATATTCGAAGCTATTAAACTCATAATTCTTTTGTGAACAATGAGACTCTTGTATTGACCTTTGCTATCCCAAAGTTCCAGTTAATTTGCACCGGTTGGCTGAGGTAAAATTGTCAAAGCCCAAATTATAGTACCTTTATTTTTTTCATGATTTAGACCCGAGTCGCGAAGTTTTATAATGTGCTCAAATTGGGAAAGTTTGTAAACATTTATTGCATCTTTGTAGGTTTTACTCTTTAATATTTTACCAAATTGTTTTTCTTTTGATTTCGTGTTTCATTACATTTTTTATAAGCATTTTGTGCTCACGTCGTTACAAATACATAACATTTTTATGAACAACGTTAGAGTCTTATTAAATGTACGTACTATATTAGTTAAGGGATTTCCTTTCTTGAAACCCTTTACTGTCATTATTCTTAAGCTGACCATTTCCTAATCGTGCGTCATCATAATCTCGGAAACCCAACGCTTGTCCGTTATCAAGTAAATCATGGTTACAGGGTCGCTCCATCCATCAAGCAAGAGTAACGGTTATCATCGCGTAAACAAATTATGTATAGTCGACACCCCGACTTTACCCGTCGTTGTAGATTAAATAAGGCCAATATTTAAGAATTCCGCTTCCGGCAGACAAGGAAGCCTTAAATTTAAGAAAAGGGTTTTATAATAGATCCTTTTTCGAGATTACGAAGCTACCACTTCATAATTAAGGAAAACATGTCAAGGCCAAGACATACTCTATAAAACATTTCGCCTTAAGAATGAGCAATGTTATTAAATCAAAAATCGTCTAATATTTCTTTATGTCCTCAATATAATTCAATACTAAATGAAGGTTTTCATATCTCACAAAAGGAACCCTAACCAACAAAACTCAAAACTCCGCAGAGATTGGAATTCAGTTAGCGAAACAAAAAGTAGAGTTTTGAAATCGAATTCGGTGCTTCTTAATTGACTTTTGGCGTTGTTTTGCCTTGTCAATATATTGAACTTTATAATTTTTTGAGTAAACTCGCTCTCGATAAATTGATTTCACGCATGCGTGGACACGCTTTATAATTTTTATGGAAAATTCGGTAATTGTGTGAGCTGTTTCTGAGTGGTTCGGAATGAATCACTCTGAATAAAATACTAGTATAGGCTTCAATATTCACTTGGAATGATTGATAACAGATACTGTATGCTAAAAAATTAATCTCAAAAATATAATGGTGCGTCAAAATATTTAAAAACATATTTCATTACATTAATTCAGCTTCAGCTTTTAAAATCGGAAAAATTAAATAAAAATAAGATGAAACTAAAAAACACCTATTTGGGTAAAGTGATTTCGTGTTCTGTTCTTAACAAGAATTGTGTATCGATAGTAACATGAACAAAGAGGTGTCCACAACTACACAAAAAAAGCCAGTTTTACAATTTAACCAGAAAATTGTTAAAATTACACTCGTCGCCGCCAAAATGTTTACGCTCGAGACTGTACCTCGACAGCAGTTAAATAAATCACGAAAAAGAATCTCTTTTTGCAATATTTCACTAATGAAAGAGTAATAAAATTATGCTGATGGACATACACGAACATTGCCTTTACCATGTGTTTCGATAATGGTTCATATATTTATTTTGGCAGACAGTATTTCACGTTTATTAGTTCATATGCATTGCCTTGCTACGGAATTGCAGTCCGACCGGTAATTTGTTGCTGAAAATGACGTATTTGTTTTTCACTTCAATTATATTAAAATGTAGAAATAGAGCTGCAAAAAAAGGAAATAATATGGCAGCTTTTTATATGTAGTATTATTCTGTACAAAATTGTTTGATAGAAATCGTAAAATACAAATAAAACTACGGCTTCGGTAGGTGAATTTTGTTGTTTCTGCATATTATAAAAAAATTCAAAGTTACATTGACTGACAATACACATATATCTAATAATGTGTAGATCGATATAATTATGTTAAGAAATTTATAGCAGTATCATCGACTTTATTAAAGTCCAGTATATTGCAACAATACCTATTCAAGAAGAATTATTTAGTAAGGCTTTAGCGGTCTAAAACCAAAGAAATTTTAATGCATACCTTAAAAAATTCAATAACTATTCAGGAAGGCCATTTAGAATGCCGCCACGTCAATGTACATATATTTTTGCGAGTACTGGGCGTGATAGATTGTGGTTCCGTGAGTCGAGTTGAAATTATAACGAGCAAGCAATGGCTTTACAGAGGGGAGGAACGTCACACTGCCATGTCCTCCCACGCTAATGTGTTTTATATTGATGTTGTGACGTAATTTGATAATAATTTAAACTTAAATAATAGTTGTCCTAATAATAGGTTATTCTCAAAGGGAAAAGGATACTTCCTGTTTGTATATACTGTAATTTTGTTGTAATATATTGCAATATATAGCATTGATTATTTCGGGCGATTCCATATTTTAATGTGCTCTTTCAGGTTTCGTCACCCTTGGCTAGAACACTACATAGATACATTTTCTTGCATTATAATGCTATAGGACATTTTCAATATACCTCATTAAAAACTCAAAGTTGGTGGTATTAATTAAACCCTGACAGAATACTGTAGCACTTACCTATTAAAAAAAAACATTGACGACTAAAACAAAACTGTCAAACGTCGCACAGATCTCATGGTAGGGGTGTATTCACGAATCATAGATAAATAAAGAATAATATGCGGTATTAGTGAAATGTGACTCGTTTGGGCGCGGAGATGTTTATTTTGTTAATGTGTTTTGAGACTCCTACGTGTATTGTGCGTTTGTATACATTTATATACATTTGTGTACGTTTGCTCTCTTGAGAGTAACAATGCTTTTACATCATATTGGGCCGGATCGATGGTGGAGATATATTGGTGAGGGCTCATATTGAATGTCGGAGAGGTAAGTGTATACGGCTATATTTACATACATGTTATTCAATATGTGTTGCTGAGTATCTTCATTCATATTTCGAAAATTGTTTTTTCTTATAGGTATAAACTTTTCATCGCATTTGTCCTACATTTTAAATAATACAAAGCTCTTAGTAGTTTACGTATCTGGTTACTTAAGAAGATAGGTATTGAAGTCATTACCATAATATTCTCGTAAGTTTTCTAAAGTAGCGTTTACTCATAAATTCTACTAACCTATTTCCTTCGACAGAACTAATAATAGAAATCCATCTAAGCTATTGCGATTGTGGAAGCAAGACAGCAATCTACTCTAAACCTAGCGCTTTCTCACTCCCACAACACCATTTTATTCAAAAATTGCTCGTAATAACCGCGCAGGTTCTAATAGAAATCTTGTCGATAGTATATTATCTGCTTATTACCAACATTAGTTACATAATTTGGAGGATGGCCAACCGCAACATATCGATATGTTGTATCGCTGGCCAGCACTACTTACCATGCCACTTCGATATAACTACGATAAAAAATATAACACATGTATATAATGAACTCACTGAACATCTATTAAGACCGTTTATTAGTATGTAGGATATATTTGGAACGAAAGGTGGATTTGCTTATTGTATTTGCATTTCTTGTGATATTTATATAATATTATTGTTTATAAGATATTTATATTATTTTAAGAGATATGCCAAATGGGTATTTTCTCTATTTGTTATATGTCTCACAGCGTTGTTGTGCGCCCAGACTTTTGAGTACAAAATTAGGATGCGATTCTAAAGTGCGTATTGTTTCTAATTTCAATAAATAACCTATACTTAATATATATTTCCTAGTTAAAATTTGTTAGGTAGTGTTGAAGTACAAAACATCGGAATTAGACACGAAAAATATAATAAAAATCTATATATACCATTCAAGCCAAAAAACGTAAATAAAAATCCATAAAGACTCAAACTATCCCTTTAAAAATCCTTCAAAAATCACAACCTTCACAGTAAGATATCCAAATAATATAAAAGATGTAAGGAAACGGCCACTACAATGGATCTCACAAAACCTTTACATAATAAACCTCCTTGAATGTATTATCTGCGTTTTTCTGCCTGCTGCGCACCCCGGTCAAATGTGTGACCTCTGCATATCGGAAGACGGGGTTCTGGGATTCTGATGTATGATATATGCATGTGCGAACTTATGAGCTGATGAACGTGTACCTAAAAAACTTTGTTGTGTATGGTGCAACTAACAACATCAAACATGTCTTGAACCGATTTAAAGAAAGAGGCTCTTAATTCATTTGTATTTTTTATGTTTTTTTAAATCGCAGCATCGGACTGGATGCAATATTTTGTTGATTCTTTTACCATTTAACTTAAAATAGCTGTTGTGAAATATTCGGACCAATAAAAATACAATCAAGTTGGCTCAATAGTTTTTGTATTTGAACTCAGTTGTATGTTTTTCTTTCATCATCATCATCGTCATCTCAGCCTATAGCAGTCCACTGCTGGACATAGGCCTCTCCATATGTTCTCATGGTTGGTTCTCATGGTTCATCGCCACCTGCATCCAACGGGACCCAGCTGTTTTCATCAGGATTTTCATTTTTTAATCTCAAAATAGATAACACTGTTACTCTACAAAAGCACTATCAGATAACAACGAAGTGTGATCGTAAGTCATGACTTGTAATTAAAACTTACGAAGTATAGGCACTTGACGCCTCACCTGTTCAATTTCTATACTATCTTATACCAATAGATAAATCTGAAATGATCATATAAAAATAAACCAAAAAATCGGAACAATGCCCACAAAATCCACTAGCCAAACATTGGAGACAAATACTTGAGGAAATATATCATCAATCAATCTTGTGAACCTAGATCGTGGGGTCACCGAGTTCCTAGCAGTCTCGGCTAAACCAATACAATAAACTTTCCTGAAGGTCATACGAGCTCAAGGCTTATTAAGATTGACAGAAGATAAATAAGTTATATTTGTTGGAAATAAAAGTATTTTTGGCCGCTTAAGTCAAACACGCGAGTACTGATCGAAGCAGTTTTTCATGTGCTTAAAGAAAAAAACTATCGGCCACGTGTAAGACAACCACTTTGGACTGTAATTTTTTTTTACTTTTTTGGATGTTACGGAGTCGAAGTGACTCTCTCTCTCTGACTCACAGACTTTGTAAGTAAACAGGTGTATCGCTTAAGTACTTACACAATTAACTCATTGTGATTATAATTAATGGCAATAGCATAAGCGAACAAAGTAACGATTGCTATACAAATCACATCCAAAGGTTGTCTGTAAAAGATCACTCTCAGCGATAAGACCGCTCATAGTGGCACTTTGTAACTATATTATCTTTGTCAAATGCTATAACAGTGTGCAATCTAAAAAATATATATCCATGATTTGAGGAATATTCTCTAAGCCTCACTAAATCCCGTTATCGCATAATTCGTTGTAGATAAAAAAAAAGTATCAAATCGTTCGTTTCTGTAAAAGCGTGTGATTTATAACGATAAAATAAATTCTACAGATAGAAAACCCGCTTTTTGTTTCAAAGAAGATTTGTATTTGATTGAAGGTAATCTTTGCGCAGTTTTTCAGGAATTAGGTGAAAGGAAATAAAGTAGCTCACATTTTTATCGCCTCCTGCGTACCTCAGTAGAAGGAATGTTTCACAGAACGGATTTGAGAATTATTGTAGAAGTAACACCTGCGAAATATCTTAGATTATTTATTCAAGCGCGTTTCTTGGGTTCTAGCGATTAGTTTTAAATTGATCGAATAATGGTTCTTAATCTCAATCAGTCATAATGAAATGTCAACACTTTTTTTACTTGAGAACTACATATAAAAATATCCGTAAATATTAGGAGATTCCTTAAAAACATCAAAGATTTTTTGGATCATGAAATACGTCAGTCACTTTACTTCCTGCTGTTTTCGAAAGCCAATTTTTGGATCTAGAAAAAGTTTAGTCTTTTTTTGTGAATTTTTACTACCGGAGTGGCAAAGTTGTCTGTCATGTTAACAGTTGGTATTGATTATACAAAAACGTGGGAAAATCTACAACGTCTAAGATTCAGTTTGTTGTAGGTATCACACGTTTGTGTACTTTTTCGGCTAATGATAGAAACTGGTATGTAAAAAGTTGTAAACATATCATGAATAGTGTTTTGTGACTTCCAAGTAATACATGCCACGTTACTTCAAATTTATCAAGTAATATAGTTCGAAATCCTACACAACGCCTTCTTTTAAAATACTCCTTCATCCATGTACAATGTACATTCAATCCAGTGCATGCCATCTGTAACAATCTCTCAGTCACTGCATTCTTGACAAGTCAAGGCATCAGAGACCTTTCCAAATTTTGTCTCCGTCAAGGAGTTTATAAATAGCATCACCATTATGTGGGAGTCGTGACTTATCCATCCATCTCTTAAAGCAGAACTGTCTCCTTTGTGGAAGGGAGTAGACACTATATTGCGTGTAGTGTCATCTCGTTCCCTCACGGCAAAAACCCTGTTTAGAGCTCGTGGTAGGCGCACAGATAAAACTCGTGATCAGATCTCCAGAGACAACCTTTCGAACCATTTAGATATTTTTAGATGTTTATTCACAAACTCTTCCTCAACATTATTTTGTTTTTTTTGTTTGACCTAAAATGATAGAACTAAAAATAATGTTGTTTACTTTATTAGTTAGGGTTTTTGGAGTAGCTACCACCTACCTAGGCTGTATGGAAAATCGAGAGGAAAAGGTTACCATGCCACACCTACTGTGCGTGACGTGTCGCTGTTTCTATCCCCAAGCATTTTGTGTGATCCACAAGCGGTGTGTCCTGTGCTTTGAATGTTTTTGAAATCCCCCGCAACACAAGGATTAAATACTTAATTCGTTTTAAAAAGAAAAAAGTTTGTAATTTAAACAAGACATATTGATTTTTATTTCTAACACGACACTTGAATTTTCCTAAAATATCATTCAGTTTCAAAAACCTGTTTCATCCATGATGCAATCAAGTGCTTAATCAACAACAAGCAAGCAACGACGGCGCTTTATAAAAGGCAACAGATGAAGGTAATTTTTACTATTATTCAGAATTAATACGCGGAAGAAAGACACTGGAATTGTTTTCTTTAAATAAAACACATTTAAGTTTATGAATGAAATGGACAACATGTTTACTGAATACCTAATTAGCATTAATTACACATAAACTGGCCGAGTCTCAAAGGAGCGTGCTTGGTTTTCTAATTCTGTAGACAACAAGCTCCACTGTTGCAAGTAAATACATTTTAAATGATTAGCAGAGACTAACATAGTTTGTGACAAAGACATTTTCTATAGCAATTAGGTGCTTTTGTTTACAAGCGAGGTTGAACCGCAAAACCTTTTTATTTGTCTCGTGGAAGGACAGGAGGGCATTTGCATATTTTATCACCTACAAGTGGAATCAGCGATTGTCACAAATAATAATATTAATTTAAAATTATTTGAAAAATTACCGTTTTTCTTTTCATGAGCTATACACCAAAACCTTATTCATAAAGTTGAAAAGGACTTATCTGCCACCTATAAAAACCTCATTGCTACTACTACACGAACATCTCATGTATCGAAAACACTAGCATACATGGCATACATAGCGTACTTAGAACAGTTAAAATACTAAAAAAAAAACAAATACGTCAATACGTCAACGTCATCGCGTTGATACTGAACTGATTAGATCAAGTGATTGATGCCGCAGGTGCCGAACTGTGCCCGGACGAGACCTCATCAATTACTGCTGACTGGAATGACGTGACAACAGGCAATGCCAAGGGTTTTAGTCTGGATGTAGTACTGACTAGAGATCGTGGATTGGGAAAGGAAGCTTAGCGGCGACATACAAGGAAAATGACAATAGAAGACTTTTACTAGGAATGGTAAGCGTTGTTTACGACTTCGTAATTGTTGTTGCTTTATTGTTTCTCTACTTTTAATTAAACTTTATTTATTCTAGTCTGAATAAAGAGTTGATAAATAAACCTAAAAATTTACGTATGCGAAACAATGACGACTTTTTGGCCTACAAAAAGAATGAGCAAAATTGTCCCGATGAGCTCAGGAAATAATAAGAAAATAATGTTTTGTTCCAACATTACAATGAACGAACGCACCGTTATTATTCGCGAAATATGGCTACCTGTTACACAGTGAATTAGAATCGCCAACCGTGAAATGAGAAAATCACATCGCGCCGCATACATTACCCGCAGCCATTCCAAACGTTGTTATCACAGTAACGGCGCGATCCTAACCACTGGAGCAAGTTGAGAAAACTCTGATATTATACGTATTAATAACTAGAAGTTGAACACTCGAAGGCACTCAAGTCTCTCATTAAGGTTCGCCTCGCATCCTAACTTTACGGCACGGTGTGCACGCAACCCATCTTAATCAAGTCGAAGTTTTGCGGGCGTATTAACGAACAATGAAACAGAAACGTGTCACCATTGTTGAATGAAACTCCGGCTTATGACTGAGTGGAACTCTTAACAACGATAATTAGAACGGCAAACCGCTCCGCTGCCCTATTGTGTCGAGGAAATCATTATAACACAACCATTTAAGGGTGACCCCCCCGCTGAGCACGTAGTTCTGATGTGTCGAGTAACACCCCATTTATATAGGCCAACATTTATCGGGTGAGACAGCACTCGGTTAATAACCGAAGAATTTCCTATAACTGTGCTTATTGTAACACCTTCCGTTTCTGGAACGCAGCGAAATTTGCCCTAAGGCTGTTGTGTAATTGCACGTTATGACAATATAGTTGTGGTGTTCTGTTATTAAAGTTTGGTTCATTCTGATTCATATGGGTGATTAAAAAGGCGATTTACAAAAAAAAAACACACAAGTAAAATATATCGAAAAAATAGTACATCCAACGTGTAACAAAACCTGTTGTGACGTATATATCAGCGTATCCCAGAGTTAGCATGACTAGTAATTTGGTCAGACCAGTTATGAGACACCCGATTCCCCGGCTCAACGCCCGGACAAGCCGACCCTTTTCGCAAATGATAGCTAACATAAAGACCGCCGATAGCATGACGCAAATGAAATGACCGAGATGTATAGTTTTTCGCAAAAGGACTGACTTCAACTTTTGCTTTAATTAATGTGTTTTTAGTAACAAAACTTCGTAGACAAAGCTTAATGTTTGCTCATTTAGACTTTTTTAAGCGACTCCTGCACTAAGAAATTTAATACTTGAGTCGCGAAGTTAAGTTACATATTCAAACACCCAGACTCAGCACTAGCATTCGTGGGTCCCGCAATGAAGCTTATTCTACGCCTTAACCACTTTGGCCACATTCAAATGTGAATGAAAGACTTCTATAGTTTCAGATTCAGGGGCTTATAGCTAAGGGAAAAATGCTTAAACCTTTCACCATAAAAAAATGGAATAAACAACGCTAGCACCTGTCGTACCTAACTCCTGTTCAGAAAACAGATTTATACCGCCCCACATTTCACACACCGCATTAAACTTCACTTTAATAACTTAAGGCGACGTCACCTTGTCTAAAGTCCTATATTTAAGCAAAGCATCCCAAATAGGCTTGAAATTAGCAAACTCCTAACAACACAAGTCCCGTTTCCCCCCGACCTATTAAGGTTAAGCATAAAATTAATTAGGCCGACCTCTAGTGGAAATTTTGCCGATATTTTGGCATAATCTTCATGTAATTAAACGTCCTTAACTTTTCTGAATTTACAAAGTACACTCACTGCCCAAAATTAAATTAAATCCCGAAAATTTTACTGCTGCGTGTAAAATGAACCAGCAACTGTTTCCCTGAGTGTCATTGCTTAGAAAACACCCGAATCATGTACCCTCGAAAATCCTCATTTTTTGGTTTACTCTACAGGATTGGTAAAATTTAAAACTACTTTTAAACGAATTCAATTGCTATTTCCATGTGCTAAACTAAAAAAAAACGGTTCGATCCAATAAGATATTTTATCATGAACTCTTAGTCGCATCTCAAACGTAGTTCAAATGAATTTCCAAAAAAAAACTAATCAGGCAAACCCGAAAGTCTACGAGAAAAGTTCTTGCAAAATAATGAACCATGATCTACGTATCAAAATTAAGCACATTTGTAAATTTACATGAATATCACTCAAAGGTAACTTAAGATCGTAGTGAAGAAATAAACTGAGAAATGGTTCAATTAGGGACCTGGTCGAGTGTTAATGGCAGCCAGAGCATGTTGTGGTCGTGATGGGATTTCTGTGTTTATACCGAAACAGGTTCCATGTCAACACGTCGTTTTGGCTCATTAACAGCTCTTTCAATGATGTTGCAACTATTTGGTTGTAAAAGTTATTTACAATCACTGCAGTAACACGAAAAGTTAATATTTATTGATTTATGTTTTTGCCCTCTGATCTTTTACAAGTTATTTTTTTATTGATTTTCATTTAGTTTTTATTTTTGTCCTTTGCCATCGATGACCAAAACTATTCGATTTAGAACAAGTGAATAAACCATTGCATTACACAATAACATCTATCGTAACTTAATAATTCAATTAATATACACTTAATCATAATTTCCAATTGATTTGCAACAGCTCATTATCAGGCTTAAGCAATAATTCCCATATTACTAACTAGATGGAATGGCAGGCTTATAATTACCTTCAGCGTGCACTAAACATAATTATTGTCACATCAATCTGTCGTGATATCAATGAGATAATTACTAATGAACTGTCAAAAGCCTTATCAATATACACTTAAATTATATATTAGACTGGATGTGGTAAAGCCAAGATGTTTCGACGAACAGTCGTACGGGTATATACTTCTACTATTTAGTACATAACATAAGATACAGTGAAGTCTTATGTGACGTCACTTACTTGTCCTTTTTTTTATGTCTAGTGACGTCGCTAGCTAGTATACCATATGTTCATCAAAAAGATGCTGATGTTGATTTATGCGCATTATCTTCGTTTCCTCATTGATTTGAATAACATATCTAACCATTGCTTGTTTTGAAAAATTGCGATTTTTTACAAGTAATTCTTTATTTCAAACAACTGTTAATA
Organism: Trichoplusia ni; assembly: GCF_003590095.1. Taxonomy (NCBI): domain Eukaryota; kingdom Metazoa; phylum Arthropoda; class Insecta; order Lepidoptera; family Noctuidae; genus Trichoplusia; species Trichoplusia ni. Next base: position 8,675,293 of record NC_039480.1, read on the forward strand.
TTTTTGCAACCATTGTATGTCAAAAGTAGTTAAGATAAATTCAAATTCTTTCTCATAATAACACCTTTATTCAAAACACGATAAGTTCAATGAACGCGCGATTTTTAAAGTATTTTTTCCAATCGACATTCACTAATCCCTTCGATACCCAGTTGACATCCAAACAATAAACTCGAGCGCTCCCAACAAAGACAACTAAACCAATGTTTGATATTCCTGAATAATAAAAACTAGGTTATATTTGAATGGCGCGCGCCAAAAGCAATACAAATATGCATGGAACTGCGAGGCAAATTGTGTTAAAATGTACACTCGACGATCGCACCTGGAGCAGTTATTATTTTGTTTTAACTAAGACTTAATTTATCTTCTTAATTCTATTACCTTTGTTTGAAATTATTTTTAATACAGACCTATATTCGCTGTGTATGAAAAAAAAATTTTTGCTACTCTGACAAGCTTAGTATCACCAAAGTTATAAAGTATTCAAAACTTACAAAACGCATTGACCAAATCACTAAACCATCATCCAACAACACACAATTACAAAAAAAAAATACGACTGTAAAAAAACCTTTCCCTAAACATTAAACGAAACCAGCAACACTATCAAGTTCTCCAAAGTCCCAAAGTATTCTGTATCTCGAATAAGATAAGGAAACCAGCGCTCAAAGACATTTGCCAAGCTGCGTTATAGTAACGATATTATATCACGTCTTTCAAACCGTCCTATTGAGGCGGGAACGATAAAATCTCCGGCCAACTTAACAAAAGAGTCCAAACAATAATAAGCGGGATAATCGCGGCGGCAGGGGGCGCCACAATAGCCGCAACTTTAAGGTCCTTGATCATGATTGATGGTCCAAGTTTGAGTTACATTCTATCGTCCGGCTCCTAGACTATTGTCCTGTTGGCCGAGGATAGGTTTAGAATATCGTAGCTCTTGTTGAGATACTAAATAATAGTGCTTCGGTAAGGCTTAGTGTTTAAGACTATTTGATTTATTGAGTTTTTTGGAAAATGTTTGAAATGGACTTTAGGTTAATTTATTGTTATTTTAACGTGTTAGGTACAAATACATCTATTTTTTGGGCTTAAACTTATACTTTTGAGAGTTTACTTTTATATCCATACCTGTATAAACACAGATTTAAGACTTCAAATTTAAGTCCATTTATTTTATTTATACTTCTAAGAGCTGACGCGTTTTCAACAGCTTGCATCTCAAGTCTGGACCCTAAAAGTAAAAGTAATTAAGATCGTATGAGAGTCTAAGGCATTGAAGAAATTCAAGACCCAGTTTCTTATTTTCGGTGGAAAAAGGGGCTTTATGGTACTTTTCATTCAAATCGTTTATAAAAACTGGTTAAGTGCGAGCCCGACTTGCAACACTCAGGGCTCCGTACTAATTGACTTAATAAAATATTTTTACCCATTAAATTTATGACTGTACCATCAGTGCCATGCCTTGCTTAACCTCAATTATGATTGTTTTTATAGCGACGGCAAAAACATGTCATATTTGTGCAAATTTCAACTGTCCGGCCATAACGGTATTACGATTGCTGACATCTTCAGAGTTCGTGAGACACAGCTTGTTGCCAGATCGACGGGCAAGCGGACAGACAGCAGATATTTGTTTTTGCAATTCGTTTTTTCCCTTTCGATACAGAACCCTAACAACTATGAAAATGCCAGACGCTTGCAATGATCTCTGAATTTTAACTGCATAGTTCGTTTTTAGTTCCCCTGACACGTGCATAATGTAGGTCACTGAAATGCAAATTAATTACAGCTTCTTAATTTACTTTTAAACGATTCTGAAAACATAACTCTTGGTTTTCTTAGATTTTCTTAAACAGTTCTGTGCTGGAGATATTCTTCGTGAAGCACATTTGTTTTATTGGAAATCAGAATAGTTATCTTACGTTCTAATTTACGCCAGGTTGACGATACAATTGAAGATTTCTTTACTAGCTTACTATTAAAAGGATCATCTATTACTACCTACTAACACATTTTTTTAGAACATCATTTGTTTTATTTAAAAAATCACCAGTGTGAAATTTTATTGACATCTCTCAAATACATTCACAAAACATAAACTAAGTATGTAAATATTATTATTCCTCTCAACTCGTTCATATCCTCTTCATTCCTACTTTCCCTTGAAGCACTACATTACAATATTAATCCCGTAAGTAGTCAATAAGCTTGAAAAGGTTCCGAGAAATTCGTATAAACACGTCTCACATTCACAACTACCATTCACTTCATTCACGAATGAATGTACTAAACCGAGTATTTTTGTTAGATAAGTCCAAATGCGTCACGTTTTTGTGTCTTCTATTTTCTTAGAATTAGTCAGACATGTGACAAGTCCTCGTAAATGATCGAGTACTAAGTTAATACAGCATTGTTTGTGTATGAGATTGATTAAAATGGATAGACGAGAGAATTAGTTGTATGGATGATTCAGTATTTATCTAGCTATGCTAGCAGACTGACGCCAAGATTGTGATTCGATTCTTATTCAACGGACTCAGTTTTTTATGTTTATACTAACCTACTCCAGTCATATTTTAAACTAGCTGTTGCCCGCGACTTCGTCCCCGTGGGTAGAAGATATAAGTTATGATTTATACCTGCCCTGTTTTTTTCACATTTTCCATTGTATCTTCGCTCCTATTAGTCGCAGCGTGGTGGTTTATAGCCTAAAGCCTTCCTCGATGAATGGTCTATTCAACACAAAAATATTTTTTCCAATTTGGACCAGTAGTTCCTGAGATTAGCGCGTTCAAACAAACACAAAAACAAGGAAAGAAAAAGCCAATTATGGGAAATTGATCATTTTTCAAGGGTTTAGTCCTGTGTATAAGCCAGCTGTTGTTTGTCAACAAGCAGCTATGTAACAGAAGTCTAGCTGAAAGAATCGAGTCTGTCACAATTAAATTGAGATCTAGCCTTAATCGACTCTAGCCTTAATTTGCGCAATGGTACAAATTGAAACTACGTGTGACAAATCGACAGCTAAAAAATGCTAGTAACATTAAATCGCAACTTGACTTCGGTTCGGTTCTCTAATACCATTTCAGGATCAAATTGAGAACCGAATTAAAACAAAAACAAAGCGGAGTAGATTCATAGAGTCTACTAGAAGAGTCTATTTAAGCACATTTTATCGAGTCTCACAACTTACTAGGCTTACAACGTTCAGCTTTATTATAAAAGAATACATTGCACATGTACAATAAGTATATAGTACCAATATTACTCGTAGCCGTACACTAGGTGCCGGTAATAAGGATTTATTTTACGACGAGCACACTTTGCAATGAGCCGTGTTTTACGACAGCTCTGTCAATTTGTTCCATCTTGATATTGTATTCGAACTGATATCGCTTTTGTCTTGGACTTGAATGTTATCGTATTTTTTTTTTCTCAGCCTACTGTGTCCCACTGCTGGGCAAAGGCCTCCCCCAAATCTCTATTCTGGGCCTCATGGAACCAGCCTGGTTGGTAAGCGTTATCGTATATTTATATCTATTAGAAGAAAGTTGCGTATCTTAACATTTATGATTATTTTTTTTGTAAACTAATTCTATTCTTTCTAAAACTAAACCTCTCTGTGCAATGTAGTTTTGTGTCTGGGTCATTATCAGTCAGTCAATCTTTTTGTAATTGAATTGAATTAAGAAATATATCCTAAAATTTTACCTAATCTATCGACTTAATAACTAAGCTAGAAAAAGATGAAAAGATAGATATAAAAATGCAAATATCCTTTAAACAGTATTCCTACCCTAAAACACAAAGATTTAATTCTGTATAACCGTTGTTATTCATTTACATTTAGGTCACACGAAAACCAAGTCTCTAAACTCGTAAACCAAACCATTCGTACTCGAAAAGTTAAAGCAACATCTTGCGCTTATGTATTTAGTACGCTTTTAACTATTTGTCCTGCAATGCGACAATTATTTTACGTCAAAGAAGTTCATTTACTATGTTAACGCACAGACTAATTCACAAATTATGCGTTGATAATATTGGTATGTATTAGTTGCTAATTCGGCCTTTCCTCAGAACACGGTGAGCCCTCCGGCGTTACACTGTTTCCTTACATAGAGCCATTGCTATGTAGTCGGTATTGACGTAGGTACTGGTAGTTTGCATTGCAATTACACGACTGACGAAAAAGAGACAGAGTAGTGCTTACGAGTAGTATTTTTTAAGCTGATAAAGTTGTAACTTATGTGAAAGCACGAAAGGTCTATTTACACTATGAATTTGATACTTGTTTTATTTTTTAAATGCTAAATTACAATAAAATACAACTATTATAGTTTTGATTCCTTCGCTTTGACCTGCGGACAATTTTTACAGGGTTAATTCTTGACGAATCGATTGAACGCGTTGAAGTGAGAAAAAATTGCCAACACCCGGCCCTGTATTTGCTGTTTACTCTTGGTTGTTTATTCAAATACCATGTGCCATTATCTAGGTCCATATTTCAATCATCATTAGCGTTTAAAGGAATATCATTAGATTTCACTGCCTTAGGCTCTACCACAATGTCTCACAGTAATATTATTATGGATGTAGCGACGGAATAGTGAAATGCATGGCGTAGAGTAGCATCCTTCTTCTATACCTGCAATAATAATACTTTAAAACGTGACGATAGGCCTTCTTTACTAATAGATGCATGTCTGTAACAACATTCAGTTTACTTTTTTATGAAGCATAAGTATTCTATCTTATTTTCAAAACTAACAACTCGGTACCAACACGGACAAAGGCAAAACGATGTCTTATTCATAGGGCAAGAGCAAGTGAGCGTACTCCGTTAAACAATCGCACAATAGGGCTGTACACTCAGAGTAGTGTTGTCCCGCGCCGTGTTTGCACAACAATTGAACTGTAGAATTTCATTATGTCAGCGCACGCGATGTTTGCTGTTTCATGCCATTGGCAGCCCTAGCTCAAGTCGTTGAGTGTGGTTTTCTTTTAGTGAAGTGTCAGTATTTGGGTTAGCTAAGAGTATGTTGTAAGCGGTAAGTGGTTGGGAGTTTTAAGATATGTGGTTTGTGGCTTTAAGCATTGAACGAGTGATATTTTGTTATAATGGAATTCCATCATTACAAAATATCGTGTATCGTATATGTATGCATGAGTAAACCGTTACTAGGTAGTAACGTAGTATTTTTCGTAGATACTGTGGGGTTAACTAAGAAGGTAACTAGTCAAGCGATATTAAATGAATTGATTGATTAAATGATTAAATTAATGATTCCGCCTCATGAAGGCGAATAGAATTTTGTTCTAGGAAATGTTTGTGATAATTAGTATATTTTACATTGAATCCACTAGTTCTACTATTGATTTAACAGGAGTAATAATAATACACCTGGTCTTCTGTGAAATGTCGTATTGTACATGTACATTTCAGATCATATTTATTTCTAAATATAAAATACCTACGCAATTAAAGCTGTAGTGGTTTTTTTTTTTAATCTTACGTTATATAAATAAAGGTAAAAAAGAATAATACGCTCAACCAAAAAATAATTTTGAAGTGACAACACTGATGAAAATAACTCCGGTAGTAAACACCAGAATACCTACAGTAAAATTGCGGTAATTGCCTGTAATTAAGGCAAAAATTAAGAGCGTCTTAAATGTATATTAACGGCCAATTAATTAAAGAAATGGCGTGATCAAAATTGACAGCTTAATTTAATCATGTCTTTTTTAATTTGCATGACGTTAATTTATTCGCAAGTTCTTATTAATATTTTTATTAAGGAACTTAATTCGACCTGTGAAATATTTTTCACATTTAATTTTTTAGCGTAGCGTGGTCGTTTGTTTTCGATAATGCGTTTGTAGGTAAGGTATTTTTTTCCAAACTTACAAGCCAGGACCTATGAAAAGGCTAAGGACTATTAAAAAAGTTTTAATACAAAATTGCCTTAAATATGGCTACATAAATAAGTAAGGGTAAGTATTACGCTCATGCTATTCACTTATCTGTGTAGGAAAAAAACCTTGACACCAAATAGTGGAACCACGACAACAAATGTAACTGAAACTCTTGAAAAAAGCCTGCTTCTGAAAGGCTTTATAATGCACCCATAGCCGACTTGCCACGCTAGTGCACTGAGCGCGACGTGTCGCGGGTTCGATCTCCGCGTTAGACAGGCATTCGTATGATCCATGATTGCTTGTCCTGAGTCTAGGTGTATTTGTGCATGTGAAATGAATGTTTGTGAAATAAGAATTACATTTACTTTGGGATTCGCTTTGAAAAAAATACAACTGCGTCAACTAAGATACTCAAAGTACAGAAACATCAATGAATAAATCAATAATAAGATGTAATTAAATTATCATCAAAATAAGATTATCTTCGCAATTGCGTAGAATTGTAGATATTTCAAAAGAGCAATTCCTTAGTTCCGTTACATTTTGGCTGAGGAAGAGCAGCATAATTACATTGACAAATGCTGTGCGCATCGCGGCGTGATAAGTGAGCGGTGTTCGTCATGTGACGCCATGGCGGTTGCCGGAGTCTGTCGCCTCGAGATTGTGGATCTGAGATAGGGTTTGAAGATTGTAGAGCATTTAGAGGAATGTTTATTTTATTTGGTGGCATTTTTGTGATTCACATGGAATATTTTGTGATAATGACGATCTGAATAGAAATGAGCTTAAATTGCATAACAAAAAGCTTTTTATTGATTTAGGTTCTCAACTAATAAATCGTTCAAGCCCGAGTCTTATTTGCGAGACTAAGGGTTTTGTAGAAGACTAAACTAAAACAAGTTGTTTTGATATCAAATATATGTAGAAGGTTATTTATGTGTAACCAAGCAAAATTTACGTCCATAAGCAACGGTGCTTAACCGTTACCTGAACTGTTTACCTAAAGAGTTCTTTAATAAAGCTTGATGACAAACAGACTGACAGCGGTGTATCAATAATATGGTTCCGTTTTTACCCTTTCGATAAAACAATCTCGAAAAACAATAAAAAGTTTGTAAAAAAAACAATTTGTTACACTTGATTGAAATTGTAAAAGAGAATAGATGATAGTTAACTAGATAAAAATAAATTAACTGCGAGTAGTTAGCGGTTCGCAGTTAATGCTTATATCTAACGTAAAGGGTTTATGGAGGAGCCCATAAAACGTATTTTAGGAAAGGGTTTTTGTTTGATATAATTAAAGGACCCATCGTCGTACAATGGTCCTAAAGTATACTATTAAGAAAATTTAGTTTTAAACAGCCTTAAAGTAATGGGTCTTATCACTAAATAGGTTGACAGCGATTACGATTATGCGTGCCTCATTACTCTTAATGAACAACTGTTTTTGTTGATAACAATTGCCTAGTAAATCCTAAGTGTTGTACTACAAATATATTATTCTGTAAAAGAACACAAGTCCAAACAAAAGTAACGAAATCCCTCAATCTAGATCTCGTGTTTCAGAAGTCCACAATCTAATTTACTAAAGTGAACATTATGAGCTAATTTGCTGATATTTTATAGAGCAAAATGAAGTTTCATAAGTACATCGTACCGAGCTCACTAAACAAGTGGCCCATTCCAGTAATGAACAGTTAATTACTTTTTACAATAATAGTTATACTATCGCGCAATAACTTGACTTAATCCTTATATTAACGATAATGTAGCGCTATCGGCGGGGCCCACGGGCTCACAATTAACATCCAAATGGGCTTTGGAAACTTCTAGAAGACTCGTTCGCACGACACTTTCGCGGTAATAAAATCACGAGCTGTCTACAATGAAACTCCGGTACTTTAAAAAGTAACAAAGTTTAAAACGTAGCGACACCGGCTGCCGGGACTACGTGAGAGGCAATGTAAAGTGGCCACGTTTTAAAACAGAACCGCTTAGTGGATACCTCTCTTTAAAGTATTTTTTGGGAGTTTTTGGACGTTATAAAATCGGATCGCTAATCTCTTTGCGAAGCGATGTGCGCCTCGTAGCGCTACGTGCTACGAGCTACGTGGCCGCTACGTGGGTGCTACGCAACGTGTTGACTACGCGTATTACATTTGATCTTGAAGCGACCTACATAAGTGTTCGCATTATGAAACAATTCACAGTTTTAGTGTCGTACAACTTTTGTTACTTTCAGAAAATATACTCTTATTATAACGATAAAACGTCTGGATCTTTCTTAAGGACATTCTATTTATAGTAACAGGTTGGGTGATGACTTGTGAACTAAGTGAGTTAAATCCACGGTGCAATGCAAACACAAACCACATTTTTAACATGTCACTTTTGATTGATACTTAAGAAAAAATAAGAATCTTTAAATGCACTAGAAAAATAAAAACCAAAAAGCTCATTAAATTGATATACGCTTGAATTACTAAAAACGGGTTTCTAAAAATACCCAAAGTGGTAATTTATGAGCAAACATCCTGCCTGGGCCCGGTCAGGGCGGGTCAGCAAGAAACAATTGAATCGCTAAGGGTCCCACTATCAGGGCACGCATGGCTGCGCGCGCGACGGGAAATTAAGGTCCATACCCCATTAACTGGTATTATGGTGCTAATGAGGAGCCCATTGAAATTGGTCAGTTTTCATGTACTTCTTAAGCACGTTTTAACTATATATATACGGTATAAACTAGTATTATAAAAAGTTACTGTGGAAATTACACTACACTCTCGGTTTCTGTGAAGCGTTTAGCGCTGAATGAATTTATATTAGTTTTAAAATAAATAAAGTTAGAAATTGTCAGAAAAGTAAGGAAAGGAGTTGGAAAATTCTTTATTTAATCATTTTTGTTCTAATTATAGCCATTTCCGTCAAAAGCTTCTCTGCTCTAGACAGTGACAAAACAATAACAGGATAAGAATTAATAAATAAATTTTAAGTCAAGTGCGTTTGGAGCTGTAGAAGATAACAAACAATCAAATATTAATATTTACATTTTCAAGTCTTCACTCGTATTTTAATTTCAATTAAATTAATTGTAAACAAACCATTTAAGACTGAAGGGAAATGTCCTCGTGTAACGGTTTACAGGATCAAATAAACATTTAAATTTATTCTAAGTAGAGTCGATGCAACAACGCAAACTAGCAACTTAATAGTCCGTGACTGGAGCTAAGTAAAAGCTTCGCTAAGCTTCGGGTCACGGGATTTCAGGTAAAACACTATTTTTACAGTTGCTGCCCATGCACAAGTACACCAGGATCATCCTTAGCAACCACTCTCCGTAATTAGTTGTGGACCACGTATGAAAATAATAGGAAATGTTTTGCTCATATAACATACACATATAATTAATCTGTCTCTTTCAGTTTCTTTGGGTTACCTAAATTATTAAAAACAAATAAAAAACTGTTCCTCTTATTTCAATATTGCGTCCTTCCATCAGGAAAGTTAGAAAGTTAGAGCTTCGTTAAAAAAGTGGGTTTGTTTTTGGCTGTCTGGACTTATTCTGTAATTTTATTATTTCTAGTTAATTTTTATTTGATTAAAATAACATTACCTATCTGATGTATTTTTTATTTACGTAAGGTATCATATACATATTTAACTGTACGACTGTCCGAATGACAGGTTACCACGGGAAAGATCAATTTGATACGCATTCAATATCTGCGTAGAACATACAAAAAGACCTAGGCATCGATCCTGAATCAACCCATATATAAACTTCAACTTTTTATTACACGCCGTAAAATAAATCTCGGCATGTTAATCGTTACTACTTATCTTAAGTTACTGCGTTTGGGTCTAAGTTTGTCTGAATTCCTACGTGATCCAATAAAGATACTGAAATACTGGAACACCTATAGAGAGGCCTGGAATAAATTACCCTAACGAGGTTTAGAGAGACCTTTAATAGATAGTTAGTGGCAAGAAATACTTGAGTTTGGCGTAGGCTTTACATATGGAGCAAAACTGAACTTAAAAAGGCCTTTATCTTCTAATATATAAAATTCCCGTGTCACGATGTTAGTTACCGTACTCCTCCGAAACGGCTTAACCGATTTTTACAAAATTTTGCATACATTGGGTAGGTCTGAGAATAGAACAACATCTATTTTTCATACCCCTAAGTGAAAAGGGTTGCTCACACTAAAAAAATATATTTTATTTTTTGGACGAAATTGTTTGTTTTTTTTTTTATAATGTTGCATTAAAAATTCATACAACTAGAAAAAAAAGGCAAGTACCTTACAGACTAAGATTAACTCTAATTCATGAAAAAGAGTAAAAAGCAATATCACTTCAATACTCAATACTCAATACGTTTATAGCATTCCACAATGTGAACTTAACTTCTTAACTTAACTTCAATTGCCTGCTGTGCTAGGACATACTAATCTTTATTACTTAGAGTTAAAATTCAAAACACTAACAGATTTAAAACGGTAACTTTTAAACAATCGAAAGGACAATCCCAAATCGAGATCACATTAATATTCCGCGCCAAACACTTGTTTCGATATAAACTTCCTCGTCAGTACAAATCGAATTCGTTTTTCTCGATTCGATATCGATTTGTTTGATTTATTAACAGTTGGGGCAGTCACGTCGCTGCAAAGTGGAGGGTCGGGCCGGATAGGCCCTGAAAAAATAAAACCAAACATGACCCATTAATTTACGGTACTTCGACGAAACATCAACTGATATATAATGGATATTATTTTCCAAATTTAAAGTAAAAAGGTGTGATTTTGCGTACTGTTTCCAAAATAAAACTGTCCACAATTTCTAAGAACAAGGAAATGTGAAAAAAGTTTGGTATTTACTTTATCATGGGCCCACAGGTCGTCATCAACTTAATTGGCCGCCTACTTATAACCTACTGCAAGGCATAATACTGCTTCCTTTGACAACATTTTTTCTTAGTTTATGAGGGACGGCAAAGATAAATAAAATCTTACAGAGTAGTAAAAAAAATATATATTTGCTCCTTAATTTTGTAAGACATCGATAATTAATGTAAAAAAATTACCCACGACAAGAGACGTCAAGAAATTTTGGTTGACATTTAAGTTAATTATAATTATCATAATTCAAGTTTAAAAAGTAATATTGTCATTTACAAATAATGAGAAATGACGTAAAAATATTAATAAATTACGGTCACAAAATAAAAATAAATAGACGTTATATACGACTACAGTTATCGATCCATGAGTACAGTTCCTTTATAATCACAAGATACACCAACTACTAATGTTACTTCAATTGAACACTTATTATCTAAAGCAACGGAGCAATAGGAATTAACGCAGCTTCTGATTATACACTTGAAGTAGAAATAATTAATTTAGAAAAAATAATTAGAAAAAATAAATAATTCTATTAATTACCATGAAATAGAGATCTATTTGAGATAAAGCAGAGAGGATATACGGCATGGATTATTAATTAAAGACTAAGAAGAACTTTCTTCGAACTTTCTAAACTTTTATACTTTAAGTTAAAACATAAAATTTTACGTAAAAAATGTAAACTTTTGACATGACTTTAATTAAGCTATTAAATGAAAATATGAATTGACAATTTAAGGTCTTACTTGGTGTTTTAAATAAGTGATTGAACGGATTTTTTATTTAGTCCACGGCATTCCAAGGCAAGCCACTGCTCGCTCTTAGACTCTCCATCAATAATGCCTGCCCACTGCCTTACGAATATCATCACCCCACCTGACTACAGGGTAGCCGGCAGTAGGTTTGTCAATGCACTGTCTCCCCTAAAAGAACAGTCTGACCCACCGGCTCTGCAGCAAATGTGATCTGCCCTGCTGTGGTCAGCTTTACCATAAAAATACTGATTCCTTTACTGCTTTACAAGGTATAATTAAAATGAAACAAAAAAGAATCCAATTCGGTTCGGTTTTGCAGCGAGGGCTAAAAAAGAGTACTTCCTGACAAGCAACACGTTTTGTTTCATAATCATTCGCAACGTCAAAGCAATGCCCTTTCACGATTCAAGCTGACAGTACAATCGCACAGTAAAGTGCGCAATTTGAGCTCAAAAGCCATGGCACTCATAGCTCTCTATCGGCGTCGAACAGTGGGGGGTTTAACGCAATTTACCGGTTTAATCCGGATCACGTACCGCCCGCCGGCGCATTGTTCACCGCGCCCAAAGAAATGCAGATATTTCATCCGAGGTGTGACGATTATTACGTATCTGGAATACAACGGAATATACGCTCACGTATGCGACTTTACTTGAAATTTAGAACACAGTCCTTTTTCGTGAAATTAATTACTTACGACAAAATATAAAATGGCGGAACTGTAATTAAATTTCGTGTTGACTGTACTTTTTATAAGTTGTACTTTAAAGGATTAGGGTCAGATTATTTGTAAAGGACCGAATAATTTTTCTATGTGAGTACGAGTAATTGAATGGGATGGCTGAAGTGAGTTGGGTTTCCAATTAATTTTACGCTTTCCGAATATGGAGTGTATAAAGATCAAAGCAAACGAAACACTACAACTCTGACGTCACATACCAGCATTTTTTTATTTGATTTGCAAACAAATATTTCACTTTTGATGTTAAAATGCCTATTTAAAATACTTTTCATGTTTTAATGTTTTAAATAACATTGTAGGTCAACCGTGCCAACCAGTTATTTTCAAGATAAAGTGACTGCCTCTAGAACAGATTACATATTTCCACAAACTTGACCTCCCTAACCAAATACCGAACCCTTGAAACGAGACGTTGTTCTCAAATATCTTCCCTTCATTTTTCTTACAAAAAGGTCAAATACCTGTTTAACTAAATAGACGTGACCTTTTCCCTGCTACATAATGTGACAATAAGCTGTGTTGTTCTCATAAAAATTCCAACAATATTTTCCATGGAGCAAAAATCATTGTTACCTAAATATTCTTGCTCCTTAGATTGTATATTGTAAATGTTAGGAAAAGGTTTACAACACCTGACAAAGCGTGATCGAATCCGCAATCCAATAAAGTGCAAAAAATACCTACTTTCGTGTACTACAGTAGAGAGAGACACCTGACTACAAAAACAATAATATACATATGTGGAAGCGTCAGGAACATTTTCCGAACAGTCTAGGTTGGCCACCTTGGGCGTATGAGCGACGGGATGTTCAAAATAAAAGCGTCAATGTTATCTTGTAGATTGTATAATGTGAACTTATAACATTATGGAGTAAAATACAATAGGACGGTTGAGATGGAATATTATTTGGAGCCAATAGGTTGATTTTTAGTACGTGCTCGCTATTTTTATGACAACTGTCTTGACAAGCAAAACGAACGTCGTCGCACCTAGCGCCACCTACTACTCTATTCGGGGTAACCCGCTCCCTTTTTAAATTTACCACTTACACTGAAATGTGTATTAAGCTAGTCCATAACTATTATTATAATAATAGTTATGGACTAGCTTAATACACATTACTAACATTTCCACAATCAATTAAAACCGTCTAACTAAACAAAGTATTCTGAATTAATCCGCGCGCCGTCACATATATGCATTTTAATGTTTCAAAACCTTAAAGGAATAATGTGACAAACAGCTATAAGCCTTTATAAGCTGCATGGAGTCGGGGGAACTCTGCGTGTTGAACGTTTGCAAGTTTTATAAGCTAGAGCCCCAGATGGTTGGCGCAACAGAGCATGAAAAATTGCTTGTATACTGTTGCCAAGTTTTACTAAACCTATGTTAATAAAACTATTCAAGCGAAGTGAACTATCCAACCGGCGAAACTCTACTAATTTAATGTTCTGAAGTTAATGAACAAGTTATTTGCAAGCTTGACTCGTTTAGTAGGTCATGTTGTTTCTATTACATGCAATTATTACTTGATAATTGGCCTAATACACATCATTTTAATTATTAATTTACTCCGTTAGACTTCATTTCTCACATTGGTCACATAATGTTACATGTAATTAACTTATGTTGTATTTATCAATGAGGCTTTTACCGGTAAAACCCGGTGAATTGTACAGTAGTTTTCATTTACTGTAAATCCAATGCAATCAACCATAAAAATTAAACGATATCCGAACTATTTTTATTTTCTAAAACTGCCACTGCAATAAAGCTAAGCGATTCTAGAAATAGCGGCTCTCGTAATACCAAATGCTTTGACACATGGCCTTTTTCGTTCAGTGATGTCGATATTTTTACTTAATTTAATGGGTTGTGTAGATCATATTTCTATACCGTCACTAAACGGTATACATGTATACATTTCTTGAGGAAAAACAACACAAAAGAATCCTGGATTCGAATTCAGTTTTTTTTTTTTAATCCCGCACTGAATAATTTTTGAGCTTGTGAAACGGGGGTTTCACAAACATGCCAGTCATATACTAAAACAAGACTCGGGACAATAAATGTATTGTTATAAGACCTTTTTCATTTTTATGCGCTGCAAACAGATTATTTACATATTCTAGCGATACTATAACTTCTTATCAAACACCAAACCTAAAAACAAACTTGATAAAATATAAACTCGCTCAATAACTTACACGCAAAATACGTTTAAACTTCCCCACTTAATATTCAAGTGAAGTCAGATGTTTTTGAAAGTTTCCATAGAAAATACGTAATGGTCGAGGAAATTAGTGGTCCACTTACATCTCTTTATCAAGTTCGGCGAGAGTAATCGGTTCAATCCCTTGGTACTAGTGGTGCTACAAGCAACCAAACTTCTAGCAACTCGAACATGGCTTCACTGCAGGAATTCGTGCAGATAAACTTGCTTTCGTTTGTTTTCTGTTTTAAGCTTTTGCATGGTAAATTAGTTCACGATTAATATTGTTTGCTCTCGGATTCTTTGTAAACACGCTATCGGAATATCAACTTATCAACGGGAAGTACTGCATCAGTTGTACAATCGCATACAATAAAAGTAATATGCTAGCTTTCAAAAAAGTCTGACATATTCATGTTCAGCGGATTTTAGATACGGGTATTGATTTATTTTTGACCAAAAAACGATTCAAATTTTTTATCCTTGACGGAAAGAAAATAAGAAGAACAAAACTTACCCCACTTACTTTGCGGAACCAAAACATCTTTCTTTATTCTAAATCCGTAATGTGCACCTCAGCAACCATATATCAAGTGTACTGTGCAGATAGGCTGTAGTATTTCACTAACAACAAATCCATGTAATATATTAACGTATTTAACAAACAATTTATCCCATTTTATAGCGAATAAATTTTTAACGAGCAATAATGCAGCCATTTGCCGCTATGTTTTGTCTTGCTAGTCACATTCGGAGGGAGCAGCGGACACAGGATTTGACAAATACCTAAAAAGTTGAAAAGAAAACAAATAAACCACATATTGATAAAATAAAAACAAAGTGGAGAAATCGTTAAATATAGCGTAATTTCTAACGATGATTCATGATATTTAAATATAAACACTTTAGTATCACCAAGTATCGCTTGGATGGAACTGGCAATAAAAAGTAGCCGAAAAAGTATGTACCTAAGCAAATACATAAAAAGTATTAAGAAACAAAATGACCCAAGGACGTACTAGTAAAACGTAAAAACTAGCTAATAACCGAACGATCAAGAAAAGATTGATTAAGCCAAATAATGTTGTATATTCCAATCGGAAATAAAATAAAAATGGTTTCAATACACGTCGCCGCTAACCCGGTATCATTAGTGGGCGCCCAGGTTGGAATTCACCTCTCGCCCAGTGAGAACTTACTTTGGCCGGCAGCCAAACAACTACTATCAGTTTTTACCAGTTTATCTCGATTCTCCACCAATACTCGATTCCGAATTCCGAATCAAGTAAGAAGTATTGCACTCGATTCCAAATCAATATTTCGGCTTTTCGCTGCATTTTGCAGACTCGCCCGTGTATTTTCTCACACATGAAAAATAAAATTGTTTTCAGAGTGTTCTATAAATTAGGTGAATTTCCTGAGAGTTCTGGTTCCTCTTCGAATTGAATTTCCGCAGCTTGGGCCAGGATGCGGTGTCTAGTAAACTGTGTAGATGGTGTTTGGAAAGTCTTTGTAAATAGAAAATGCTAGCTGTGCCATTCTTATTCTTCTTAAAATGGTAATTTAGTAGCAGATACGTAAAATAATTGTCTGAAAACACCTGAGAAAGAAAAAAGCGAAAATAAAATTAACAGAGGTAGATATCTTCTTATATTTGCTGTATACTTTGTTAAATGATGCATGCAACGGTTTACTCACGCGTATTCATCAGGATTACCCGACTAGTTTCGTTAGTTGGTGACGTCTTATACAAACTAACAGCTTACACTATTAACTCACCCGTGCACCGTAATACTACATATATTTTTCTAAAACCCAAATCTTTCTCGAAACAAATTCCTGGAAACCCCTGGTAAGAACCAAAGAGATCACGAATTCCCACCAGTTAATTGTGGCGGGCAAAGTTGGCGTGCCAACATCCAGCGGCTTACCTCCGTACTTGTGGTGCTCTTGCCAAGACTAAACACCCCCCACGCCCCCGACGTTTTACAAACCTACTTCTATGTTTCGAGTTTTCAGGACGGAAAGGAATTAGTGTCAATATTTATTTTTAAGATATTTCGTAGTCAAGGAAACTTGGAAGGTGTAGCATATAAAAGGTGTAAAGAGCATACAAATATAAGACATATACAGGGAAAGTTAAGAAATGAAGACACCAGATTATTGCAAAAATTCATATCGGTAAATGATATAGCTTGAGCCTTGAAGCTTTATAATTAAACGAGAGATACTGATGTAGTTTTAGCAAAACTGATAATCAAACGAAAAACACTAAAAGACGTTTACAGTGTTCTTGAGCCATAAAACTATCATCAACTAAATTAATATAAACGACCGAACAATCCTTTCAAAAGCAAGACAGGTTTCAGCAGCATCCCATACCTCATTATGGCGAGACAATTTAATAACAGAATGTCAATCGAGAGGGTCACACCTCGGGGTAACAATGGCGAGACACGCAATTCACGCTCACATCGGCACGTCTTAATCACGGCTGCGGCAATAGGCCGTGCAAGGAATCCAATTAGTTGTCACGTTGGACCAGACCCGCTAATGGAAACCAACGATATACCTGCTCAAGGATGGCACTTTTGTCAATTGTTCTTGTGGTAGGTTGGATAGATACATGCAAGCGTTCGAGTTGTTTGTCAAACGTCACAGTTATGAATGTACTTAATCGTTTTATCATTATAAACGTACCAAACCTTAATTTGGGATACGATTTTCGAAGTACGGTAGCAACGGATACTGACTTACTTATATATAACACCGTAACAATGTCTTAAAAAATCTACACAAAGAATACCCGAAACAAAAATCAATGTTGTGACAGCCCTGTAACGTTAAACTAATTATTATACCCAAACTAGAAAATCATTAGGTATGTATTGGAGTTTAATAGAATTCCATACCTACGAAACACATACACATTAGTCATACAAATACAAATTGAATAACTACATTATGGAGTTAACAGGAAACAGAACTACCCAGTTGTAGGTATGGCATATGAATACATGTTTTAGCCCTTTTTTTATAAATGATAAAAAAAAATTGAAAATTGAATCTCATTGAATATGAGTTATATCTAAACGTACGCGTGCAAATATATTGGAAGATCTAAATATTAGGCTGAGGGCCGATTTTTCAATCGCCAGTCAACTTTTATTCGACAATTATGTTTGACGTTTTGACAGCTTTGGTATAGAAAATATGTCAAACGGCCATATGTATTCCTTAGATAAAAGTTATTAGACGATTGACAATCGGGCCTCAGTCAATTAAATAGATAAAGTTATTGACGAGTGCGATAAGCGGCGTAGTCGTTTTCACAGAAGTTAATAATAATAAAAAAAACATCTAAAGCTTGTATTCGAATTATCAGAACATCTTCAGTCTTAGCGTTCCCAGGGAATAGGAACAGTACAAACCCTACTATATAGAATTTCTCAAACAGAATTCTTCGAAAAATTAGATCTTAAAATGACTTGGAAATTCTCTGATAGCTGGTGACGGTGAGATCTCAGCTTATCTCGGCAGTTAAGTGCCGGACCGACTCGACTACTGAGGCCCAATTAAGTAAGCCGTTTATTTTAATTCAATGTAGATAGGTAGCTAGGTAGACTACCAGGATACCTGGTGACTGCGCATTTGAATCTCTCTGCAATATTACTGGGACTAAATTAACAGATGAAGATGTTTTAAAATGTCTAGAGAT
This sequence comes from Trichoplusia ni, assembly GCF_003590095.1. Taxonomy (NCBI): domain Eukaryota; kingdom Metazoa; phylum Arthropoda; class Insecta; order Lepidoptera; family Noctuidae; genus Trichoplusia; species Trichoplusia ni. The sequence goes on from NC_039480.1 coordinate 8,693,559, forward strand.
GGAAGCTTTAAATGAAGCCTTTTCCGTTTAAGGATTGGGAATGAATTTAAATTAAAATTTAGACTGCTCAAATTATTATACTGCCTTTCCTTTTCATTGTGCGCTCTGCCTTCAAATTTTAAAATAGATGAGGGATTATAAAATAAACAACTTAATCACCAGAATTTTGGCGACAAAATTTATAAAAATTTAGTCAATTATAAAGCTGATTACACAATTGAAAATACTTGATAATATTAAATACAACTATGATCCGATAAGTATAAAAGATACTATGAAAATGAAATTCCTCTTCTATATGAGAAGAGGCAATTTGCCCAAAGTGGAACAGTTCCAGGCTGCCATAACCGCGAGTACAGCCCACTAAGACGTTATAACCCCATAATAACATGACATCAAACAACTCATATTATACTATGTTAATGTGCATTAAATAAGATAAATGACACTTGAGGGTGTTAGATAAACAATATGGCTGACGAAGTTTACGCTAATGATCTGAGATACAAGGAACAAATGTATTGTTGTGGTATTAACTGTTATATACGGAATATGAATCCATAAATCATGAACATCATCATTACAACCAAGTTTCACTATGTTGATATGAATACTGGAATTTATAAACAGAACAAATTTTAATTAAAACAAGTTTTCACGGCACTTTAACAAGAGACCAAGAATTTTTAATTAACTTCGCAAACAAAGAAAGATTTGAAACTAAATTCAAAAACATTGATAATAGAAATACTAAACACGGAGATTCTTAAATTACCTCCAAAAATAACCAATCCGCTTTCACGAATCTGAGAGTAAAGTGTATCTACTCCCATCCGATTTCAATATCGTACTTCAAACTCTAGAAGTCATCATTCGAAGCATCTAATCAGTTTACCCCAACTCACTCCGATGGGCGCGAGTGGGTAAGTTTGCGACGTCGGATGCTCTCAAAGGTACTTAAATCGCGATTAACAAATTTGCGCTGTGACACCCCTATCTCAGTTCCTGGCATTAGCGAACGATTAGTGACGGCGGGATCTTCGCTATCTGTTTTATACGTGCACTCCAGTCTCGTAGGACTTTCCCGCCAATATCGAAGACACAGACAGACAAGATACAGTGTATGTAAGTACGTGCGCTCGGTAGAGACCGTGCTTTGTTCCGTCCGTGGCTACTTTAGACTACAGCTTTATGAACATTGTGAGGTCAAATTGCATAATTCAGAATTGAGCAAAAAAGTCAAATTCCAACTTAATACAAAAAATCTTTAAAAATATGTTGACCACAAAAAAGTTGGACTAACTCATAAAACAGTAAGTATCTTATAAATATGATTTCGTCACACCAACAACCGTTAAAAAATACACAACTCAGAGTTGAACATTTTAGACTTATTTTCATGCTGCGCAGCACACGACAAGTTGGCAACTATTGCTTCGGATGAATGACAAGCTGATTTGAATTCGGAACTCGAAAAAAGAGCATAGACCTCCCCTTTTTGAATTGGTTGTTTGCAGTAACTTTTTATTATTTCGTTGTAAACATATCTCCAAAAATAAATGAGCTTTTAAATAAATATTAATACTACAATATATTTTTTTTAAAGTTTAGGCATGTGCAATATTACAATATTAATATCGATATTTGACAATACTGCTTTGTTATATGTGACAAGCTTGGCAATTAGAATGCGTTCCATGTTCAAATCTATTTTGTTTTCGCATATTTTTTTTTATTTACGAACGTTTATGGTATAATTTATTTTTTCATAATCCGGTAAACAGACCAAAAAGGTCGAGTCCCAGTGACTCGTCACGAATACAATTGTCCAGTTACAGTTACCCACAAAATATAGTATCCGTCAAAATGTGGGTTATTTTTCATCCAGCAATTTCATGAAAGGAATATATGAGTGTATGACATTGAATCCCAGAAACGTGTTTCGGGTACACTGGATATCTCGAGAGTACGTGGAAGGACTTGCTTTTGGTCGAATTTCCTCTTTTCCAAGCTTTCGGAAATACCATCTTATGCAAGTATAAGAGCTATAGTTTTGTGTCCACGTAGATTCTTGGTATGTTTGAAGTACGAGTTGGACTCACGACATTCACGAGCGTTCCGTACAAATGCAGGCTAAAAAACAAATCGGAAGGGTGACAAAAAATGGGCGTTTTGTGTTTCCGTTGGAAACCTAATCATGAATCCGTGTCTTAATAGTAAAATATAATTCATGAAACCGCATTACTATTTGCAAAATTACATAATTTCTTTGTTTACTATCAGAACTTTTTAATATCCACGCTAACTTATACCATTTAGTCTCAAGATACAATTCGCATGCACATAGCTTGGTAAGTACGGAAAATCGTTAAAGATAAAGCTAGCAGAAATACTGAACTTGTCAAATACAATCCCAGCACTGCTCGTTGTTGCGTAATCCATATATTTTGCAAAGAGTACGCTTGAAGAAAGGTTTGTGTCAAGAAGGTGAGTCTACTCGTACTTGGCCAAGTGTATAGAATTGATGGGCATTGTTATTGCCTTTCTGGTGATAATAGGGGTTTATAGCTATTTATCATTCTACGAATATTATGGACTACGAAATAAGTGTTAATTTATCGAAAATGCTACCATCGTTAAGTAATTTTATCAATTCGGTATATCGAGGTCTGGTGCTGGGCAAAAGCCTACATTTGTATTAAACTCTTTAGCTAATTTCCAAAAAAGTTTTATTTCAGCCACTTTCATTTTTTCAATATCGGCAAACGTAGCTGCAGAATACCACTGTAAAATGATCTACATGCCAAGGAAAAGCTCATTAAAAACATGCCTTAGTTAATTCATATTAACTGGATCCGTATTTTTTATTACTTTGGAAAAATAACGTTTTTTCAATTAATTTACATTAAATTGAATCATAAATTTAATGAGTCAGGTCAATGAATATTTGAGGCATGTTTAAGTCATGGATCAACACATTTAAATCTATTTCATACTTCATTACCCATTAGCTAAGGTCGCCGGTCGTCACATACTTCATCAGCGTGACGCACAGAGTCTACGAATGTCGGCGGTATTTCATTAGAACGGCTATCACAAACAGTTAATATCATGTTAATTTTGGACACATCGCTATAACTGTCGCCCAAATTACGCCTGACGCACAACCTGCCAACTATTCCAATAGCTATCAGATGGATCAAATTCATGAAATGTCACTATGTATGTCACAAAAGAAGTTTTTCGAATATGACATAGGAGCGTAGACTGGGTTTAAAAGTAGTAAAAATAAATGTCTGCCAAGCAAGAATACAATCCAAAACATTTTTTTTGATTGGGTGTCATAAGTAATGTTTACTCAAATAAAGCAAATTAAAAATTGGAGGCTAACTACGTCACTGGTCGAAGAGGACAAAATATTTGTTAATTGTTTCGTATTTCCTGAATATCATAGAAATTACTACGAAACGAGGCTATCGTATTCGATAATCGATTTAATATACATATGGTCTTGTACAAATAGGCTTTTTCCCATGATAAAATACTGTCTACAGAACAATATACCTGTTAAGTTTAAAATACTCTTTCCATCAAATAAATTTTCCGACACAAGTTCTAATGTTCGTAGTAACTGAACCTTCTGGCTAAACTTGTATTTGTTCTGCTGTTGTCATGAATGACATTTACTGTATTAATATGATTGCTATACGAAGTTGAACTGACACTATTCTGTCACCAACAAATGTATTGTAGCCTATATAATATACAGTGTATGTTGATCACACAAATACATACACATGTATGTACCTACACAGATATATATTATGTATGATCTACAGAAATGCTTTAGGCAGTAGGTAATATATTTATGTCTCAATCTCCTAGTAGGTATGAGCTCTAGGCGTACTGCTTTCCTTACTGGATACTTTAAATATTTATATTTGAACTTTGAAAAAAATATTTCTAGCATAAAATAAGTCATAATTACTTTATTATCTCGCAAAACGATCAGTTTTAAACATCGCATGGTCTTTGACCGGTATCGAACTGAAAATGGTAGGCTGAACAATTCACGAAAAAATCTTGAGACGTCCAGAAATAAATAAATGTATACATACCTAGCATCATGCCCCAAATTGATCGAAAATGTACGAATCAATCTTACGTACTCATTGCCGGCAGACAGCCGCTTAATCTAGTTTTTGTCGCCCTACATCCCGAAGAAATAAAAACATCTCTACATTATAGGTACATTTACGAGATATCAAATAAAAACTATTAAAAATCTATTGTAGGCATAGTACTTCAACATAAGGATTTTTAAATCAATTTTAACATTTGTGGGAAACTAACTAAGTATTTACTTAGAACTAGCAGGAATCTCGACCAACACACAAACACACACCACACCCTCTCCTTGTACGTATTTCGCAAAAATTAATACCTAATTGAAATAACTAAAGTTTTGACAATATCCCCATTTTTTCCAAGGTCAAGCTTTAAAAGTAAGTATCAAAAAAACCTTAGCTGTGAATCTACAAAGATATTTTTGGAAAAAATGTGCAAAACAAATATCATTCCTTCCTTCTAATTTTATAGATACTAAGTACTTAAGTAACTAGCATAATGAATAAAAACCATCTGATATGTATGAAGCAAGCCCACGCATCCGTTAGTTCCACACACTTCCTTCCCTAATCGTTCTAATTAAAACCTTCTTTAGAAACTTGACGCTGGAGTTACAGTTTTTATTCATAGCTTTGAAAACAACAGATTGTTCCTAATATCAACAGCTGTCAGCCAGTTAAATGCGATATGGAATAACTGTACATAATATACTGACAATACTTAGCAAATCGCACGGGGTGGGTAACTAACGACTTTTGCGAAGGAAAAAGTTAAAAGAACTCAAATTATTACCTCAAATAGAAGTAGCAAGAATTTTGTTTGTATTTCTGTCTAAACAATCACCAACAAAACGAAACCATACCCTTAAACATAAATATAACAATTCTTTTCGACCAACAAAGCAGTTAAAATAACCTTAATAAGCTTCTAAGAAGTGTGAGAACACTTCGGTACTCAGTAAACGTTTCCGGGAACGCCAAAGTGTAAACGAAACTTTGAACACTGTTTTGCCAGTTCGCCGAAATAACAAAAGCGTAACAATAAGGAAAACGAAAAGCGTCACTCACAAACGTGCCCGCGGACACATGATTACTCTCAGAAACGGATAGTTTTCGCATTCACTGACAGATCTGGTCGCGTTCAATCGGACGTACGGACCGGACAAGGGTCGGACAACACCGCGCGCAGCGATCCGCCCTCATCCGGGCATTATCACGTTATTGACATGTGTACTGATGTTTTGCTGGGATATCTGTTAATAAGTTTTTGTGGCAATCTGGAATTCTATCATACTTTGGGTCAGTGCCGTTTTTATCGGACTCGTAATATGAGCGGTCGAAATATCGCATTGGGGCAAAAATATGGAGATACTCTTTTGTAAAATAAATCTTTTCTACGAGTTCTGTTCTTCTACGATTTTAGATTCCAATAATTAGGATCCAGATTTCCTCACCAAGTTTTTCCAGCACCCATACACAGTAGTTTTTAAGAATCATTTAGAAAGTACAATATAACTCAAAAAAGTCACATTGATCAAACCTGCTCCTCACGCATGCAAACGCTTTCAAAGGAACGCAAAGCCATCACGATTACACGGTTTACTTACAGCATTCAAGATTATCCGGCTCACAATAATCGTACATTAAGAAAAAGAAAAAAGGTGTATTTTTTATTATCATTTGGGTAATAAAACACACAAACCGACTAGATCAAAGCTGTCAGAGGCCGTCAACACTCGTACGTCAGGGGGGAACAATATCAAAATTTAAATTGGACGTGTTGAGCGAAACGGGAAATAATTGTATTTTTGTTTTTGGGGGTAAAATATCAGAATAAAAAATATTGCGCCCTTGGGACATGTAGGGACATGACCCGAACATGAGGCCTTTGATGTTGGAGTCAATTGTAAATATTGTTACACAAAGTGGTCTGTGTTTAGCGCACAATGTCTTTTATTTGGCGAAGGTTGTTACTCGGATTAATTTTGTTTGACATTACATTGTTGAAAGATTGTTGACTTTATATTAATGCTGTCTTACCGCTAGATTGTTAGTATAAAGTTGTGATAGACAACTTTCAGAGCATGTTATGTACCTACGTTATGCGTATATCACGGTCTTCGTTGATTTGTCATTTATTTTTTAATTAAATATCTAAATCAGTGTGCTACATTTTCTGTACTGAAAGATGTTTAAAGTTGTTGTATAAATTAATTAACAAGTTTCTTATCTTACTTCATTACGAAACGAAATGAATAAATATTTACGCACGGAACGAAAATAAAAATATAATAAATCGAATACATTTCTGACTAACTTTTAAACCACTCTATACAAATTAGCTAACCAGTTCTAATCTCCTTCAAATAAACAAAAACTCTATTATTATCACGTTAAGGTTAATTATCCATAAGTCTCGATTACCTTTATCGTGAATATCTCATCACCGTAGAATGTTCGAGATGATAAAATTTCGCGGAACTCGGTAATGTAACGGCTTTCACGGCGTAATGTTCGTTTTGATATAAAAGAGATTAAAGAGATATTCAAATGCCACCTGAAGCGATAGGCCTTCCGCCCGAATATAAAAAGATACACACTGCCACTGAAAAACACTTACCATGGCTGGGGTTTTGGTCTGGTGGTTAGTAGCCCTGACTGCTACACCGGAGGTCTCGAGTTCGATTCCCACCTAGAAAGAATGTTTGTGTGATGAGCACTAACATTTGTCCTGTGTCTAGGTGTAACTAGATGGCGTTGTTTGAAAGTTGTGCAATATGATAACGATTCATTTGCTTAACCTGATAACCATCAATCTGGAACTCTGAAACATAACAGAGCAAATTCACCCCTATCTCTGCAGCTTAATGCCCATATTATTTCTATCTATTAGTCGTTAGTACGCTGTTAGTTGTGCAATAATACTATTTTAAAAATTAATAGAATATGATCAGGTGCTACTTTATAAGCTTCTTCTCACTACTTTATTTGGACTCAGGTTTAAGGTCGGACAATACGACTAGGTAGTTTCTGCCGCGAGTCGACTCGCCGCGTGAGCCCATGATTTGCGAACTCGTTTGGGTCCGAAACTAGTTCAATTTCGATAAATACGCTTGTGGAAACCGTTGCATTATTTAATAATGGATCTTCTCGTAAAATATTTCCATTCAAATATTTAAAAAGATATCTCCAAAGATTCCCGCCGCGGTTGTCTCTGTGTCTCCGATTGCTTTGGGGAAATGTGTGAACGAAGGCCGCAGCAGATTGTGTGCCCTTTGTTCAGTTAGGCGTATTGTTTGCCAATATCAACACGCTTTTATTCACGAAAATATCTAATTTACAATAATGGGAAAAGCTCCGTTTTGAATATATTAGAGCATTCCTCTCGAAGAGTTTGTAGACTTGTACAGTTGCTCACAAAAAAAAATAGGATGTAATGCGATATTTTTTGTGAGACGTAGTTAAATTATTTGATGAGAAGTTATTAATCATTTGCCATCATGTGTGGACATATTCAATTTTCAAATATTTTGGTTTATTTTCTAAACTTTAACATACATATGTATTAAGCTTGAAAAAAGCATACAAGCACAGTAATAAATAGACAACTTCGGAACAGCATTAGAGACATGTTAAAAAGCTTTACGGAGAAAATATATATAAATCGAATATAAGAATAAACTCTTTGCGTTTTATTACATTCAGAACACTTATTGAAAAACAAATTCAATATGATTCTGTAAAAATAATAATATTTTCTCAACGTGATTATTTTTCTCACAACTGTACATAAAAATTTATGGCCAATATTATTTCTGAATCAACATTTTAAGTATTATTCGTTATTGGATTCGTACTCAAATGATAAAATATTTTAATATTCGGCGTAAACTATTTGTCTCTAGAAGGTTAGGAATTTATTTTTAAATGCAATTTTGCAAAAGCTGTTCTTTTTTTCAAAATCATCATTATGTCAAAATGACTGACGATATATTACCGCCGATATGTTTTCGTTTTCATGTCAATCACAGACTATTAAATTCTTCTTTTTGAAATTTGAATTTTCAGTTGAGTTGAGTTGTTTATTGATATAGGTGAACTAAATATTATGCGAAGCTACATCGCTATTTATGTTACAGTATTAATTATGCTGCATGTATGGTTTTGTTTGGATAGAAGATAAATTTGTCCGTACCCATGCAGCAGTTTATTTGTCACCGATCAACAAACAAACTTATGTCTATAAATCTATCACGTAACCTTGATCTTTATTTTTTTTTATTTGTTATTATATAGCAGTAATAGAAAATCCTCACCTGTGAAAATTTTCATAAGATGGTGGACAGACAGATAACCCTACTGCTATGATTCCGTGTTTACCCTTTATTAATATATTCCAACTCTTATAAAGAAAATAATAAAGACGAAAGAGTATTAGTAAAGCTAATAAAATATGAAAAAGTTATGAAAAATCGCAAAATAAACATCAAATTTCAAAATAACTGTGTTTTAATTCTACAATAAGAGCTGCAGTTGTCACTGTCATACACAGAGCAATGGGCAATAAGCGCAGGTGTTAGGAATATTCAATTTAGATAAGAAGGCACTTCGGCAAGTCTTTTGGAATACATTGGAGTGAATGGCCCATTCGCAACGACTACATCCGAACAGTTTAATTCCATTGCAGAGTGCATGTAGGCTATATTGCAGTGGAGGCCGGATGTTATGACTTTTATACCTTATATAATATACATCATTGGTTTTGTTATTAAAAATATATATATTATACAATTTGGTGTGTCTTTTAAACATAATGTCTTTTAATAAATGAATGATATTTGGTTCGGTAATCTTTATTGTTGTTATACATTTTTGAGTGCGTACGTTTTTAAACTTAGTGTTTAGACCACTATACACTATATTCTATAAGATTGTTGGCCTCCTTTAAGCACTTAAACAAATGGAGTGTAGATGTAATATCTTAGATTATGTGTTTGAATGAAACTAATTCTTAAAACTCTTTGTATTGCGTTCTTAAAAACATTGGCGCCATTTCTTTATGTTTAATGTACCATACATACAGAATTAAATGACAATTCTTTCCATTTTCGAACTTCAACTATTAATAAAAAATGAAATGCTCACATGAAAAGAAATTATAATAAGAATGGCATGCATTCAATACCAAAACGTATTTATTCAAACTTTTGTAGGACACTTCAGTAAAAGCCGAAATTAAAGCAAGTAATATTTAATTTCACCTACAAGATTTTTACGAGATGAAAAAGTTAATTAAGCGTAGGAATGATTTAAGGGATTTCTCGATGAGGGTCCGGCGTTAAGGGCCTCATACACTCACAAGCCCTTTGTGGTCGAAAAGGAAGGGAAATGTTGACTTGGACTTTGTTAATTTGAAATAATACAAGATTTTTTAATGTTATGGTTTTTCAATCTCAATTTTTTGGCAGCTGTTATACGTTCTGCCCTCTTTTCCTGTACCTATAGATAATGTTCAATAAGTGATGCTTTTTTTTTGCTGTATTTTAGCAGACGTGCAAGTAGTATGTCGAGTTTGCCATGCAATCCTACGAACGGACCTTGGTTGAAAAGTTACTTGAGTTAAGTGTAATTCAAGTAACGTAAAAATAACATCGAAAGGAAGTTTTTAAAAATAAATTAAGGACTAAGGAAGTTAGTTCATTAGATTAAATGTAATTAAACAAAACCTGTTTGTTAAAGCCCTATTAACACAGTAATGTGACTCGTTAATTAATTATCGAAGTTGATAATATATTTCGTATAAATGCAGCACAATACTGGAACGAATGCAGAAGAGTATGTTATTTTGTATCAACATGTTGAAGTTAACACAAATTGGTTTATTGGTAATTGTTGCCCTCTCTTTCTTACTGGTGAGTTCTGGGTTTTCGTTTCTTTATCTACATAGTTTGAATTCTAAGTTGCGAATTTTGTGTAAACCTTTCTAAATAAATATCGTATTTATTTATTTGGTCTTTAAAATAAGCGACTATGCTCACTCTTTAGGGCCACATAGATCTAAATACAGGTACTAGTTTAATAAAGTTGAAGAGTTTGTTTGAACTACTATATTGTGAATTATAAAACTTTATGAAATTATGATTGTCATTTATTTAACGGAGTGAATACAAAAAAGTTGCCACGCGTGGGATGTATCCTATATACGTCGAACGTGTTAACTTTTTTCAATGGTAAATATATGGACGATTTTGAAAGAAAATGATTATATTTTTCGGCAGTTTTCCAACGGGTGCCATGTGGACAGCTGGTTTGAGCCCTCGACGTTTATTTAATTTAATAAAATAAAACGCTAAGCGAACTTTTCATAAATCTTCCAACTAAATTGAAAAAGAGATCTTACTCTCAGTGCATAAGTGAGTAAAATATTTTATTTATTTCGCTTACAGAACGTGGAATGTCGTTTCCAGCTTGCGCCTCAAGTTAACGAAGCTGATGGCTGTAAGTAGAAAAATATCTAGAAACATCTTAGTTTATTTTGTATTTGTAGGTGAAATAAAGATTATTATATGCATAAAACTATGCTCTTAGATCTAAGTTTCATTTGAGAGATACAAAATCACTGCGCTTTATATAAACGCGATTATATTACGATAATGCCCTTTTAGTTGTCTAGTGTGTGGATATCTCAATGGGGCAGGCCACTAACGGTTTGATTCCAGAATTAGTTGAAGTTAAAATATGATTAATTCTTTTTTTCAGATGACGAGTCGGACTTGCTTTTTGGAAAATAAATTATTTGGCTTAGAGTAATATAATAAACATAATGTTTATTAAATATAGTATTTTTACACTTAAATGCAAAAATGGCTGATGAATCACGATGTAAGAAAACAAGGTTTTCTGCCAATATTGGCGTTTCTAAGTAGCCTTAAGATACATGACACTTTCATAAATTGACGAGCCTGTTGGTCTAGTGGTTAGTGACCCTGACTGCTATACCGGAGGTCGTGGGTTCGATTCCCACCCAGGACAAATGTTTGTGTGATGAGCACGATCATTTGTTCTGTGTCTGGGTATAATTTATCTATATTAGGTATGTATTTAGAAATATATAAGTATGTTTATCAGTTGTCTAGTACTCATAATACAAGCTCTGCTTAGTTTGAGACTAGATGGCGTTGTGTGAAAGTTGTGGAATATTTTTATTATAAATCATTAACAAAATGCGAATAGTTATATGTAAATCTCAGCTTAGTGTTTACTATAAGTTTATCGTGATAACAAAAACCCCCATGACCAAAAGCTTACAACCTTGCTAATGCCATCGGAAATCTAAAACAGTAATAAAACAGAAATAAGTCCTACATTCAACTTACCGTGAAGGTATTGATCAAACTTATCCTGTGATAATCTTCGCTCTGTCCAAAACACGACCCTTTTACTTTTTCTCTTGGGTTCCGTAAACGTAATTAATGGGTACGACTTTCGTAGAATATTTAATGCCGGCCACCATTTTGTTTTGTGTTTATTTTGGCGCGCTAAGCTATCGGAAGCCTAACGAGAATATTAATTAAATTAATTGTTTTAACGCGTTGTTATATTTGTTCCTTTGGGCTGAAGTATCACTCAAACTGAATAGATCGTATTATATTTATGTACTTACAAATATTAGACATCAAAGTATTATAATAATACCAGCTAGTGATTGTTGGCTTGTCTTCAAATAGAGAAGGAATCATGAAACATCACCACTATATTTCACTAAAATCTAGAAGCTAAGAAAATAGATAAAATAAATAAATAAACTCTGAGACAACATTCGTAACTTTTTTCTCTATTACCCGAAAACCTTGACATTGGCACGAGGCCGTCTCACGATGGCGCCATAACCATAAATTAGAATTTGAATATCGAATGGTTGCGAGAAATTCTTTTTTTTTTTGTCAACGAATGGAGTACTTCAGTTTTGGCGCTGCGATTTTCTTGTCTCACGCATCTAACTATTTTTAAGTGTCTTTTGTGTCATAAAAATAGAAAGTCTGATACTTTTTATAAAAACAAACAATATAATAATTAATATATGTAGTAGAGAATTAATCAAACCTTAATGAGTACAAAGACCTCTTCACGACACTAAAAAAGTAGTTGATACAAAAAAAGAACTTGCCATTTTCTTTGTTATCATGAAGGGCGTACATAGGTATACGGGTAGCTAGGTATCTATAGATACACCTTATACCTTATAAAGATACATAATGTACTTGAATAGGTAAGCTACGAAACTGGGTCATCACATCAAAACAATGTTACACAACGAGGAGACAACTACACACAGAAAGCATACAAAATGGCGAACTGATTGTTACACGCAGCCCAATTCAGTTACACACGTACACTAGACTTGGCATAAGTTATTCGGGACACGACGCCAACTTCGTCCTCAGTACCAAGACTGAGATGTACTTTATATTCGTAATTGCTGGATTTCTACTTAATGACGATCTCTTGAAGTTAGCTTAAGATAATCTGGATTTGGATATATGTTTGTTACACCGTGCCACGTGATTCTCTTGCTGTAGTATTCTTACTTAATAACAAATGAGAACCAATATTTTGATGAAAGAAGTAGAATGTATAAATTGTATTCAAATGTACTTTTTATTTAATCAAAAAGCTTCCTCTATACTTGTAAACCTGTTAAAAGTGGAACTGTTAGATCGTGCAAGCGAGACGCAGTTACCAGCAACTTAATGTTAATCTACTGTCTCGCTTTCTCAACGATCTCAGTATTTAACGCCTAACAACACTTCTTAAAATTCACAGTTATAGAAGAGATGAACAACACGGCATTTGCTCCGTTTTGCTTCCACGAATACAATAGTCTTCTAGAGATAGAAATTTAGTAGGAATTGACCCTTTAGCTGTGAGAAATCTCTTCGACCACTTGCATTTATAGAAAAGGTTAAAATCTATGAAGATGACAGGTCAAAGTGACGTCACTCATCCAAACGAAATGTCTTTACCATACATTTGAATGTTTTCTATTGAAGCTGACGATTGTACAAATGCTTGAACAGTTTCAAACCTGCATTATAACAATAATACTTTACATAATATAATATATTATCATAGATATATTATTTATTGTGGGCCACAGCTGTACGTAAATTATTAGCTACGTAAACAAATTGTTTACCCAATGCTCTCAAATAAATAGTTCTCGCACTATACAATATTAAATACAAATTTGTAAGTTGTGTAAATACAAAATCTGTGGTCAGTCCGTATTTAATTTCAAAGCAAAATAACATATTTGATAGAAAATGCAAATATATGAAAATTACAGTCACGTAAGGGTTGAAAGGAAATGTCATTTTAAATACATTTTAACGTTTTATATTAACGTTAACGACAGTAGAAATGTAAATGTGCTTCAAGAATTATTAGACCTTTTACAAACTTTAAAAATTCTATTAATAAATACCAATCGATCAAGATTCATAGTCTTGATCTCACCTCATTATAAAAGACCTATTCCATTCAAAACATTCCCTTACCCCCATTGTCTTCTACCACAAGGATCAAAGCTTAGAAAAAAAATTCAATCTACTCCACAAACTCAGAAGAAACCTCTTAACTAAATAAGACGAAATATCATAGTTCAAAAGTCACGACGTGCGGAACCCAGTTTTTATACTCCTAAAAATGTTGAGGCGGGTTTCTTTCAGATCGCTCCCTCGGATGATGGATAGGGGCTTTGTCTTTACAAATTGAGATCTCGTTGAGCCCAGCTTTGCTCACAGAAAACACTTATAAATATCGCTACTTTAGGGAAATATATAACACAAGCGCTTTATTTAAATTATGATTGACGCAATTTAGAGGATTTTGTGGTCTTTGCGTACTATTTCGGCGATTTAAGATGTTATTTTTGAGTGTCGGATTTTTTTTTATTGCTAAATGTAATTACTTTTATTGCGCCTGTTAACACGAGTTTCCTGAGCGGTCGTCGGTATAAATGAACAGAAAAGCGCTTCAACAGTTTTAGTCAGCAAGACATTTCTCTACATTTCCCAGAACAGAAGGATTAAAAAAAAACAAGTAAGTAAAAAATATGCGATACACAATGTATGGTACTACACTTCTAACACGATCCAACACCGTCATTCAAAAAGTAAAAAAAGAAACGCAGCCATATTTCCACCTTCTAAAACACAAAAAGGTGTTCCTAATATAAACACATTAAAAATAAACGAATGCTTTTAAAACAAAAATGGAACGAAAAACATGGCGGCTGGCGGCATCTCGTCCGTGTCGGTTCACGTTTAAAGTTATTCATATAGAAATGCACTTGCCGCACCACATTTGCAGGATGAGAACCGCATTATCTTTGCCTGGTCAAAAATAAAATGTGACTTATGCGGAATATGGAGACAGAAGTGACACCTTTACATTTGAATTCGGAATTGCTGTAATGGAGGCCCAAAAACATTTTTCATATTGTACGAGTTTAGTTAATAGTTAAATAATTACTAAAATCTAATTAATTATAGACTGTTTGTCATGGATATTATTACGTTATGCCTAGTGAACTCAAAGCCGCTACATTATCAATGTAGTTTTTGATTCTCGCCAATTTAATATCTGTTGGTTATTTAACACCTGCATGGATAAAGTATCCATAATTTTTCATTGACACGATGTTATCACCTTTTATGGAAAAACAGCTTTAAAACCTTACTAAATCCAGGATTACACATTTTATTTCAAAACATTTTTATAAAAATCAACAAAAGCCAGAGCAAACCCTTTTTCGCGTAACAGTTGTCACAACACAGCGGACAACGTCAAGCCAAGCGTTTATTCCACAGCCTAGTTTTAAATTTCGAACAGCATTCGTTTCATTCAAATCGTACAATCTAAAAATTGTCTATGACACCTGACACGATAAAACCTCTTTTTTGTCTATGGCCGCGTTACGAGACACATGAAACCGGTTATCGATTGTTTATGCCAGTTGTTCTATGAACGCTGAACATTTTGTGAAAAACGAAAACGTTTCCAGCGAGGGAAACTGGAAAACTGAGTTTATTTAACATTTTGTAGTTTCTAGCATTGTTTTTATGCTGGTGTTTGTTTAAGTTAGACATAAAATATAAACTCGCTATATCGAAATATAGTCACGATAGCAAAACAACAGGTCAAGTGCGAGCCGGACTGTGGCACATAGGGTTTCGTACAAACAGGCTAAATATAAACAAATAAGCTGGGTAATCATTGAAAATGGGGTGCATACCCCCAAATTTATTTGGCACTCTCCGGCAAATGTATGAACGTAACAACCCTTGCTAGCCTGTGAAACATTCAACAGTCTAGCTATCATGCTATCAGCATTTTGACGGTCGGACTGACGGACAGACAGACGGACGAAGCGGAGCCTCAGTAATACCGTTCCGTTTTTACCCTTCATGTACGAATTGTTAAAAGCAGAACAATGTCAATATCTACATTTGTGTCTATCAATTTCTATTCTATAAAAATACGCCAGTTATTATATCACTCGTTTTCTTAATAACTTTATTTTCTCTATAAAACATATTACCAACTCAAAAGGCATTTTGTTGTTTAGTAGTTCTTATTTTCTTTAATACTAGCTTTGTAATAAATTCAAGATTTGATTTATAGCTCACAATGGTCCCGACGTTGTAGACGTGACTCTTAAGCTAAGCGTAAAATCTAGTTCAGACAAAGCTTAGGAATATATTATCTGGAGATAGTCTATCAAATAAGCATTCAGATGTATCTGACAAATTAATTAAAAGAAGATTTGAAGTAGCCGGCGCTTAAGAATTAAGAATATGATGCATACAAGATCTTAAGTAAAAGGGACTTACGACATGCCCGTCTTTTGTAATGATGTTTAAATATTTTAAACACGATATTATTACCACAAATAATTTCTTAAAAAAAAATACACTTAGGTATGCGTTTAAAATTAAATGATGGAAAAATAGGTTTGACGCTCTACGGAGCTTTCCGCCGTATTTTCGACACAAAGATCTCCTGACAGACTACAACTCCTTTGATAGCCATAGTATGGTTTCAAGATAAATCTGAAACCACACACCAATATGGAATATAATGAAATAGAATATTTTTTATCGTACATTTATTTAATTATCACACTAATTTACCATTACAGGTTACTTAACCTAATGCGGTAGCTAGGACTAAACAAAGGCCTAAGTATTTATGTGAACTAGGGTTTCAAAGATTGAATTATTATGCACATAGTAGCAGGTCTGAATTCCAGCAACTGTTTTAATATGTAATTTTCTGATAATTCTGATATGCATAGGCAATAAGTTAGCCTGATACACATGCCCATCATTGCTCCTCCTGGAATTGCTTGTTGCTTCATCCACTTTTCTCCTAGATATTAAATCCTTTTACGATTCCCATGTTTCAAATTTTTTATCATCATACATCATAGTATATCAACTATTTTCGCACTAAGTAACCCGTTTACCAACGACACGTCGTTCATAGCGGGTTTAATGTTGTGCCCTATACCAATTGTTTACACAAACACAGCAAAAGCACTTAGGAAGCGGTGAAAGGTGGGCGAAACTGGGTGCTGTCCAATAATCTGACCTTCAAAAAGTGCTACTTAGCCTAATTTGAATAAATGAATTTTGATTTTGATTTTACAGTATTCAGTGGTGGTTTTATTGCTAGAAGTAACTCACCTTCCAAAAACCACTCAAAATCATTTACCGAAGCTAAAACACAAATCACTAGAGTATAAAGTTGAACGATTTTTATTTCGATTTGACTTCCACAAAAGTGTCGTAAAACTCATGAAGTGGAACCAATAATGGCGGACAGTGTTGGCAGAGTTCCCGAATGTTCCATCACATCCTATCAATTAAGAGAAATCCTGAGTTAAACGTACGAATACAAACATGATTTTCGTTAGCTCATACATGTACGAGTAATAAATCTAAATATGTTATCAAAACTTAAACACCCAATGTTAGATAAAACCCAAAATCATTTAAATAACTGACACCGACAAAAAATGACAAAAATAACAATGCTAGTACATTTCACGGCGATTTAACAACTTTAAGTATAAACAGAATTAATTTTAATAGAAATTAAAAAAAAATGAAAATTAATAGTAGCATTATTTATATCTCGTAATAAATTAATCAAGCGGCCTTTATAGTGAAATAAATTATGTATCCAACTAATTAATTACATTAGCCTTAAGAACAAGAAAAGTACGGCTTTCGGATTAATATCTACCCTGGTACGAAACATCGTTTAGAATACAGTTATCAAAAATTGGTTAAAGGTCATAAAGAAAATAAAAAGCACTGATGTTTACGGTAGTCTTTTTATTTGTCACTTGTCTTGTCTCATAGTTGTCGCTTCCAAATATTTGAGAGTTACGTTAGTCACATGAAATTTCTGCGAGAGACAGCCACGAAACTTGTAAAAATAAACAAAATATCTCGGCTTATTATATAGAGCGCCGCAGAATTTACATAAAACATCAGTTTTATATTGAAGAAAACTTTTTTCATTAGTAGATACTTCTCCCGCCTGAATATCTTATGGTTACCGAAAAACGTTCGTTCGTGTATTCGTATACACACTTAAAGGATTTTTCGCCTTGAATATTTGTAATTGAATTTTATCTTTCAACTACAATAGAACATTTGTTTGGATAAAGATTTTGGAAGTATACTAGCTGTTTCCCACGGGCCCGCCCGCTACAAAACTCCCACGTTAACATAAAATCGGGATAAAAACTATAATTCCTTTGTGTTAGTCCTGGTTGTAAACTATCTGTGTCCTAAGTTTCGTCTAAATCCGTTCAGTTTGTTTTGTGCGAAAGAGAATTCATAGCATTCATATTTCATCACTTAACAAAGCTATATATTTTAAAATAAATTACACCCAGAATGAACAGACGATCGTGCTCTATCAAATAAAATGTATGTGACAGTTCAACTTATCAGATGGCAAAGAGACTACCTAAAAAATACGAAAGAAGTCGATTGGAATTGTCGTAATGCACAGACTTAACTGATTTCTACACTCCGAAAGAAGCCACAAATTTAAAAGTATGACATACGAAAAATAACCACAACAATCCACGCAAGCATAACAACACCGCCATAATGATGCTATAATTATACAGATCCGTTGTCTACACCATAATACTGAGATCATTAGCAAGTAACACTGGTAATACACGTACTACACCTACTTAGCACCGCCGCAGTTCAAACTAAGTTACAGGTTTAATAACCTCCCGTAACTTGAGACGGAAGACTACTTAAACTTCACTCGTTCTCTTTAATATATTGTAAAATTTGTTGAAAACATCTCCCGTAAACTTGGGTATACTCAAATCATGTTGAGTTTGTCACAAATTTGTTTTAAGGGGTAAGATGAAAGGCTTCGGAACTGGCATTATAACATATTCGTATTTGATTATCTGTCCGTTTATGTGTTGTGAAGTTGGTCGCTTTGAGCTTAAGTTAGCACTGATTAAATCGCTCATATGTCAGGCTTGTATTTCTTCTTAAATGACTACCGCACTGGATAAAATTATTCCCCATATCTTAGGAGTTTCCACAAAAATTCAAGTCAGTCATCATAAACAATCAAAGTCAGAACAGGCATGGATGACACAAATGTATGACACGAGCGTGGTGACCCTAAAGTCCATTCCGAAAAGTCAACCGAGTATTGAAATGACTATAACAGACGTAGCTAAGCATATAAACTTGTCCAATCCGAACAATGAAGAAATTCCACCATAATTAAAGCCAAACACTTACCTATAAAAGCTAGAGAATAAATACAGCAAATAAAGCAATATAACCATTAAAAGGAATAGACAGGCGTCTTAATAATTCAGCTAGTGAAATCATATTCAGCTAGCTTACACAACGGAGTCGGTTAGGTATTGTTTATCCCGGGGGGTCTCGCCTCTCCTGAGGGGAAATATGATTGCTCTGTTACTCAATCAAGTCTCCACGGATCAATATGTAAGTAACAGGTCAGCTTGTCGGTACGGTTAAGCCACGATACGTGATACATATATTATGTTACACATATGTAATGTAGGTATAAAGTCTTAACAAGAGTCTAGTTCGGGAAGAGTAAAATGGATGCCTGTTACTGAGAGACCGCTGTCCATCCGTCTGTTACCAGGCTGTATGTCATTAACCGTTACATCACCTGTAGAATTTTGAATTGTCTAGCTTGAAAAATTTTTTTTTTTACATACCTATGTATTTCGGTTGCCTCTAAAACAATAAATAGTAAAAAAAACACGAGGTTAAGCGAGTCCTGGTGCGGCATACAAAATAATGACTACCACAGACACACTAACTGACACACTAACCCAGACTTTTTTAATTTACATTATCATGTATTAGAAAATACTAAACTAGCTTGCAAATGTACCGACGCTGGAAAAGGTAAACACTTTTATTTCATACTTTTTACTGTTAACCTACTTTGCATAATCATTGTTTAAAGCTATTTATTTCAATTCATCTCCATTAAATTCGTTGAAAGTAAGCCTTCGTAAATCCACATTTTCTTTTTATACAAACTGTCGATGGCACCAGTCAAAATACAAACATCCATACTTTTGTGACGGCGAATTATTTGCACTTAAAAAACATAATTCTTAATTCAACGGGATAAGGCTTACAATTGTTTGTGATCTTTTTTCCTTGGTATTTCAATTTTATCACGTTTTTACGCGCCTCGTCGCAGACGTGCCTAACTAGGACGCTTTAATGAAAACAACCGGGGAATATCGCAGTTTTTCTCGTTCAAATTATTAGAACGTCATAGAATAAGTATGAATAGATGATCCGTGAGAAAATACTGCTTGTTTTCTGTTCAAATAAAAAAATGTTATTAAAAAAACATTGATCAAGTATATTAAGAAAAAAAAAGCATTATTCTTTATACTTGAATACTCCATGCTATTATTTCGACGACCTCCGTAGTCGAGTGGCGTACGCACCGGTTTCAAGGTGTCGCTAGCTCTGAGTTTTTGGGTTCGATCCCCGGTCGGGTCAATGTAAAAATTCATATTTCTACATTGTCTCGGGTCTGGGCGTTTGTGGTACCTTCGTTGTATCTGAATTCCGTAACACAAGTGCTTTAGCAACTTACTTTGGGTTCAAAAATTTATTATTATAATACAAATAGGCAAAAAATCCTTTTATTTTATGCCAAGCAACCTGTATACAGCTGCCTGAAATGAAAACCTGTACAACCTACATACGTGTAAATGAAAAGCGAATATACCTGTTTAATTTCCAAGGAAGTTACGCTACCGGATAACCTACATAACATAGAGTGTTTGAAAATCTTGTAAAACGTGTATGTTCGGTCAAAGTTTAGATTAATAACTTTCAACTAATCTAAGTACGAAGAACTTTATTAATCCAGACTTGTTTATGCTTTAGATCTTATGTGTTGTGGTAGCTATCGTAAGTACTTAACTCAAAACTTGTTGAATATAGAACAAGATAATATAAATTCTCAAGTATGTGTGCGTAAAATAACGTATATTATAGTATTATTCTTACCTCTACACGTATAGACCTATACATATCTGAAAAAGCCCTTTTCACTTGAGTCTGTCCGCCATAGACGATCATTGAATGTATTCAGCATTGACAATTTAAAAAGAAAAAAATCGGGTTTAATCATAAGTTCATTTACTTTGCCAATATCGTAAATGAAATGGGTGATCAATTGGTTTTGTATGTTTTTGGTTTAGACTTAATTTTTGGTTCGGAATCGTCAGTGTTGCGAGTACAATTTGCACTTGGTCGGTACACTAAGATACGACACGGTAAGACAGTAATCAATACATTAATAAGACTTTGTATTTTATTATTTTCCAAAAAGAACTGAATAAATTATTCACAAAGCTGTACAAAATATGTATATTCAACGAAGCACACAAAAAAAATTCCACTTAATACTTGGAAAATACAATAAAAAAGCTAGAAACAAACATATGGCCACAACATTTAAGCGAAAAACAGAGTTAGCGAACAACACATTTACTAAATAGAATTAGCAGAACAGAACGTGTAGCCCGGAGCAGCATCCAATATAAAAATAACTTTGAAAAATATATAACTTCTATTACGTTACACGAACGTTCATAAATCATAATCTTGTTTAATTAAATCTTATTAGGGAAGGAACTGCTATTCGACTACGGGCGTGGTAATGTTTCGCGATTTTTCCCGCTGTCTGTCTGTCGATCTTTAATCAGATCTTGCAATTTAAATTTGAGCCACTTGCCGGTTTCTGAAAATGCTGAAATTTGACAGCGTAATAACATGTATATTGCGTGACAATTCAATATTATATATGACACAGAGCTGATCTGATGTTGGAAGGACAAAAGGCCATATATACAAGTTCTGCTAAAACTAAATCGAATTATGATTTGTTTTTTCTTCCTTATCTTTACTTGATATTTTCGGTCATTGCTTATTTGACTAATGATAAAGCTGACATCTGGACCAATTTTGATAGACAATGACTTTTTATTACGTAAAATAATAATTGTATTGTACCAAATAAAAGAGGCTAGAACAATATTTACATTAAATTATTAATTTCGAGGACAATAAGGAAAATTTGAACCGAATCTATAGAGCTTCGTATCAAAATGTTTTTGTAGGAGAGTAGGCAAATATTGGCTGTTATAAGTAATTAGAAATTGATTTTCAAAGGAAAATATGCTTTAACACCGTACCATAAGTCTTATTTTAGTAAAAAAGAGATTAACTTATTTTACATAGTTGATAATTGTATATTATATGCCGCCAGTTAAACTAAAGACATCTTCATAACTAGCGACTATAATGGGGGTTTCTACTTCTAAAAGAACACCACACAAGCACTTATAGCTCTTGAACAAATTAATGATGAAAATTATTAATACTAAAAAGTTTGGTATTTGAAGGATTTTTAAATACGTATGAAACACATTCATGACTAAGCTGATTGTGATATATTTTGGCATAGGGATAGATTTACCTTCAAGAAAGAAGACCAATTTCTTTTAGCCTCTTTAAACAATGTATAGTCAAATGTCTTCATCTAAATGTGGTTTGGGTGTTTCAAAGCATATCAAAGATATATTCCACAAAACCCCATTTTCGACCGTGCCGATCCCATAATAGTGTGTGTGTGGCCAAGTAATCTTATTTGGCTTGTAGAGGAATACCAGGTGTCGCCCGTAATAAGTGGTTATGTTCACCAAGTAATGGGAGCGTGCCAGTAATTGTTTCCTTGATTATATTACTCACTTCGCTAGCAACGTGGATGCGAAAGGAAGATATCACACAATGTTTTCAGGTTATAAATTTTATCTAGACAGTATTCCTATTTTTTTCTATCGGGAATTTGTTGACTGTTATCTTCACTTGGTAATTGCAGTGTTGGAATTTCTCGCACATTCACAATAAAATTTTGCCAGGTGACTTAGTGTAGTATAAATTTGGGCATGTAAGAAATGCACTTGATCATGTTATGATTACGTATTAGTGTCAATTATGGTTTCGTATCTGTCCATCTTAAATATGTTTTTTTTTAACAACATTTTAATAACCTGCGCAAACCAAAACATAAAAGCGACCCTGATAAACGGTGTACGTTACAAATATTTATATGAAATCGAGGTAATTTATAAATGTATAAAATAACCCACAAAATAAATACCTTCTCATTTTGCACGAGCATACAAACTTAAATATAATATCAAAGAAATAACTCAAGTTCAATGAAGCTGAAAAACACGGTTTTCGTTTCATAACACGATTCGTTCACATTTTCCTCCTTTTAAAGGAGCGCTTAAATGTATAAGGGAGGGTAATATAAATTAAAAACATTATTGAAACATCGAATAGGGAAAAGCACAGTAGTTCTAAACCTGTGGTCGACGGAAACTAATACAATATTTTGTGTATGTTTTGTCCTATAAAGTGTTTATTTTCATCTCATAATATTGAGTAGATATACCACCAAATTAAATGTAAAGGAAATTTTAAAATACTTTACGAAAACTTAATAATCCAATGACATAAAATTATGCTAAATCGTTCCATATAATCAAAAGTTTGAGAACCCCTGGCCTTGAGTGTGGCCATTATAATGCCGGGCTTTTATAATAAGGTCAAAGTTGCCGTAATGACCTTGAATTAGCTCTCTCATATTGGAAATGAAAATCTGCTTTGGAGGAAATATTACAGAAGGTGAATGGAGTTTTTACCTTGATGACTAAGAATTACATTACTTTTTTTATACACTCTTTTCAATAATCTAGTTTCTGTCTGCGAAACAACCGGTTCGTGGTTGATTGCATGTAAATGAAATTAAAGTAGACTTATGATACTAACAAATTTTTAGTTTTAGTGTTATTGGGCGGAAGTTTTCTGGACTATTATTTTTTTCTGTTCGCTGAGATTAGTAGGTCAAACTGTGTGTTTTGTACCTAGTAAGGATTATAACTAACATACATATAGTCTAACAGTACATTATACGCGACCGGCCATGGAATATGCAAAAGCATCGGAAACGAAGCAAAAATATCAGAAACGAATCAAAAGCGTCGTAATATCAAGAAATATAATAAGACTAAGTCTTGTTTCGCCGAAAAATAAGACGGCCATCTTATGACGGAATACTTCAATAACATTCAGAAACTAATGCTTTACCTCCCGGAAAAACAATGCCAATTTAAATATAATTCAACGATTGAACGATTCATTCAGTAATCGAATAGCGGGAACAGTTTGCAGTGAATAACACAACAGATCCCCAATAAATTCAATCACGATTATGTATTCATATCGCGTTCGACACATTAATTAAAGTTTGCTTTGGCTTCCTAATCAAATTACTCAAATTCATTACCTTACAATCGTCTAATAGGTACAAAATTTGGGAAAATTTCATAATCATTTAGGACTATAAAATCTCGTTGGATTGTTTTTGTCATTCTTCTTCGATCAGTGCATTATGAATGGCCAAGACGACAGTAAGACGGAATCATTAAAATATTATGTTTAACTGATAAAATATTGTGTATGTATTGTGGAAAAAATCTCCATTTTTAAATTTAAGACGAGATTATTATTTTATTTTAGAAAATATAATTGCAAAATACTGCCATCCGCCATGCTTTTTAAAACGCCAATCGAAGTGTGTTACGTCAGCCCTCAGTAAATACAGTCACTGTCACTGTCAAGTTCTATACATTTTGATCTCTAATGTTTACAAGTTTGCTGAG
Organism: Trichoplusia ni; assembly: GCF_003590095.1. Taxonomy (NCBI): domain Eukaryota; kingdom Metazoa; phylum Arthropoda; class Insecta; order Lepidoptera; family Noctuidae; genus Trichoplusia; species Trichoplusia ni. The sequence goes on from NC_039480.1 coordinate 8,718,048, forward strand.
GGTTGACGTCACAACAATGTCAACGCCGGAAACTGCATTTTGGCGCGAATAAATAAACGTTTCATTAAAAAAAAATTTTTTCAATAATTAGTTTTTAAATTACTTACTTAAGAATATTTATCAACACATTTTCAAAAATTGTCGTCTTGCCTATTACTATGCGTTGTCATGGTATTACACCAACCGAATAAAACCAAACGAAACTACGGCGGTTTAACACTTCCCGCTTTCTCCCATAAGGAAAAGAATAGCAGGATTCCCCTACCAAATTAATAAAAAAAAAATCTTAGTAAAAAAAACCTCTTATTGACCCCAATACCTTAACCAGAAATGTGGGTATAGCTTTGGGCCTTAGGTACTAAGTATTGACAATTACAAGTATTGACACATATACTACTACCTCACCCGAAACTTAGTTCCGAATTGATGATATGTGAATCTAAAAATCTAAACCGACACCATGGGTGCTATCCAAATTCATAAAAAAACATTATCGGACTGATGTGACTAATCGATTCAGCCATTTATCAGGAGTCCAGTGACATAAACAGGTACCTACAGTAGAATTGTATGTTTAAAGATGAGATATTAAGGTTTAGTTTTAAACTGCATACTCGTATTTATATTCTTATCTTAATCGGATTACGTTGGAAAACTTGACATCAAAGTTCAATTACCTTTCATCGTTTGTCAAAACCATCCTATATAAACGTCCAGTCACTGAAAATAAAGATACAATCGAAATAAATAAAAGTTTAGAAGTGTGTCACGATTTATGAATATTGCTACAGTACATAGTAACCGCAACAACGCTGTCCATTCTTAGCTTGTTCGAGCATTCATCCGCGAAATCAAGGGTTTTATATCCACACAAATACACATACAACCCCAAAAATTCAATACTTACCTTAAGGCATTGTATTAGAGACTACAATAAGTTTATTAAGCCGCAAAATGGCTTGCAAAACGGATTTTTCTTATAAATTATGAAACAAACTAGAAGTCTGTAAAATAATGCTTCGGGAAAAATCTTTATGTTATCTTTTATGGCTGTTGTAGGAGGATTTTCTTGACTGATTTTAATACTGTACTTGAGGAGAATATGAAATTGATGGACTTCCAGATAGGCCCACCATCAACTCTTGGAGTAATATTTTATGGTCGTGGGAGAGAGATGCCGCTGAACATTACTTTAAGAGGTCCAGCACTAAGTATAAGACGCGAACGACGGTACTGGTTAAAATGACAAGCTTTTCTTATCTGCATTTCCCTTCACCTATAACACATTTATGCTCATGGTCTTTAAGTTAAGATGAATGTGCAGTATTACAAGATTGGACAAAGTGAGAAATGAGTATATTACGTTAGATAGTGGCGCCAGTGACTGAAAGTTGAAAGGGATTCGTTTGTCTTGGGATGGTCATGTCAAGTGACTCGCGTGAATCGCATGTGAGTAAAAGAATTATGAGTTTGGATGTAGATAGTTGGAGCAGGAGAGGGCTAAAGAAAAGATGGATAATTGTGTGAAGTGTCGTGAAAGACAAGGGAGTTAGAGGTAGAGCAACATGTTACAGGACAGAATGGAAAGAAACGTGTTGTTCCGACCGCAAATAAAACAGATCTTTACAGTAAAAGTCAACTTTTCCTTATTTTCCTTGAATGGATTAGATTTTGAGAAAAATGATTGATATAATAATAATTAATAATCGATACTTTCAATAGATAAATTGTCAGTCCTTAACTTAATTATTGACTTTGCAATGTCGAAATATCATTGTGTTGTTCTTGTATTATGCTTATATTGGCAGAAATTTAGAAATTGGAATATTTACGCAGTAATAAAACGATTATAACTAGCCCAAACTTTAAAGCACTAAAATCATAAACCAACAAACTTCACTTGTAGCAACGAATGAAATAAACAAATGAAGTTCAATAGCAACTTAATCACGTCCAATAAACTTTACAAAGAGACGGACTTTTAGAAGTATGGACTTAAAAGGGCAGACACGTACAGTCACTGACACAAAACTAACACGTACCTACTTAGTTTGTCTTGAAACAAACTCGGTCACTTCAAACCGATTTGGACTGTACTATAAAAAATAGTTAGGTTTTGTCTCCTTAAATCTTGATGTACTAATAATTTTCGTTTTTTTATGACTGCATTATATGCAGACTGTAAGTGCCATTTTATTAGATTTTATTTTTATTAACACTATCCATACTATTATGTCAATTTTGAATTTGTTAACTAGCTTTTGATTATGTATTGATTTTTTAACTATCTTAAAGGCTTGAAAAAATAATCGAGTTTATTAGATCCAAAAATCATCTCTCGCAACCATAGAGGCAATAAAAAAACCTTAGGCAAAAGCACGTAAGCTGTTCTTTCTCTCCTAAAAATCATTTAACGTCTTAAAATTACTTACGTATTACTAAAACGGTCTGCCTAGCAACTAGTAACTGTAAACATTTTGTAGAGACCCTTTGAAACTAGACTCGTTATCACGTACCGACTGAATGAAAACAACAGTCTTTTGTTTAACTCGCTTTGTGCTTAACTAACGACGTGGGTCTTACTTCAACTAAATATACAAGTTTATATACAATTATTTTAGGGATTATTTCATCAGAACTAAGATAGTAATTATGTTGCATTATTAGATATGATTATTTAGACATGAAACCCTTTTAGTGAGTAATTATATTTTCTTAGAATGTTGCAATGTTTTATCGAAGCTCTACACTTGTTTTTAATATTTTAGTCCTGAAATTTTGATTTACTTAAAAAATAACATTGTTTTTTACTTTTAGTAAGCCTAAAAACGGCTCTTCGGAAACGTAAAATCACATCTTTCTCAACAATCAACGTCACTCGTTCTGAAACATAATTTTTTAAACTTTATTCTTACTAGCTTTTCGCCCGCGTCGAGGTCGGCTATATCGCGTTTCCAAGAGAACTCTTCAAAAGTCCTGGATAAAAACTATCCTATTTTCTTTCTCAAGGTTAACTCTCTCTCTCTGTACCAAATTTCATTAAAATCAGTTCAGTGGTTTAGACGTGAAAGCGTCACAGACGGAGTTACTTTCGCATTTATAATATTAGTAGGGAAGTAGGGATAGAGATTCCTCGATGGCGGTCACGAACTCACGATGGACGATCTTTCTATGGATCGTCGTTTGACCGTCAAATACAAACTTTTTACTTTTCATGAGTCCCGAAACTTAAACCTCAGCCAACAATAATTATCAATTTTAAGTTGCTTATCACAATCTACTTTAAACTCCAGTAATTTATGCTGACAAGTGTGAGCGACGCGTTTGCCAGCCATTGCCAGTAATTAGATCGTCGATAAATGGCACCGCCGTCATTATCGAGTTAACTTGCCAATACAGGGCTTTTGTGCCAACCAGCCTGCCAAGCAAGCCAGAATGGACGGCCCCGTTAACCTTAGTTTAAACGTTGTTTTATTTACTAAATTGTTGGCTGTTACAGCCCGGCTACAGAGATTTTTATTATTTTTATGATATAATTTTTTTTATGAAAAAGCTATTTTTAGAAATATCTGCTGCAGTAAGGAATTTAATTCCTTGTAATGCGTAGATGTAATCACGAGCACAGAGATACCCGAACTAAGCATAATATGCGGCTTGTGAGTAAAATTTAATCAATAATTAGTACATGCAAATCAAACTAAAATCGATTCAGTTTACACAATTAAAACTAATCCATCCATCATCCACTCATTATGATATTGTGGCTGATCAAACAATGGCCAAACTTACATCCAACGTTTGTCGAAGACACCAATATCGCCAACACTTCAGCTATGCGGATTAAATAGCTTCCAACTACATTGGCTGCCTTGGATGCAAGTTCCAAGATTCCATGGTAAATGAATACCTCAGAGCCATTTTAGTTCACTACACAAGACGATAATTCTACATAGTTTATGATGTTGTTTTGATCGCGGCAACTTTTGGACAAATACATTGTAAAATACGTTAAGAAGGCCAATATAAACCGTAAAACCTCTTTACTCTTACGTTTTTTTGTGCCCGGCTTAAAATTTAAAATTTGGATAATATAAAACTTTGTATTGAGTATATTTTACGTTATTATGCTTCCGTAGTCAAAGCCAGAGGGTGACTAGTGAAAAAGAAAATTAGCAAAAAACTGGTCACCCAATGTGACCACTATTTATTTATATTATTGCGAATTCCTATCACTAATGCTTCGCGATTTGTCTGGTACAGTTCAGCAGCGTAGTAAGAATAATTATTTTAAAATTAAAATGCTGTTTTAACTTGAATTCAGACAGAAATCTAACTCAAAACGTAAATCAATGATACCTAACCGGCCGATTGAAATTCACTAAGTTTAAAAAAAGTCAGGACGTCGCATTGATAAGGCGCCTCACGTCCGAGCCCATGTGGACGGCACCGGGTTCCGTCGCTTTAGAAAAATGTATGTGATGCACGTGACCCGCCGGGAAAACACTTGTATTCTGAAGGGTATTGTTTTGCTATACATCATAATTCACACGACATAACAATATCCCATTAGACTTTGTATTTACGGTAATATTGAGAGTTTTTATGTAACGAACTTACTCATATGAAAGTAGTGAAGAGAGATTTTTGTTAAATATTCGACTAAATAAACAATTGAATGTGAAACTTTCTTCAATATAAGTAATTACGCGCGAAAATTTCGTGAAAATCGTAACTGAAAGCTACTGAGATAATATGTTCACGATTTTGTATCGATGAGCCTAAGAATTAATTAATTATCTGATTATATTTTCAAAATAAAATTAAATTAATCTACGATTAATTACGTCAATGCTTCATTATAATTTTCGAACATCTTAAAAGTTGAAGCATACGTTCACGTTCTTAAAATATAAATATATTTTTTCTGTTTGAAACATAAACAGATACAACGTTTACAAAAATCATGTAGATTATTAAAGAAAAGCTTTAAACCATGAAAAATAAGGTCCACAAAATTTGAGTGAAACCTTACTAAAACTAAATCCAAAAAAAAACAACCAAGTATTTAATAATTTTCTTCATTATTAAATGTTGACATGATATACATGGCTTCGTAGACACCCAATTTTCTAATACAGCCTTACACTATACACTTTTATGAGATAAGATTTGAAAGCACAAGATCCAATCTATGTAATGGCGGGACGAACGTGCGATATGTCAGAGCAGATGTCGGACAGATCCCTTGCAGCCTCACTCACTACACTCTTAAGTATTATTGATTCAGAACTCCATTACTAGTTATTGAAAGTGTCTTTTATTTGTTGACAGAAAGAGGTTCATCTCAGCCAAATGTCTGCTTAAGTCACGTGATAGTTCAATTACGTTTATGCTGGAAACTACTAAAATCAGGGAAAATAAAGTGTATGTGTGTGTTTTATTTGATTTAATACAGGTCTTATGAAAAATTAACGACTAATTATTATCATCAACAACATTAAACTGTATTTTACAAGAACCTATTGGCCGACCCTACAACCATAGCCACACCAATTACACACATTTCAAAACCAAAACGAACAGCTTGCATAACGAACATTAATTAAAGACGTGGAAACTAAATACCATTTAAGTTCCAATCAGAAGGCTTCCCGCTATAAAATCAATGCATAGAAAATGTATCGACGGCAATTTGCTCACGGACTTAATGAAAACACGTACCGACGTCTATTTCTGGCTGGAACTATGCATTTCTGACTAAACTAATCATGCCACTGAAATGGGCTGGCTGGGATATTTAAACAAATAGATGGGATGGGTCATGGTTAGAATGACTGTTATGATAGTTGTGACATTGAAAAGCTGTTCAGATTTTGACTCATTTTACTGAGTCAATAAATTTATTGACAAGTTTACCAAATTTAATATTTACATTTTCAAAACTATATCAATCTTTACTTAATTTTAAGTAAGTTATGAAATTAGTGTTAACGGGAGAAAAACATATTTTCTTCCGTGAAAAACTTCCGTGAAAAACATATTTCTTAATTGTATCCTCAACGCTGAGACTCGTGAAAGTCATCGATGATCTTCACCGTAAGTAATAGTAAAAACATTCTTGTTTAAATAACGGGCCCTTATTCCTTTAATAGTTAAACATGTAAAACTATATTATAAATTAACTTTCGTGAGGATGGTTCATTAAGGATGCAACGCCGCGTCAGCTCATGATTAAGGAGTCCGATTAGGTCCGAAACTAGTCGAGCTTTCCCGATAAATACGCGTCAGTAAACCATTGCATCATTTAGTAATATACAGCTACAATTTAAAAGTAAAAAATTACGTAAGTAAGTATCAAAAAACATATTTTTCTGAAAGCACAAAATAAATCATCCTTCGTTCCAATCAACTGCTGTAAGGAGTGCCATTCGTTGTGAAAGATATCGCCTGAACTAAATCCTTTAGAAGAAGCCTTTTAGTTTGATAGCGTATAGAAGAGTTAGACCATTCTAGTAAGACTACACTTTCAAGTTATGATACCTAAACGTAGGGCGATGTTTGGCATTGCGACACTTTTGATAATAGTTTATACGGAAACAGGATTTTACGATACGATTTACGGAGGGGTATGCACAAGGTCACATTGCATTTGCAGGCTGGTTTGATTTTAATGCTGCAAGCAACGATGTGAGTTTATCTAAGGGCTTATTTATTATTTTAAGATACCACTGATAAACAAAACTGGAAAATATTGTGAATCCACAGTCCTATTGTCCCGGAAGGCTTAATTCTTAAGTCAATCTTTATCTAAATTGCACTAAAAAGAGGTTTGACTTGTATTAGAACTTTTATAGAATGACGTTTATACCGTCATTACTGTGTTTGTACTGGGCTAGTCCTTTGTATTTAATTAATAGTTTTTATTTAATTTATATTGTTAAAGTGAATAACAACAAATAGCTTCAAGAGCTCAGCTCAATGATTTGTCAATAAAATGACCTCTAAAACACACCTGTGGAGAAACAGTACTGCAGGTACAAAGCTATCACTATATTCCTAAACCAAAAAGTCCAAACACAAAAGGCACCTCAACCTAATCGAAAACAACGAACATGCAATAATAGGCTAATGCATCTGGCAATAAGGCCCGCACACATCTGCGTACAAACATGAATATTATAAGAGCACATATCTTCTAGCAAACGCCGCAGTGAAGCCCGCTAAGGACCCTCGCAGCTATCATCATTATCCTACAAATTGTCCCATCTGTATTAGGCAGGGAGACAGATATGATTTTGAATTGAACTCTCAAAGCTGAATGATCATATGGAAGGTTATTTTGCGCGAAAATTGAGGTTCGCAGTTTGAATTGAAGTTGAGTTTTGTTTTTAATTTGCGGTGCTTGGTTGTTAGTTGAAAGGGATTGATTTAAGATTTCTTTTTAAAAAATTGGGATAATTAATTTTGCGATAGCTTTTTTTTTATTCAGTGTATAGAAGACGATAGACGATAAGAGAGGCGGTAATATTACATAATGACAGTCAACAAAAATATATAAAAAGCGTTGAAAATAATTCCCCAACACATTCATAACATCAAAAATGTCTACACAAAATATAATCTCAGTAAAAGCATGACCCTTAGCCGAAGATACGCTCCGTTACCAACAAAATGTCACTCAAGAAACTCATTACATAAAAATCTATTTTATTTAATACCGTGTGTGGTCTCTTAGACTACGCCCTGTTCGCCCAGTTTGTTACAGGACTCTCCTGATACGCCACTTTAGTCCCGCGATAATAGTACGACGCTCATTTTCTTAACTGCCGCGTAGCGTACATCACACACGCACATAACCCTTACATAGGTATGTTCCCTTAATTATATAGTTAAACAAACTGTTAAGGATGCTCAAGAGACGCTAACTTATATAAGTTAGGGAAGAAAAGTTAGGAGGTATAGTTATGTGGTTTGTGTAAGACAGTTTTATGGATTACATTGGAACAGCGTTTTTGAGATATGATATTCAGAAGTGGATGTTACGGTTAACTGACTAATTTCCATCCAGTGAGCCTTTTTTCTGATGGAAAATCATCAAATAATTCATCCCGCTTTAGGATGAGTATGTCATACTGTTACTGAATAGAAACCCACTTATATTGTTTTTTTTTTTGCCCTTTGCGTACCGGGGACGCGGTAATCCTTTCGGACGATCCTGCTTCCCCGGGAGACTTCAGCCCTCATGGACTCCAATTCCAGCTATCAGCTCCACTTTACTGACAATTCTTTGAGGCGCGCGTGGTACACGAAACTGCAAAATTGGTATGGATCGGACGGTAAGCTACATGTCCCTCGTCGTCCACAGTCTCGATTAGGTCCGCCTACGGTTCAAATTATTAAAATGATTCCAAGAAGCAATATTAAAAAAATTGACCTTTTTAAAAGTAAATTTTATCTTTGGCTCGCTTTGAATGTCAGCGACTATCTTAAACATGATTAGCAAGTCTGTCTATTAGTGAAGTTTATAATTATTTGTGAATCAACTTCAATAAATTTTCTTGGAAAGCGGCTACGGGCTATCTCGACCAAAAATTACAAGTATTAAAGTTAAATTTAAATCATCCCGAGAGAAGATAAAATAGAGAAGAGATTTAAGACCAAACAAATGCAAAGATAAAATTAAGTCCTTATGGATTAAAATATTGTTGTTTACTGATTATTGATGTATAACCAACAATATTCTCCATAGCCATCTGAATTTACTGTCTTCATTCAACAATGTAAAATGCAAACTCCTTCTTAAAAGAGACAAAACACAATCAGTACACAGAACCATTAAGCTTCCAGTAACGGCATCGGGACAAGAATGTCCCGTCACTTAGTCGCGTAGTTTAATTAAATGTTCAGCCGATGCAGTGGACAATGGACGGACATCGCGAGCGGTCACTGCGCATTATACTCACTTTATTAAACACCCGTCCGTGCCGCAATCCACCTACATGTCTAAATTCTGATGGACACACGGACAGTTTGGTTGACGAGCTTGTAAATAAATTTAAATGTGTATTTTTGTACAGTCATTACAAGCAGTCAGAAGCTTGAAAGTCTGGCAACCAGTCTAACCAAGGAATACCGTGTCGTTTTGCCCAGGTAACTTGGTTGAGGGGGTCAGATAGGCAGTCGCTCCTTGTGAAACACTGGAACTTAGCTAAATCCGGTTAGAATGGAAGCCGACCCCAACATAGTTGGGAATAGGCTAGGCCAATGATGTTTATTTTTTGTACCTATACCCAAAATGCCAGCGTTAAGTTTGTCATGGTACTGATAGTAATTATAGGTTAAAAATAAGATTGGCTTTGGGACCCATTGAAAGTGTATGCTTAATAAAATAAAATCAAATTGGTTAGACCTTTAGTTCAATAAAAAATGGCTATTCTTTCTTCTAATGAATCGCAAAAACAAATGGCTAGTGGTATATAGTGGGTCTTGATACGGAACCTTAGAAACGATATCTGCTAGATATAATACAGTCCCGCTTGCAGGATACCAGTTTAATCCGGATAAAAGTCAGCCAGAATTGTATTAAAACGTCAGATTATCGACGGAAATTCCGGATTTTATATTTTAGCCCCACAAAATGGTAGAATGTCCCAAATAAATGTTATCAGGCGCAAGCGGGCGTGATAAGCGACATTAATATCGCTATAAATTGCCGCGACCTGACAGCGTAAATGCCTCGCCTATTATTGGCTACACAATAAAACGTTCATATTAATTGTTTTTCAAATATTGAATTTTTATAACGAGCTTTTGTTTCTATAACCGGTTATTATTGTTACTGATTTATATTTATAAAACATTGGTTTTTCGTATCACGTCGTATTGTTTCGACGTCGTTTACGTTGACAAACCAGTGCACACAATAGCATGTGATTATACGTAATTAACTACGTATGTACCTACATATATGTATGTTTCAGGTTATCATGGAGCGGTTATTTCCAAAAACAAGAATTTATTTGTGAATTGTGAAGATTAGCCATTTAGAAAACTTGTGATGCTTTAAGGAATTTAATCCTTGTGTCGCGGGCGCATTCATAAATATTCAAGTCAAACATACAGTAAAATTTAAAAAATGTTGCCAACTTTAAAATCCAGTATGTATAAAAACTCGCGAGATCCCTGGAATTCAAATATAGATCTAAGGACAGTACTGAACTCACAACCTTTTGAATAAATTATTATGCCCTTTGTTTTTAAGCTTATAAATAAATTATTTAATCCCATTATGTGTATTAATCCCAAAATGTATTAGAAATTCTATGTTTATGTTATGATACACGTTACTGTAATTCAACACTTAAATTACATATTTAAATTTCAAACTAAACACATTACTTTGAATCATTCATGTATTTATTTAGTTATCATCATCACATGCGAATCAATGTTTGTAATAGTAGGCAATAAACAATACAATATACATTTATTTATTATTGATGAAAAATAGAACAGCATAAGCTATTTAAACAAAATTAAATTTTAAAAAATTGTCAAAACTCCCGCTTATTAAATTCCATATACTTAAAAAAAACAATATAAGAGCAATTAAAAAGAAAAGAAAAATGCTGTCACTCAGCACGTTCACAATAAATGTGTGTAATTTCACTCACTTGCCCATCCATCCTCCGCGTAACAATCGTTACTAACCCACTTACATCTCCACTTAACAGCAAACACACACTTAGTCTTCAAAGATTCCAGACAAGTCTAGAACATTCTTAAACAAACACTTATTCTGTTTGACAACGTAACGAACTTAAGTTCTTCTCGCGCGCCAGTATTATATTGTCTTAAGCTTTCACTCGCGTACAATAGAGATGTGCTCTTAATGAACCGTTTTATACATCAACACCTGCTTTTGAAATGTGAATTTGTGTCTTAAATTAAAAGTCTTTATATTTTTTTGAGATAGGAAGAGTAATTTTTGCTTTGATAACTCGTACTCATTTTGAGAATCTTATAAATTACGTGCCACGGGGTAATATTTTATTTGTTTAATAATTCACACAATACAACGGTACAAAATTAGATGTAAGGGCGCTGCCTATTTATAAAGAAATACTAGAAATTATATGTCGTTATCATTGTATCAAATTCCTTTTTAAGTCACAGTCATCAACAACGAAAATATAATAGCACTGCAAAACCTTAAACTAAACTCCGCAAAGATAAATCAAAATTCCATTCGGAGTGAAAAACCAATGTTTATATTTTTCCGTAGCGTCAATATTTAATTTGACAAAAAGCTGGCAGCCATTTATTTATTACTGTGCACAACATTTATAATATACTCGACGTCGACGAGCCAAACAATATTGTCTGACAAACCGACACGACAGCGAGCAGCATCCAATTTGCAGCACTCGCAAATGATTGACACTCTTTGATAACTCTATCTCCATTGCTCTTTTTACATTGATATTTTTGTTCAGCACAAAACTGACGGCGCAATGGAAAAGGTACGGTACGAAAGATTGGTTGTGACTGCGTAAGCTTGGAGGGTGAGTGTTAGTAAATCGGTCACGTCTTCATCCATTCAAGCAAAACGAGAAAGTCATCGCACGAACGTATTTCCCTTTCTTATTCAAAACTTGACACTGACAAGTACTTTTACTGCGTTACGAATGGAGTCGACCTTACTCCCTTGGTATTGATAACCCCGTATCATTCGGACGAGTTGCTTTCCGGGAAAAATTAAATTCAGAGGCTGCGTGAGGTGAAAACACGTTATTCGCGAATATCCTCTGTTAACGTCTTAAATTTAACTTGTTAGGAAATAGTAAGCCTGCATCTTTTCTGCTACGAGTAAGCTCAGATATTTTCTGTAAAGATTTGTTCAATTATAATTTTCTTACAGTTTTTTTTGTTGGCTTAGCTTATATTAAACTACTTTAATTAGCTAAATTTCAGTGTATTCCAATGCTAAATTTAGCACGGCAACATAAATAAAGAAAATAAAATAACATTATGCAGGTAACAGCGCTATTCGAAGCACAAACTTCGGAGGTTTATTATCAGGAAGCGTCGAACTTGACGATAATTTCTTGAGTGTCATTATCTGAAGTCAGGGGAGTCATTCTGGGAAGACGGGCGGGAAAGGCTGACGTGGCTTTTTGCATTCTTCCTGAAAACTTATCTTAAAGCTGTAGTGCGCAGTTGTAAGAGCGAAACGGCGCTACACGACTGATATCGCTATTTCTCTTCCACACCTTCAACAATCAGTCCAAAGTCTTACTTTAAAATACTATGGTAGACCTTTTATACTATTGACCTACATTGGCAACACTATTTTATGTCGTCACGTTCCGAAACGATCGGTTTTTGTTGAAGAGATAAAAAGATTTAAGAGAAATTAATTTCGTATTTTTATTATTTTGAACGGTAAAATGATTGAAAAAAAATGTCTAAAATAAAATAAATAAAGATTTAGATTGGTGTAGTCTCGGTATGATGACGCATGCTGTGAGACTGCGTGCTTTTGAAAAACTTGCATTAACGATGAATTATAGATACCTAAGGGTCTTACAGTAATATTGTTATGTTTGTGAAATGTGACAGCATAAAACTCGTCATAGGGCGGCATCTTTCTTCCACACCCAAATATTATTTTCACTTTAAGGCGAAGCGGTAGACTGGGGTTTCCCTGTAATAATCCAAGGCGTTGTGACATTCAGTGCAATGAGACTTTAACTAACACGTGTGAGAATTTTAGATTTTATAACATTAAATCGGTTTATTAATATTAAAATTACGATTTCGTTACAACCTTTCCCTAGAAGAAGAATTTATGTGAAAAACGATTGTACACGTAACACATATTGTAAAGAAACGCCAGAATTTACTACCTCCTAAATATTTACGGCTGCAATATTTATTGTGGCAGTAAATATTGTTATGTGTCGTGTACTTTACAATGTTTTATATATCAGGTAGGTTTCGAGTACATTTTTGTAAAAACACAATGAAATAGTTTGAAGTCATAATTTTGTAGAATATTATAACTCATTAACTTTTTATAATGGATACGTTACTATTTTTTTAGAAGTAAAGATTGTATGTTTTTGTAATTCCGAATGTGTTCCCTTTTTTAGAAAGGATTAAACATTCAACAAATTCATTACAACAAAGCTTATGAAATGCCTATGCCTAAGGTGCCTACTTAGAACGATGTAAATAAAAGCTGAGGTCACTTAACAACTGATTTAAAGACTAATAGCGTCTTGCTGAAAGATTTGTTTTGTTAATTTAACAGTAGTCGAAAAGAACAACGCTCTTTTATCCGCAGTAGCAGGTTATATACTTGATAGGCCATCGTTGTTTGCAAGTGTACTTTATTTCACTGATTGTTCCGTACAAATATTTGCCTTATATGCAGGGACCGGCCGGATACTCATTGAAAGGGTTTTTGAAGGGGTTTTTTTAAGCGCTTCAAGAAAAAACCCTATGACATATGTTACACCTTCGAACGGATTACTGGAACCCTGTTCTGAACAGGTTACCCTTTCACTACCCTGTAACACTGTAACAGGGTAACCCACTCCAACCTAAGACAGTGTAATATGCACTCTTTATCATAGACATTAGTTTGAAAATAGTATAACCACGAGCGCACGTGACATCTTACCGCCCAGCGGCGCCATTGTTGCATTTACCGAGCAACTTGTAAACATGGAATAAAAATCATTGTAGATATGATCTTACAGTTTAATTTTGCTTGTCGCACATTTGAAACGTTGTGATATATATTTTTCGTGTCTATACTTGTAGACCAGGGTCGATAATTTTTAAAACCAAAAAAAATAATAGTAGGATGAAACCCATTAGAAAAGGAAATATTATAAAAATGAAAGGAAAATTAATTTACGGGGGCGATCTGAGGTCGAGAAGGGGGTGGGAGTGACGTTTGAAGAGTAAAAAACGGATTTTCTCGATTTCCGGCAAAACTAAAATTCGTATCGAAAAAAGTCAAATGGCAAAGTTGTAGGAAATAAAAAGATCTAAAACTTTTGTGTTTACATTTTTTTCACTCAACCTCAAAATTTATGTGAAAAATCCAAAAAACCAAGATTGTGGTTTTTTATTTTTATCTTTTACAAAAATTTATTTTGTAACGAAATTCGGTGAAAACTTACTTTTTTGTGTCCCAAATACGCTGTAATTTATTTGATTAAAAATATTTATTTTTTCACCTTATTTTGAATTAATATAAAAATCTCAGAAAATGCAAAAAATGAAAAAAAACTTGTAATCGATTTTTTTTTAATTATTATAAATAATTTCATCTAAAAAATTTGATCTCATTTTGTGTTCAATAGACCAATAATCGAGGAAGGTTTAAGGCTAGGTATATAAAATTACGCTGCAACTAATAGGAGCGAAGATTTAATGGAAAATGTGGCAAATACGGGGAAAAATATTAATCTTCGAGGACATTCGTTCAAATATTCCTAACTTATATCTTCTAACCACGCGGACGAAGTCGCGAGCAACAGCTAGTTACCTATATGACGTTTCGCGCGTAGGTAGTTTGTCCGAGAGGCGCGAGTCGCGGCGCGACGCCTCGGCGATAGAAGAAAATCAGTTGTAGTCTTAGTAAAGCAATGAGGGGCCGCTAGGGTGCAAGTATGCAGCTCAAGTTTATTGGGTAATTCAGGGTAACACGAATAAAAGCCTTTCGTGAAGGTAACCACTTCAAAGGGTTAAGTTATTGAAGGGGTTAACCCCTTCACGTGGTTACCATAATGAAGGTGTTAACCATTTCGCTGGGTTTCGAGGGTGTAACTCGAACAAAAGGTAACACTGCGATATGAGTTACCCCGTGTACGGGTTACCCTGTCAAACGGCTTAACTCTAAAGTGGGGTTGTCCGGTCCCTGCTTATATGTGACGTTTCACGACTAACTCGGCCTTGACCGGATATTTTGTTGAGTTATATTCTTGATCTCAACCTTCTCTAGAATATAACCGTCGTCCTACTCTCATCATTAAACTATGGTGATATGATAAAACTTGTGACATTACAGTACTATAACAAACACACACAGATACAAGATGGCCGTGTTATTGCCATATTTGCTATCAGCTTTCCGGCTGAATGGCTTTTACACCCTCATCAACTCACTGCCGTCCAAAGATTTGTAAAACTGGATAGTCCAAAAAGAAGAACTGTTTGTTTTAGTTTAGTCAATCTGTAAATATTTATATTTTGTGGAAGAATCAATAAATTGATAAGGTATCTACTATTTTATCGACACGAAAATACTTAAAAGTTTATCAGTAATGTAATAAACAGTATAAAAATGAAAAGACTACATACTATTGGAGAGATCGTTGTTACATGTCGTACAACTAGACCTCTTTGTAAGCGGTGAAGTGAAGCTTACTATAGAATTAATTATTTCATAAACGGTACAAGATTAATTTCTTATCCTGTACCTGTATTATCGGTCACTAATACCAATTCCAGTGTGTCATTTTGACCACTCGAAGTAGAGCCGTAACAGCTGATCGTTGCGCACCATTTGTTTTGATTGATGGGCTCATGTCAAACTGGCTGGTGCATGGGTTTATTACAAGATGGCTTTCGTTAGGATTTTATTTGTGATATAGCAACACTGTATGTCTGATTACATAATCGTTGTTCATGACTGAAAATATTATTTAATAGGCGAAGAAAAATTTCCGGCTTTTTTTTTTGTTTATAGCTTGGTTTATAGATTGTACTGTAAATATTTAACTCTGTAAAATTGTAAATTAAAAATGTTTTTGACCTTAGTTTACATTGAGTTAAAATACTTCTTTCTTCGATTTTGAACTTACATACTTACATACATATACAAAAACATTTGCTTGTCATTATGTCTGTTACAAATTATCCAACCATATGACTGAGTCCATGTCCTAAGCAAACGTTACAAAGAAATTTGATTAAATTAGAAGTTCTGCCCGCTTACAACGAACTCCTAAACTAAAACTGTAATTATTGTGGAAGAGAGATGCAGCTACGCGTTCTATAGTACTATGTCGCTTCCACTACAGTTATATGTCTGTTTTTGTTGATTTTAAGAGTCCATAGTCAAGGGGTTGATCTTACACAAGATGTAAACAACAATTCTTGGGTAAATTACTTGGATAACTCTTAGTAATGCTAGTCGAGTACTCACAACATGTAGGTACTTTAAGATCTCTGTGTATACTTAAAGATTACCGAAGTTATGTATCCCTTACATTTGGAACTTGTGAGTTTCTTGTTATACGGAAATCTGTCTGATATTCTTAACGTTGCTGTTTATATGATGCTTCGATTGGTAGATGAATCTTTCATAATGATCCAAACCAAAATCATTAAACTGCCTTCAAACAAAAAGTACTGAGCCAAATTTGATACCATTTTTTTCTATACCAAATGATAGTTATTTCAACATAAAAAAATGTAGACAAATTAAGAACCTCCATATTTTTAAATTGGTTGAAAATAAAGATCATTTCAGAAAAAAAAACAATTTCATCATTTTTGCAGGAATCTGGAAATCCTGAATAACATAACTAGTTCTACATAAATCCTAAACTTTGTTACCGAAGAAAGTTTAAAGGGAGTTGAAAGGGCTGCGGGTTCGTGCCCGGACAGTGAACAGGGCAATATCACAGATGCTAACAGCCGAGTGTATTCATTAATCTGATCTGATCATTTGTAACTGTCATGGCGCCAAGATGGTGGGCACGATACACGGAGAGAGCTTCATATGATTAGTGTGATGTCATTAAATAAGTATGTGTGCAAATTGGTGGTAATTTATTGAATAATATACTAATAAAACCTTTGTTAGTAATTTTCGTTTACGTTTCTTTTTTCGACTTGTTTATAGAAACATTTAGAAACCAAGATCAAAACAAAAGAGAAAGATAGATAAAGAGCGAAGAGTTCTTACTCAGTTTAAAAATAAGTCCGGTACTTAAATTGCTGAATAATGTTGTTCACTCTAAATGTAACATTTATACAACCCTACATAAATAAGTAAATCTTACGAGAAACCTTTTAAGTGAGCATAAGAAATACCTTTACTCTGCGGACTCTACGAAAACTTAAATTAGAATCCGCAAAAGAAAACAAAAAAAAACGGCGATCTTTCACAAACCGCGCTCACAGCGACCTCTATTCACAAAACATTATCAGCAACTGGCACAAAACAAACTTCAAGTTTAAAATATAAAGCGGACACCCGAATTCACCACAGAAAACATTCAGAAACCTTCCACCATTGTCTGAAGAGCGAGATAGCGTTCTACATAGCGTAGAGCGGCATCCTACTTCCACAACTGCAACAGACCAGCTTTAACAATTGATAGTAGACCTCCAGTTGTTAAAAAGAGATAGCGCTCTATGTCGGTCAATATGCTGTCTCGCTTGCACAACAGTAACGCTTACTTCAAGGGCTGATGGTTGTAAAGGAAATCTCATCTACCCGCATTCAACTTATTCGGACGGATCAATTGCATCGAGGATTAAGTTTTAAATTGATTTTCATTCCGCTCTTCATCATACATTCATGCAAGGCACACAGAGCTGATTAATGGACTACGTAGTACATGTCGTATCAAAGATAGCGAACGCAGCGAAACTAATAAGGTGTTACGATGACAAATTGGTTCATGCATCTTTATGAAGGTTCTAATGATGTTAGCTGGTGATTTATATTATGAGCTTGTGACTTCAAATTAGTGTTATATTGTGGATGTCGTGTAAAGAATATTTTGTAATTTTGTATGAATGTTGTACCTGATGCTACCTATTTTTGGACCTCAAATCGTTTAATGATATATATTCTAGTCTGTATTCCAAAACGCATAAAATCGCGGAGAGATATTTAAAATAATATATTTTTTTAAAGACTTTGTTTACTGAAAGATTTGCTTATTCACAAAAACTACTTTTTTCTGGACTGGTAGTAATTAGGTACTGTCATTTGAATTAATCTTTTCCAAGAAGTTTATCATTTTAGATGTGCAGTTGTTACATCAATATATGACTATTAAAAATCAGAGAATGTGACAAGCGGTTACGAAGATTATTGATTTAACAAAAATTAAAAGTGATAAATTATAATGGGCACGAGTCCCCACCGAAGACTTTCAAATACAGAACAAGGTTCCTGTTAAGAGAATACAAACACAAACTTACCTTCTATTTATTTCTTTTTAAAAATGTCAGAGCACTAGTGACGTCAAAAAGCGTTCCGGAATGGCGCATTGCGTCCCGATGCGATTTCGGAATATAACGAGCTCACCCTGTTATCAAGCTCGGACTTCGCCCCTAATGGTCTCAAACTCAGCTTGGTCCTAATTGAAGAGCTCTGCTCAACTCAAATACCGACAAAATGTAGACAGACTTCACGTCACGGCGACTGATTCAAAAATGTTTTTTCTTCATGTTTTGAAGTAGACAAATAAGAAATAATATGCATGTTAAAGTATGGACCTCAGTTTCAGCCAATGGTGGAGCTCTCCAATGGACTTTTGGAGTGCACATACACCCGAGTAATATAGAATACCACGCCAAAACCAGTGGCGCGTGTCGGTCAAACCTCGTGTATGAGAAGCATTTATGTGATCCACGAATACTGTTTTGTTCTGATTCTTTTCGTTGTGGCTTTAATGTTTTTACGACCCCCAGTATATTATTTACTTTGCCTTCCGTTTTTCATACAACCTATTACGGCACACTGAATCCTCGACTTCTTTAATGGGCGACACTAAAAACGTAAGTTTCTAAACCCATCGGCTTAGGCTCAGCGATGATACCTAAATCATTCAGAAAGATTTTTAGCAACAAAAACAGATTTAAAAACATAAAATATTATGAATAGCCTTGTTAACCGAACAGAGATTTCAATCATGCCATCAGAATGGTTTCAATCCCCTGAATAATTAACGGAATACCTTTAGCAAATTAATCGCGGAAAAGCAATTTTAGGTCGACGTTTAATTTGAGGTTTCGGGCAAAGAATGATTTATTTCCGGCAATCAATGTGTCAACTGCGGATATCATTGCCTACACGCCGACAACGATAATTGTGTTTGTTTATGTGTGTTTTTTATTTAAAAAAAAACGAAATTAAAGCAATTTATCAGGTAGGAGAAAATGACAAAACAAATGAAAATTCGTGTGGACGTTTAATCAAAATGTTTTAGTACATAAACCTATTTCTGTTGCACGGAAAATTAAATTAATTTAGTATACAACAATAAATAACTATTTAGTGTCTTCGAAATTGTAGTTAAAAATTAGAGCTAAAAGGACGTAAAAGAAAAACAGAAATATTTTAAATGGCCTAATAGCCTATCCTTGTCTATCGAAATGCTCAGGTAAAATATTGAGCTCTAAACCATATCTCTATTCCAACATTTACTATTTACACAAACAACTTTCAAATCGAAACGCTACGAAAATCGAACTCAGAAAACCGTAGTTACGAATGCCCGCAAAAATTAAATAATATCAAACGTCCCGTTACCGTAAATAGCTCGCTTTTGTTTACGCATAATAAACCGTTAACAATATAAAACGATAAAATTTCCGATTAATGCGTCAAGCGACAATTCATAAATGGAAAATCGCTGAAATAAATTGTCTGAATATAACACCATTACACCGGCGCGGCTCAATACATGAAAATATCAGCGTCATAATTAATTTACACAGCCTGATATCCTGTTTCTGTAATGTAAATTAATTAAGCTTAATTATAGAGTATTTGTACTGGGAGAAAGGAGATTTTTTAACGACTTTCGCTAGTATGTCACGAACGCTACAGACAGTGCTATTCTCGTAGCTAATTTTTGGGCAGACATAATTTACTGTCACCTTCTCGATAAGAACACTTTTATCATTTCAATTGAAGTTAACAGAGCTTGCAAGAAGTATTTTGTACTATTTACAATCGAAATGAACTATGGATTAACTGAAGCATTATGTCTCGTTTAAGTCTACGTAAGGTAGTGTCAAGAAGTCAAATGATATTATCCACAACATTTTGAGATCGACACAATTAACTATAAGTAATATGCAAAGAGGTTACATACTCCTAGTTGTTCAGCATCAAACATTCCGATAATATTAATTTAAAACTTTCAAACTTTTACACAAACAACGACCACAATTTGTTTGATAAATTCATAAAACGCAAAAAATCTTGAAGAAAAAAGGTCTCTTGTAAAAGTTTTTTATTACGAAAGTAAGGCGAATTTTCCTTGGGCAATTCCTTGAATAACTCACTGAGCATATGTGGGAAATGTCTGCGGTGTTAGGCTTACACAAAGGAATAAAAATAGATCCTTTTACTGACAATCGACGCTAACTAGCATGAGTACCCTCACAGCCTCCGTCATTACTAGCGGGCACTTTGTTCTGATGTACGTGACTTTTATGATAATGTATTATACTTTTTGCTACATAGTCATTAGGGCTTGTAACACGTGTACGTTTAGGTCATAAATCCGTGGTGATGTTTTTTATTGACATTCAAAATTGTATTTCACTTTTAGAAAGAATCAATGATGTGAGTAATCACAAAATTGCGCTCCACAGTTCTTTTTCAAAGTTTAGTTTGAGCATGTAAAATTTTCAGACAAGGTGTGATTTTCGTAAGTTCAGTGCATATGGAAATCGAAAACTTTCAGTCAACGCCATCTAGGCTCAAACTAAGGAACCCTTTGATATGCCTAACAGTCAACTAATAATTACATCCTGCACTTCTAATCACATACATTTTAAAAGTAGATTACACCCACTAATAATTGGTCGACAAACATTTTTCGAACAGTAGCAGTTAGGAAAACGTACCTCTACACGAAAAATCCAATTGAAAGAGCGTCTTTGTTGATGTACTATCTTTACAATACACTATTAACGCCTTATACGACCTTAAAACTCAATAAACTTCACACCAATCTACTTGTACATACAACACGTACTGGTACAATTTTAACGTTCATAAAATACAGCACTAGCATCTACACAGACCACAAGGTCCATACTTCCAATCCTCCATGGTTGTAATAACGCCATGCATAAAGGAAGTACACACCACAAATAGCAACTTACTAGCAGAGATCTCACTTAATTCTCCTCCATACAGACAGCTAAAGGCAAGCTAATTTCCTTATATAAGATCTCTGTATACTCCACACGCCATATTTGCTTGAATGTATCGAAAAACCGCAGACTTGTGTGCTTTCAGCCGGTCGAAATAACACGTGGATGTGCGGCGTAACGAGTTTTACGTATTTATTAAATTATTACAACAATTTTTCTTGTAACAGCATTTTGTCGCGTTTCATTGAGTATTCGGAAATATATGTAAAGCCATTTACAGCAAAATGTTAGTTTGTGTTCTTTTCTTCAGGTATATCAAATAATGTTTTCGAGTTATCCAGATTGCCAGTCACACGGTTTTCAACCGACTTTTTATTTGAAGTCGGTTGTACGATTTTGTTCTTAAAAATATAATAAAACTCTCATATCATTTCATTGTTCGGTTCAAAATAGAGCGAATTGAGACAGTTGCGAAACAGTTGGCAGTGCTTCTTAGAGCATGCAGATGAAAAAGCCGTATACAAAAACCTCCAGTGTCTTGGACCACGTCTATCGATTCCTGTTATAAATTCAGTTCTCATTACGACTTTACAAAATTACTTAAGAACTGTCTTAATTTAACTTAACCTTTAACCTCAAGGCTAAATACTTATTTCATTACAATCGCGGTTCGCAATAATCCTTATCATCTAAGTTAATCGAATTGTCTAGAACTTTCCCGTAGCTTAAACAAGCAACATTTTATATTGGTTCAACTTCTACTGTTTTCGGAAAAGGCCATGGAACATAAACTATTTGAGAAGTGCCTCTATGCTAATACTATTATCAGTCCATCTTTTTCATCTGTAGAAATACATAAAATACCAAAAATTACACTCATTTTTAGTGAAAACGAATAGTAAATTTCTATTAACTAAATTCATTCCATAATGAAACAATGCCTTACTCAAGTATATTCATAGAGAAATCATATTTTTTTATTTGTTTAGAATATACAAATTGTGCTCGAGAGTTCTCGTACATTTTACCATTCCAACATTAGTTATGTAGACTCGATGGCATGGCGAGATATGAGATCAACTGTTTTCAGACAAAACTAGAATCCTTAATCATAAGTTCACGATAAGACGTGTGAATTAATCCTTTAATTTAAGTAAGGAAATACATATATCCAGTGGTAGAAATCTGTCAAATTATTATTGGTACTAAAGTTTAATCGTGACTTCTACACAATGATCCTCGCTTTCATCGTGAGTTCCACTTCCTTCCATACACATATGATGATTTATTACATAAAACCATACAAAATAAACTCCTACAATTACAGGAAAAGGCGGTGTACAAGAATGGTTTTCCTGTACCCTCTGTTATTACGTGCAGAAATCAAAGTGTATTGGAAAAATCTCAGCGGAACTTTTATGGACAAGCTTTCTTAATCGTATACAGGTCAAATTCGACGAAATTCAAAACAGAATTGAACAAAATACAGATTTCAACAAAAATATTTAATAATAGTAAGTTGTTGTTATTATAGAGTTTTTTCTATTACCACATTCACTTTGGTTTCACTGGTTTTCACTGGTTTACTAGAACACTAGTCAAAAACCATTTTTCTTAATAGCTGATATATATGACATTCATACAATTAAAATATAACATACTACAAAGTGTAATTTTCAACACCTATGTATGTTAAATGAATGGATGATCATCTCAGTAAAGCTGTTGGTATACATATGTATATACCTAAATATAAGAGGAAATTTACTCTTCCTCCAAGAAATCATGAAACAAAAGACTGCCGGATAACATTTCCGAAGTTTGCATCGCCTCAGCAAAAGCTATCTGTAATTTTCCAACGTTCTAATATTTTAATGTAGAGAGGAAAATTGTATCGAGTTCCCGCCAAGTTGTGTAAGAGAAAATTATGAACAACATTTACATAGCCTGCATGGAGGATATTTATTTTGCTTATTAACAAAAATGTAAATATCGTGTTGAGGTAAATGTAATTACTACTTATTCTTCAGTAGAGCATCGCAGAATTAAATTAAATCAAATTAAAGAGCTCAGCTGATCTGCCCAAAGACACTTAATTATGACAAGTTCGGAAAACTCATTTCAATTTCAGCAATCATAAAAAAGCACTCCAGTTTTAACAATAAACAAACAAACAAACAACAAGAACTAATATATTTTCGCCACGTTATTTCGACCTCATGATGAAAGCCATGATGAAAACCTCATCTCCATTTAAACATCTTTTACTTACTTATCCTTGTCATACCAGTCTTATATCCGTTTTAATAAAGACTTAAAACTCCCTTATGTACATTTAAAGTGTTAAATAAAGTTGGACCAGTTAATTGCATGTAAAGTTTTCATAAAAGTTTTACGATGTGGCCGTCTCGCGTTATGACGTGCCAGATATTGCGGCGCTTGTTACCGAAGCTGGGAGACGCTGATTATACTCCGAACAAACATTGTACCCCGATAGCGATCTAAACTCTTACCACAACCGCTTGAAGAAATACTGTTGAGTTCAAAAAGAGAGATAACGCTATACGGCTTGTATCTCGCTGTCTCACTTTTAAAACAGCTACGTTATTCGCGTACAAGAGTTAAAAGGTGGTGGAAAGCGATCTGGAAACAGTTTCGTTTTGTTACTTGGATACGGATCGAAGGAAATGCTCTTTATTGTTCAGCCAGTAATGATGTTGTAAGTTTTGTATTAAGATAAAAGTCGTTACGATACATATATAGATTATAATGTTCATTAAGTATATGTTATAGTTTACAAACTTTCGACTGTGTCATAATAGATATCTATCACATAATTATGTATTTACTTGGTATGTCTTAAATAAATCATGAAAGGAAAACTAGAGCAACTAGACATTCAATAAAAAGATGTCAATATTATTTCTGAAAACGCTTTTATTTATATCTGTAAAAGTTACACATCAACACGCAAATGCAATAAAACAATTTTGCATGCTAATGATCAAAACATATCTCTACAAATATTAGCCAGCAGAAGTCCTATTTCACTTGGTTATAGACGTGTCTTTGGCGTGACATACGGACAGGCAGCGGTGCCTAAATCATACTTAACCCCTTGGGTAAGGAAACCAAAAAAATAATTAGCTTAGAAACGTGGACTAAACGCGGACTGCCAACCAAAACCACAGGGCATTGCTAACACATCTACTAATATTATGAAGCTATGCATGTACATATACCAGGGTGACATCCAACATGACAGGTCTAGTCTGACATCCGACACACAAAGGATTAGTTCTGAACACTAAGTACCTCCCGAACACGCTTGATGTATTGTTGATCAAACACCTATCCTGTTGCTTGTTCTGCCAATGAGATGACATCTTATCTCCGGTAAGGATAGCGCAAGGACTCTGTTAGAAGATAGAATGCACTCGCGACATCGAGGGTCTCGTACAAACAGGCCAAAGAAGCGAAAATCACGTAACAATTAAATTTAGTGGTTTCTTAGGTTTACGCGAATGTTAGATATTGAAATTGAAATTGAAGTTTTACGGATTTTATAGCGGTTTAATTTTAGATTTTAGTTCCCAACGTTTCGACACGTTTGCAGGTTACCTGCAAAAGTATTTATTGTTATAGCAACAACAATAATACACAATCATTGAAATTTTCAAATATCTAGCTAGGACTGTTCATGAAATACAGACCTGTGATGGACAGACAGCGGCGCGTCAGTTATAGGGATCCTTTTACTCTCTAGGCACGGAACACCTAAGTAAAAACCCCTGTAACCTAAATTAACGATATAATATAAAGCTCTATTATAAAGTTTATAAAATCCCTACTTATAATATTATAAATGCGAAAGTAGCTCTGTCTGTCTGTCTGTCTGTTACGCTTTCACGTCTAAATCACTGAACTGATTTTAATGAAATTTGGTACAGAGATAGAGTTGACCTTGAGGAAAAACATAGGATAGTTTTCATACCGGACTTTCGAAGAGTTCTCTTGGAAACGCGATATAACCGACCTCGAGGCGGGCGAAGCCGCGGGCGAAAAGCTAGTAAGTAATAAATAAAGTTCCAGACTAATTCCCTGCGTGCTTGTGGCACATGGAACGAATAAATCTCAAAAACAAAATCCACCTTCGCTAACGGTCGCCCGCGGCGTCCGGTCCTCGTACTCGCCATCGGCGTACTATTTCATCTTATTTGGTTAAAGTTTCTATAGTTATATAAAAGGCACTGTTAGAAATACTTCACAATAATATATAACAATTTTATTTATTTCTGTTTACTTTTGCTTGGCAACAATAGCTTAGCAATAACTTGGTTAATTTAATTATGTATTGATTAACAGTTTACTCACGCGCTATCGATATAGCCCGAGTAGTTTCGGATTAACTAGTCGGGTTGTTCTAAAACTGGACTGCACGAATAGCCGACTGGTGGACTTGAATGTGTATTAAATACCCAGCGACACAAGGATTTAAATTATTTACCGTGGGAATTGCTCATGAAATAAAAAAAGAATTTGAAACTAGTCGAGCTGGCAGTTGGCATGCAGCGGAGCAGCTAGTACCGCCTAATTATTTTAAGCATAAAACACATATTGCCTTCGACGACAATCTATCTGTTATTAGTATCCAGTTCAAAAATATTTTTTTTAAAAAAATTAAGGTATTATTACAAACCAGCTACTCTTACGTGATTATAAATGAAAAAAATATATTTAAATTTCCAACGTACTTAAGTACCTTCCACAGGTACATTATTTACCTTAATAAACTTGAAAAATTTGTTTCTTTGAGCGTGCTGATCTCAGGAACGAATGATACGATTTGAAAACAACTTGCCTTGTCAGATAGCCCATCGATTTAGGAAGGCTGTAGGATAAATATCATCAAGCTATAATAATATAAAAAAAACTGTGGAGAAGTTGCGTGCACTCTAAAATTTAAATAAATATTAACTTACCTAATATAATATTTCCATAACCACGCTGAGGAAGTCGCGCGCAACAGCTAGTTTATACCACTCGACCGATTTCGTATTATCGGGCATAGATACTAGTAAAAGCCTACAGCTTATCAGAACTAGAATAATATTAAACTGAGAACCAGAATTGCGACGTTATTCCGCATTCGAATAATTGTATTAACACCCGAGCTTACTTGACAAACAAACAAACATTTACTGGTGTATTGTTTTGAATTGTACAAAGATACTAAGCGGGGTACTTTGTACCCGAAACAACCCATTGTACACAGCCCGTGGCAATGAACGCGGCAGAATGTTAAGATCATAATACCCACATATAAATTCTCGCGTATTAGTCATTCACACAATTTGCGGGGTAGAAAATTATGCTGTGCTTTGTGAATGTAAATAGCAATACTGTCACTGCGACTTTATAAGGGACATTGTTTGTTGCAATTGTGCTTCTGCGGGCGACATTGGACGCAGTAGAGCAGTGGAAATGTTGTAGAAATAATTTCAGTAGGTACTTTCACTTTGTAAAAGCTGAGTATTAAAAAAAACCATCGAGTATTTTTTTTAAGTATTGAATACGTATTTTTGATATTGCATTAAATCAATAACAAAAATACGAATCGTATGGAAATGGGGGAATGTCACTTGACAGTAAATAGTCACAACACACAACTTACTACTCTGTGCACATAACTATCTCTATAGTCAAATATCATATAAATGGTTTTACTGATTTAAAGTGATATTTTGTCAAAACATTGTGACTAGAAATAATAACAAATATTATTCTTACCTAGTTCTAGGTTTCCGACTTGGACATTTCTAACGCCCGGGTTCTTAGACTTAGGCTATTCTACTAGGTTCCAACCAAGCCATGGTTGCTCATAACTCTAGGGCGAACTGGAGAAAACTGTTATTCCTTAACGAAATAGCTAAACATCCTAATAAAATTATACATGACTTATATTTTTATGTTAAAAAACACGGTCCCAGTTGTTTTCCAATTTGACTTGCAAATACAGTTTCCTAGTAACGACGAGGATCGCGAAATGCCAACAGCCAACCTTAAAACGTACTTCCTGTAGATACTCCAATAAGCATAAAGGAAAGGTTCCAACGCATTTGTATCGAAGGGAAATGGCAAATCCCTTTGCCTAATTTGCAAAAAAAAAAAGAAAAAATACACTTTCACATAACGAGTCTCGGTTTTATCGCAATGCGTCTTACAAAAACCATTGCCATTCACACTTTGGAGGTTAGCTACTGTATAGAGGTAACCAAAATTACTATATTTTCCTTCTATGCATAATATTAGTAGATACCTAAGTAAATAGGAATAGTCGAGTACAGAATATAATGTTATTAACCCTATAACATATTCTACAGAATTTATTGTAATTTTAGCGCTAACAGTATTATCAATACTTAATGAACAGTATACCTCATAATGAACTCGAATTTACCATCAACTACAAATCACAGTTGCTACTTCAACTTTACTCGCGTCATCTCGCGATTAGTGGGTTTGGTACGGAGACCAACGTAAACGAATATAATAATATAAATTAAACAACTAGTTACATAACATAAAAGTAACTTAAAATTTTTGCTTTTATTTATTTCTACTTCACTGTAATGGTTTAAAGATTACAAATTGGCTTAGGTCTAATCATCCTTACTTCTATTATAAATGCGAAAGTAACTCTGTCTGTCTGTTACGCTTTCACGTCTAAACCACTGAACAAATTATGATGAAATTTGGTACGGAGATAGATTTGACCTTGAGAAAGAACATAGGATAGTTTTTATCCCGGACTTTTGAAGAGTTCTCTTGGAAACGCGATATAACCGACCTCGACGCGGGCGAAGCCGTGGGCGAAAAGCTAGCTTGTAATAAGACTCAAGAAGAATGGTAGCGCACTATTTTATAGTCGTTTAATAAAAGAGGTTGAGATTACTCGCTCCAACTAATGACTGCGAAACATCTGGAGCGAAAGTCGTCTGCAATTAATATCTAGCAATTGTACGACCTTAACAAAAGCTAAGAAAGAATTATGTAGTGACGAGACAGATGGCGTGAAATGATAAATTGCGGTCAACTACAGTATGATTGTCGTGCGTCTGCTTATACATTTTAAAATTGACCGAATTGACACACAATATCGAATTGACAAGACTTATCAAAACGAAATGTTGACTCCGTATATTTGCAAAAAAGCCTTCGGCCTGAGGTGGGCCCTGCTACTACCAATAGAAAAATAACTAAAAATTTAAAAAGACAGCAAGTCCGTTTCCAATAAACTAGCTTCCAAAAAAAACAACAAACTTGGAAACTTTTTCTTTTCAAGCAAGCTCTCCACATTTCTTTTATTTTCTTCACTTTTTCAGACTCGGCATGAGCTTGTTAACAAGCCACATCTTATTTCCTTATTCAATTGATACATACACACCTTGTAAGCAATAAAAACTGTTCCTGTCGAAAGAAATCAGTGATCCCATAATATTTGTCCATCCGCTTTCTCTCGTAGCATTATGAATAATAAGGAGCCACAAAATGAAACCAATAAAATACATGCATGGTGTTTTATTACACTGTACAATAAATATTGGGCTGTATACAAAATATAGAGGAATTCCAAAAGATATTGTCAACACTCTAGCATACGTTAACATGAGTGTAAAACGACTCTTAACATACTTTTAAAATTCATAACATACAACTAACTTAGTTACCACGGCTAGGGATGGTTCGATAACTACCGAAAAATATCCATAGGCCTAACGGTGCTATACATTTTAATTATATTTGTGGATATTTTCTTCGAGCAACACGATTGGCACCCTTAGCGTACATCAGCCAGCTGTTACGTGGAACGTCGCATGCTTGAGCCGAATACATCACACTTCATTTGTGACCGGTATTATAAAAAATATTGTAATAAATTAATTTCATAAAATTTAGAGCACATTATAATTATGATGATTCTTCTCTGATTCACATTATATCATTACACTTACATATTTTAAAAATGATTAAAGAGTTTTCGCATTATTTAAAAAGGAAAATCAAATACATTCTGCTGTCATATTGAAAAAAAAAACGATTAAATAGAACCCTCAACATGTACAGATTACAAAATGACGTCATCCAAGACCCCAAATACCCGAACTACGTTAAAACCTCATGATAGATCTACAGTTCTATTATACATGACGATGAGCCTTACAAAACCTGTATACAAACATTATTTACAATAAACACGTTCCACGCAACAGGACAATAACAGCGTCGTATAAAACCTCGTTTGAGACCGCTCACCTCACTATACACCAAACCTTAAATCAGTTCATTATTTCAACATATTCAACTCACACACGACTGTACAGGGAAACAGTTATCAGGAGCATTTCATCTATATTAAACTTTGTAAACCTGGCTTCGAATATTATGAATATACATGACTGAATCACTCGGGACGGTTAAAGGTATTTCTCAAATAGTATTTAAACGACCGGTTTTTAAAAGCCTGTTGACCACAGAGTAAGTCACGGTTATGATCAGCTTTTGACAACTAATTAAATTGATGCTTTCAAATATCTGACTTAATATTCACAACTGAATCACGGCTTACATAATAGGAATTAATTACGGGTAAGTTTTTGAGTCTGGATTCTGGTAGCACTATTCAGATGCATGTGGGCCGAATATCATCGAACTACATTTCGTAACTTTAAGAAGAAAAACGGAGGGGTGGGTGACATATTAGTTCAGAAATAGCTAATTTTAAGAAGACCATTTGACCGCTGTTTGTGGTTGTCCTCGTCTAAGCAACGCTTAAACAAATTGAATTAAAATCCTTTGTATGCAGTTTTTAAATAAAAGGTGTAAAGGAAATGCACAACTGTTCAACTACCATTTCTTTATAATCGACGTTCTGTTCAAATTCAGATGATCGAGATTAGCACGGAAAATGCTAAATATATTTTACGGAATAAACTATAACTATTTTGAAGCAACAATATTGTATTCCGAATAAGAGCACCTCCGTGACACCCTGTGTATAAGAAGCCAGGCTTACAACAAGCATGAGTTACCATTTACCAAGACCGAGCACCTAACAGTTTATGTACCCAAAATAGTAACGCAATGTGCGCGTCATGTTCAGATGTTAGTCAACCTTTGGCATCAATACAAGTTATTTGATTTTAAACCATAATGGACCAGTCTAAATCTCTTCTAACATTCTTCCTCTGTCTTAAAAAGGGAATAGCAATGGATTCTGATAAAATCGTATTTCTTTATTATTATTTTTCGTATTAGTCACAAAACGTGAGCGTCAATTAAGAACGAATATTACGCGGCAGTGTTGACATTATATTTTTAGGCATGTTTTTTTCAGTGGCAACACTGTTTGCACCACACAATGGCACTACTAAATGCAATTTTATCACTGATATTGGAAATAGAATCCGTATTTATTTAACCGATCAGACCATTAAATTAACCAAAACATATTAAAACTAAAATACTAATGAAACGATATACATATTAAAATTAAGAGGTATTTACACATTTAGCCTCAATAAACCATCCATAAAAATGTACACATAATAAATAGATAACTTCTATCTAAAACTCTCACGTAAATAAACAATAGCTGTAGACGGTCTCAAAATAAATATGCTAAAGCTTACAAGACCTTAAACTAAATGAGTATAATTATTATGATCGAAATTATGCGTTGTACTTAATGTTTAAACTATATCAGATCGTTCTTTCTCACGTACAAAAGCCAGTGCAATAAAAATTATCAAAAAGGTATCCGACCTTTGTGCCCGACTTCAAAAATATATGTTGTATATTGTACAAAATTTGTTATAATTAAAATTACGTGGTAAAGTTATAGTGAGATTACACGTCATTGCATTAACTCGCGCCTGCCAAGGGACGGAATACTCGTGAGAATCGCGGCTGGAGTCACCATCGCAGGTTCGTAGCGTACACTTGAGCGTCACTCCTCAGCCATGTAAAACGTAAAAAAGCTTTGTTGCAAAAGACTTACTTTTCGTTGCTGTTTACAGCCTAATACTTTTTACACTTTAATCACAGATTATAAACGATTTCTCTAACAATGGTTATTTATATACATTTTTACTCCCTGAAGGGATTTATATAAAGTCTTCCCATCGCAAAGGAGTTCCTTTGCTTCGTGGCACCCTATAAGAGCAATCTCATTGTAACTACATCTATGTGACAGGTGAGCCCGGCCATCACGCATACTCTACGCGCTAACGCTACGGCCGCCCGCGACACCAGCTTCGTTGGAGGAAACGTCATATCAAAATATCTAATTATCCTATAGTTGAGTGATACGTGGCTTCAAGCGGTGATACAACTAGATACACATGGAATTTAGTGAAATTGAGTTCTTACAAATAACTTACACGATTAAAAGGTTACATGGCATTTTTAATATTTTGTAAATTTAATACATTTCACTCCAACGAATTACTGTCATTGCAAGCTCGCGAGCGATACATTTTAATAAACATTAATTTAGAATTCCTACTATTAATAAAACGGTAGAAAAACTGCAAAATTTAAAAGGAATTGGGCGTACAATACTTCTGATTCACTAAGTTACTTATTGCACACGGTTTGTGTTACAATACTGGACTACAATTTTGATTCCTCTTGGAACAGATCGACGGTTAAATTTATATTTAGCGCTAAAGAATACAGTTTCAGGTGAACGGCACAAATACCTGTGTGACCTACAAATATTTGTTGCCGGCGTTCGTGCATGTTATGTGCAAACGCACGCGATACACAGAATAAAGTGTAGCAACGTTTTCAAACAAAACAATATATCTCAATGATCATAATAATGTCCATCACGTGCAAAATCTACATTTTTGGTCATAAATATACTGATATACAAATTTTATAATTACATTACATTACACTAAGGTACATAGGTTTACCAAATCCCATACATTTGGTAAATAAATACGTGTCATATTACATTTATACAAGAGCCACTCGGCGGACCGTCGGCGACGGCCCCTCATCAACTAAATCACATTCTTTGTCTTTTCAGATGTGCTTTACAATATTATGCTGGTTAGCAAGATACGAGGAAAACACAATAATGGAAAATCGCGAAAACGTATCACGAGACGAAAATATTGCCAGCAGATATCACATAAACAATTCCGTAGTGAGGTCACTGCAGCATGAGCGACTCTAGGTTTCGATTGAGGATCGTGTCTTTGACGGAGTTGAATACAACCTCGATGTTGTGCGTGTCGATGGCGGTGGTGAAGTGGTGGTAGAGCGTGGTCTTGGGCTCGCGGCGCACGTCCGCGAACATGTTGAGCAGGAACAGCTGCACGTCGCGCAGGCTGTGCGGGTCGCCCGCGAACTGCGGGTAGAACCAGCGGATGTCGGTCTCCTTGCTGCCCACCTTGCGCGCCAGCAGGTCCGACTTGTTCAGGAACAGGATGATGGAGATGCCCTTGAAGTTCACGTTGTTCACGATCGTGTCGAAGATATTTAATGCCTCTTCTAGGCGGTTCGTTTTCCTGGAAACATACGTTCATCATGTTAATCGTTTTTCATATTGGCAAATTATTGATTGATATTTCTTAACATTTCCTAAAAATAGTAATAGTTTAAACAGCCAATCGTTAAATACATAACAGACGAAGCCTTCGCCTATGTTAAGGCACCACATCAAAGAGATTCCGCAGCCGAGAAGCTTCCATTCATCACTCCACAAGAATCGTAATCTTATTACAAACGTGACGTGACTGTTGCGTGAACTATTAAAGCTAGGTAAACGACATACCGGCCGTAAGTGACAAACAATAAATATGTAATAGTTTTACACTGATAATGCACATAATTACAATGTTCTCGATGACAATGCATGCATAATGGTGACCTTGATCTCGACATGCGGATGTTGTTCGCATAACTCTCGGTCAGCAATCACGCAGCAATTTGTGGTCAAGAGGTATCATATTTAGGGTAATAGACCATTGAGATTTAAAGCACTATAGCAGGTACCGGCTTTTAAACTTTTTTTACTTTTTTACTAGGGATCCTGGCTTGAAAATAAAAATTCGAATTAGTGTTATGCCTAATAGTTGAAAACTGATGAAATAGAAAAACTATAAGTTAGTCTTCTACATTTAACTTAATTTTTTTATTGGCATCGGATTCGCATTTCCAAGCCTTTCATGCATAGAGGAATATTATTTATACCTTTGGTAACGATATTTGCGAAAAGGTTTCAAGACAGAAAGTCACCATCATCAGCAGGTAATTACCAAACTGTCGTATAATTAAGCGGATTGAATAGATTTCTTATTTTCCAATACCCTAGCGTAACACATTTAGGAGACTACCAGAACTATTAGGCCACACTATAACTAGATATAAGAGGTAACTCTAAAAATATCGATCGAGTACATCAGGTCAAACTCCATACATTCACGTAATCCGGCAAAAATCTTACAAACAACATCAAAAGAACATCTGGACTGACCGAAGACGTTCAGATAGTATTACAGGGCCGCTATAAAATGTTTATGGAGATAACTAGCCGTTGCATGCGGTTTTACTCACCATGATTTCCCTCGGGAACTTTTCAGTTTGCAAATAATGTTTTAAATTCAACTTTATGGATGGTTTATGGCTGTATTTTTATGCTATCTTGAGGATAAATCAAACGGCGTTATACATTTTTAAAAGAATATAAATAACATTAGAAGGAAATGTATATTAACTCTACACTTTGCAATTTCATATAAAATAAGTTTTATACTATCAAGTGTCAGACAAACAAGCCACGCACGCTCGACCGCAGGCAGTAATGCACGCACGCCATTTAACGCAAGCCCATCACATACAAACCTAGTCAGTATAAAAATATAAATTAGAAATGTTTTTTTGCCATCAAATGTTTAACGGCGTGATGCTACGATAGGGACTCGACTAAAATAAGAGTTATTTATTTTTAGTTGAGTTACATTTACTAGGGCCACTAGTAAATGGGTTGTGGAGGTCAGACAGATATCTAGTGTCTACCTTTTTATGGTTTCATGACCAAATTAACTATATAAACTACCGCCTTGGGGGGTGTCACAAACATTCAAGTCATGTCAGGATAAGGATTCGTGGATCACACAAATGCTGCGCCTATGCTGGGAATGAACCCGCGACACGTCGCCCTCATTAGGTTTGGCGTTGTGACCCTCAATCACTCGGCTATTGGTGCAGATTCAACTGAAGCAGATCTGTCAGCTGCAAGATTTTTGGTAATTTGACTATTCCGAATTCAGAATAGAAAGAGACACAGGATAATAGAAAAAGGTTTCAAAAAACATATACCAATATCAATGGCTACTTTAACATGATACTTGAGTAAATTGACCTTTGAGAATCATAACCAGAGCCTAAGAAGGACCGCATACAGGGGAGGAAGAAGTATAATACACGCTTGCTCTCCCTGTGCGGTAGTTACTTCACTACAGTCGTAACAGTCATAATAACCGCTTCGGAACCATAAAGAAAAAGTTCTTTATTCATTATAATATGCAAGACCTCCTTGCACACGTATGTTGATAGCAATAAATGTTTGAATTGATTAATTACAATGAATCACGAGCGATAACAAAATACCTAC
Source organism: Trichoplusia ni (assembly GCF_003590095.1). NCBI lineage: Eukaryota > Metazoa > Arthropoda > Insecta > Lepidoptera > Noctuidae > Trichoplusia > Trichoplusia ni. Next base: position 8,752,891 of record NC_039480.1, read on the forward strand.
TAATGTATAAATTACTCCATCTTCTAACAATGTATATAATTCATTTTGACATTAAATAACAAGTTAATCAATAACTTAAAAAAGTTTAAAATAAATCTGGTCAAGTGCGAGTCGAATAGCAGTGCCGAAGCCGAAATTCTTCACCTGTAAAATGTCTTACTACCATGCTGTATGCGATACAGCCTAATGGCGGAAAGACCTTTGAGAGGAACACTAAAAAGTGGTCCGATATTTAATTTTCATTGCCTTTAAGACATCTCATATTAAGATGACCATTCTAATTACCCTTATGGCTAGCTTGAGTAAATACAAAATCAAACGTTAAGTAAAACAGTTTTTTATATTTCCATATTGGCAAATTAGAGGTCACACGACTAATCCTATATCACAAAAAAAATATCGCGCTTTACGGAGACGAGATCGTAATTGCGGAAGTAAATACATAAACGTTAGTAGAAGAATGGGCAATTACGTGAATAATATTTATAGACCCGACTGATTCAATTAAAAGAATAATTCTATGACCAATGACCCATGTAAAGACAACATGATTCTTAACCGTATCGTAAATAAGCGCAATAAGGCAGGAGACTCGATAGTCAATACTCTAAAAAATATAATTAACGAAGAGAGTTATGATATGCATCCACCTACAAAAGGGCAAACAAATCACAAAGAACTTTTCGATATATTTTCTGTTTTGTATCCGTAAAACTCCACTTCATGTCTCACTAGATGATTCATAAACCAATAATATTTTTTTTTTTTCTTTTCACACTAATCAAATCCTTAACAACCATTAACAACCGGAATACGTATTGCAACACAACCGGATATAATATGACGCATTAATTACACGTCATTAAGTGGTAAAGTGACCATATCGTATTTTAAGACGAAATTGGCCAATCATGGGCACTGTCTGACTAGCCTCAGTTAAGAACGAGATATCACGTCGTTGTACTATCAGTCAACAGACATTGTTAGTTGAACATATTTGTCTTAAATTTAACTGATGACGGACGGAAAAACAGGTGATATAAACGAATAGGTTACGAAGTATGATAAAGAACTTATAAGGCAATTACTTAAATATTTCCATCACGAACTTTCAAAGCCAAAATTACGTATTGTTACTTGCGTATTTTCCAGAACGAGGTAAGAATCGCTAAGCTTGTTCCCATTGGAAAGGAACATAATAGCTGCTAACGTAACATGGACAGAAGGTAATTGGATATAGAATATCGCAATACAACAATGCTTGGTCAATAACCCCATGATTAATGGTACAACAATCTCTATTATTTGTCCAAGAATAGAAATGGCATATATTACTGACTCCATAGTTAGACCTACTTTCGAACAGGTTCCCGCCTATGTTATCCTTATGTATGTATCTGATAATATCTTTAGGCAATCTAAGAGGGAAGTTATGTACTACAGTTTTAAACGTTGAGTACGAACTCCCCGGGTCGTGCTTGTAATGAAATGTGATTTTCTCGTCAAACCCAACACCCGCCGAGCCATCATGTTATGAGTCATTAAGTCGCAACACATCTTACGTCATATAATATTTATTTACACATAGATAGTCAACGTCTTAGCTCGTACGCAAGAATTATGAAACAATGTATGAAATTACGGATATTAGATAAGATTAAACACTCCCGATTAGGTTTGTTTACAGTCTAATACCGGCTATCCAGGTGCGATGAATCAGGAATCTAGTAGCAGAAATCCGTGTTAACCACAGGAAAATTTCATTCATACTATAAGCAGACTTCAATGACGTAGGAACGTAACAAATTAGGTTGTTCATACGATGCGGTTAGAAAATAGATTCAGAAATGTAGTTTCTTTAATATATTTATCGGGATAATTGTTCTCTAGTTAGCATTTGTGTGTTTTGTCGTAAATCTAAATAATGCCAGCGTGGGTGTCGTTCACATTGCAATTTGAACATCGGAAATTGTTTTGATCGCCCACTCAAAGTCGTGTAATTATTTCCTTTTCATAAGCCATATTTCATTTACATCTTATACGTCAACAACAAAGACCTCTAAATACAAAATTGAACAAGCGGTCGTGAAGAAATAACACCGCAATAACGGCTTGGCAAACGGATAAGTATGTTGTAATTATCACACAGGAAGCTATTTTAAATAGAACATACGAATGCTGACGCCTAAATTGTCAAAAACTAGTCCAAAGCACAGTATTGAATGTTCGCGTGTCGGTCACGTTGCTATTTCAATTATCACGACTTTCTCATCTCGAGGGGCTCGGGCTAAGTAAAAGCCGGGTGCATTAAATAAGGTTAAACGGCCTGCGGACTCAGCTAATAGATTACAATCCATTTTCATACAGATCCTATGCCTCAGAAAACACTTACGCTCTAGGGCCTACGCTTGATCTCTTATCTTTCATCAGAGTTTATGAGAATGGGGAATAGAGAGTGCTTTTGTTTGCGTACAATGCGCACACATCTTTACAAATGAATCTGGTGCAAGTACACATCCGTGAATCTTGGTCAACGACTGCTATAAGTGGATCATAATAAATTACAAGTCATCTCACCTGTCTTCAGACAAGACTTGGTCGAACTCTGAAGAGGACACAAGGAACAGTATTGAGGTGACTGAGTCGAAGCACTGCGTCCACTTCTGTCGCTGCGTCCGCTGGCCGCCGACGTCGACGAACACGAATGGCACATTGTTGATGTTGATGGTACATTCCGTGATGCCCTTGGTGGCTTTCCGGCAGTGCAGGATGTCCTGGTGGGAGGGGATGTAGTCCGGTCGGGCGATGCGCTCCAACTCGTCGAAGAAGTAACTCACAGAGTCGCTCTGGAATTGAGACAGATACACTATTAACACCGGAAAGAAATGGGTATAAATGGAAGATCAGATATCTTTTTGGCAACGGAAGGGAAAAAATAGAGACAGCCGGATGTCTCTAGGCCATATTCAAGTTCTTGCTGTCATTCTTTCGGCTTCTTCATGTCTTTGACGTGTAGAGACATACAATTCAGAACGCCACTTTGCCTAGCGTCACTTAAGCTGCGCTTACGTTGCAGCTGTAAATAAGTATTAGAACACTTCTTATGTAAACCAGTCATTACACAAAGGTAGATTCAATCTTTCCTCGTGACTAACTTTCAAGTAAATATGGGCTTTCCTGTTTATCTAGTATGACTTTATGAGAATCACGTGACCATTTTTAACAACCAATGTAATTTTTCATTTACCTTGTAATAATGACAAAATGTGGTTAATTTTAATTCAATGACACAGCAAGCCTGACTTGGAAGTTAGGTAATATTAAGTCATAAATTATTAAAATACTCTCGCACTTCATAAACTTTTAGATACTAGATTTATCTTAAGGAACGTAGTGTTTTAAAGGGATTTCTTTATAATAACTAAGGTTTAAGGTTTAACTGGCTTTGGGACGTTATCTGCTTCTCTATGTACAAAAGCAGGTCCCAAAGTCAGTTCATGCGTAGTCTGTTCCAAATTAAGCTCAACAAAGATCACCGACAGTAAATCGGCCTACATTTAAAATGCAATGTAAATTAGTGGGATACATATAATAACGGTATTCAGTTAACAGGTGGGGCAAAGTCGCCGGATCACGTCACGAACAATCCGCGTTAAATATAAACGTACACAATGAAGTGACACGATTATTGTGGAATTCACCAAAACAATTAACTTACAATGTAGCAAATAGCACGGACTTGAATGGGCTAGGAACGGACGTCGTCGCATTTATTTTTAAAATTAAAACTCTATAAACTCTGTAGGGACAAATTCTTGTAGACTATATTTAAGTAACTTGGATAGATGATAATAAATGGGATAGTTTCCAACCATTAAAAGTTCTCAGGTTATAAAAGTGTTATAAACGAGCTACCACGACAAATATTTGGAAACCATAAATCTGGTCTTATTGTCTGCTTAATAACTTTTACATTTACATCGTTCATAACAAATTGTCTGCTGAATATTGAGTAAATTAAGTTTTTATTAAAAGAGAAAATTTCTACCAAATAAGTTGTTTTTAATGAACAAATTCACTTTACGACTGCCAAATAAAATACATTCTGTATTTCACCTTCCAGGGATAGCTAAAAGTAACTCAGGCAAATATTTGTTTTATCAAAGTGGTTATGGTAAACAAATGACTGTGTTATGCATATCTTATTTAATTTTGATCTCAAGACCAAAGTAACAGCCTAAAAAAGATAGACTCAACAGATTATAAAGTTCAAAGAGTAGAATAAAAATAGATAACGGCTTAGTTTTTGCAATAACCCAAAAAGTAAGGCGTCTAGCCAGTTACCGGCAGAATCTAGATTACAAAAAAAGCTTGAATTCACGCGAGCCGCGATCAAATTGCAATTTTCCGTTTTTTATTATAATTGTTTTGTTCATTATCGATTGAATTCACCTTCACGCTTATAACGTGTGAGAGAAAGGAGATCGTACTGTAATCGAGGTACCTAGTTATGTAACACAGATTATAAAGATATTCTATTCGTTGCATATCTTTCCCGGAACTAAGTATTTACGGCCAGAGTGTGCGGAGTGACGTAAGGGTCCGGTGTTGGCCGAATGAAAAGCAAAGGCGGTAATTGCACAGATTATACATGCCAGTGATTAGGCAGTGCGTGGCCGGTAGTTTGGTACACAAACCATAGAATCATTTCGTTTTCACATCGTATGACAAATGAATCAGTCGTGTGAAATACGTTTGTTTTTTCCAAGAATACAATGATCAAGCACGTAATACAGACATTTTGTCGGTTAAAGACATTGTTCTAAACTTTTAATTTTTGGACGTAAATATTTCCATTTTATTGTAGCACAATTAGATAGTTGAACACAACCGCGTAGTAAACAGTCAATATTAAATAAAACGTAAAACTACGAACCATAGTAAATGCAATATTATCGATGATTTTCCACTTCAATTTAGATACACTATAACAAAACTAATAACACGCTTTGACTATGTAATCGACTTGAAAGGAGAAGTTCATAGCTATTTTGTTTACTTTTTAAAACTAAACCATAATTCGACTGCTAGATACAAATTGACAATAGGGATGGTAAATGCTTGTGAGATCCACATATGTATATGAGGGCCATAATGACAAAAAATATACATAAGTTTGTTGAAATCGTTTTAAAAACTACTTTACAATTAAATAAACAAATGGAAAATATATCTGCAGCTATTCACATCACACAATAAAGTACGGTTTATTATGATCTAAGAATTACATCTAAGTCATATAAATCCTTTACGATCTATTCTTCATAGATAAACAAACATATACCTAAATAAATTCAATATCTATTATTCTAAGATTCAATAAATCGATCAAAAGGCTTACTGCATAGCCAGCAGCGATATTGATTTAAGCGTAGTCCAAATCAAGATGTGTGTGTAAACCGATTTGAAGGTTAAGGATAAGACAACAATCGCCTTAAATAAAGAAAACTTGGGACTGTTTTATATCATTTCGAAAACGGGGAAAATTGTGTGATTTAAGAGGTCTATGTATTATTCTTTCATTCGACCTTCATATCTCATTTAATTACAGTCCTATCATCTTTATTTCTTTTTCTTTGGACGAAATTTAATTATTACGTCAGATTTAATTCGTACCGCAATAACACCGAAACGTTTAATTTAGTCGATCTTTTTATTAAGATCATCTTAAGGACAAAAACAATTACTAAGAAAAATACGATCACGTGAAAAGAAAGAATGTAGTCTTAAATACAACGGTGCACCGAACTTCTCCGAACGAGATTAATACCTTAGAAATACTCGATCTAGTTTTAAAACTGTTTAATTTTACCTGCACACATACATCAGTGTTGAAACACAACAAATCCACGATGCAAAATTGCAAATTCCTGTAACTTGTTAGCTGGAAACGTTTCGATAAGCGCGTCGACTGTCGGGTCAGCCATCAATGGAAACGTATGTTTTATGGTCAACGACATAATACAAAGAACTCGAGATTAGATATGAAAATAACAAAAAAACTACATAAAGCAACAATAAAAAGGTAGATGTACACCTAACAGAGGTAGACCTAACATACCTATTTATTAAGGTTTGATCTATCCCAAACAATTTCTGTATTTGTAAATCATGTTGCCAATTTCCAGAAAATCCGTGAACCATATTTAGTCCTACAATATATTGCCAGCTTGAAACAGATTTTTCCTCTCCCATACATAATCTAGTTTCGATCAAGATTTACGGCTTTACTTTGCTGGAAACATTTTAAAAACATTTATAATATATAGTGAGACGTACAAACGCATTCCATTTTTCTGTTTTGTACAAGTCTTCCGGCGCTGTTTTGTTTATATTTTACATCTCGCTCGAATTAATGTCTTAGAGGAAACGCAAAGTCGTAAGTACGCTAGGAGTGCTGCACGGAATATTAACATATTCAAGATTTTTTACTGCGTTGCAGGTATGAGTCAGGTAAGGAATTCGTGCTCGAAAATCCGCAGAATTTTACTCATGTTTTAAAATATTTGACTAAGTTTTACACTTTGTTATTTGATATGTCAAGCTAGTGATTTAGAGGACAGAATATAAACAAACTGTGTACCAATTGTACCATGTTTGCTAAAGCACATGTTATTGTTGCGTTTAATAAGGTCATTAGTGCAGATGCACACAACACCTACGTTCTGTCTGTAAATGGGTCTATAGCATTTATCAAGCCCAGATTTGGATGTTAATAACATAGGTAATAGTGTGTTTACTTTAAAGGAATGAAATATAAAAATTGCTCTCAATAATCGATGACGCATAGATCTCCTTTAAAATATATAATATTTATTTTGATAAAAACAGTTTAAATTAAAAGATAATACACCACAAAACGTGTAGTGTTTATTTTCACATGAATTTGCTAAACCGATCTAAATAAGTATTATTTTTTCGTGGGACCAAATTTGTGTTACCCTGCTCAAACAGTAAACCTACTTTTAAAGAAGGGTAGATATACATAAATACAAAAAAAACAAGTAGTCGCTTTAGTCCTGAACCATCAATTACAAGGCCCAAAACAACAAACCAAAGATAACAAAACGGGAGCATTTTATTTAGAGTCCATTAACAAGTCTATTGCGTTATAAACACACGTCATAATTAAACCCTTCGAACAAAGGTTTACTATTTCACACTATTACATAGCACACGAACGAACAAAAACGAACATACCCATCACTATTTGATCTAGATAAGACCTATCATGTTAATGAAATCAATTTATCGCAAGTGATTATGAAAACACTTGTGTTAGCAAATAGTTTTATTACACCGTACAATAGTGAATCATTGCCTTAAAGAAAAGAAAAAAAAAGGAATGACGTCTGCGCCTTGTTCCGTCAGAGGCAGCATCAATTGCCTTTTTTTGTATTCACAGATGTGTTCTACCAGATTTAAAAGCACTGGTTTAAAAAAAAGCGAATATGAATAATACGGTTACTGAAATCTGTAACTAATGCGACAATCAATCATTCGGTTTTTTAACTTTATATTTACATTCCGGACGTTGTAGGCCTACCACCATCGCTTACTTTTGCAGTTAAAAAAGCAAAACAGCGCCGTAACGTAAGAGTCGGGATGTTCCCTCTCATTTAAGTAAGGGCAGTAGGCACCCAGTTACTATCAATATGACAATTTAGAAAATCCCACATAATATATTTTCTAACTAGTCAACATACTTGCTATCACAAATCGTACAAGCCACGTAAGAATGTATGCGTGACGGGTACTTGTGTAATCATTATGAGAAATTATTACCAATACATATAGCATATGATGATACCGATACCTAACTTATAAACATCGTGTAATATAAATATGTGATAATAGTTTCTGTTCCCAGAACATTAATAATTATAACAATTACAATAGTTATTACCTATTTTATTTATATGGAAAATCAAAGAGAATTATCTATAGTGGAAAAAAAACACTGAATACTTCTGGTCACCCGCAAGTCAAATGCATTAGACCATTTATACATTAGGTATGTCTTATACAATTATATCTGCGTGGGAAACAATTGGAGCAAAGTGTAGCCTGTCGACTGTTAATACATGTTTAGAAACCTGTTCCGAATGTTTGAAATTACTGCATGGGTTTGGAAGTTTGGACTGCTAAATGTTGTAACCCTGTCATCGTTAGGCTTCTGTAGGGCTTCTAGCCAGATGTTGATAATCAATATTTACGAACACGCAGCAAATGTTATGTTTTAACATATATAAGAAGAATATATATGCAGACTGGATTAACAGAGATATTGTTATTAGTTAAGAGATCTACTGGAATCAGTAGATATTATAATGATTATGGTGCGTCACAGAAAGGGTCCCATATAACCCACATCATCAAAGCACTATATTAACCCAACTTACCAACATTTCGAAATGTTGTTCAACATAATCATTAAATTAATTGAAGAAAAAAGCAATAAGAGTGCGAAACGTCCATATGCAGACAGTTTAAAATCGCATCGATCACGCAAGTCAACGCGCGGTCAGACAAGTCCGTTTCAATTAGCGCTGAACTACGAACAGAAACGTCGTAAATGAAGACAGAAATTAAATCGGTAATCTTGAATTAGCTGTAAGAGCCTTGCTGCGTCGGTATAGACAACCCTACTAACGATTATTGATTTCTTACAAGATAAAACACTATCAGGATAAAGTTCTGATTAATTCCGGATGAGGGGAGCCCCTTATCGGATTTTCCAAGGTACATTTTATTAAATTCCCAGCAAAATCTATTCAGTCACGCGATAACCATGCGAAAACGGAGGATATTAGAAATGAAATAAAGGCTGCGTGGTTCGCGACAGTAACAAACTTTTCTGTTCCCATGGATGTCGAAAAGGAAAATTATAATAAACATGCCATGTTTTTATAAGCTATCGATTTGTTCGCTCTGTCCGGTAAATATGGAAACATTTGCATGTATCTTCGCGGCAGTTAATAAACAACGTTTGTTAGAAATCAATAATACTTTACTGATGGTTCCAATATTAGAACGAGTAAAATATTAACTTGACTTATAGCGGCTCTGGAATACCGTGCATTACCGGAAAAGTGGAGCATAGTGGGTCGAGGGGCTCGAGGCATCCTCGCACCGGGAGCGACGCGAGCCTCTTGTGCAATACCAATAACTGAGACGCATGCCAAACATAAGAAAACTGATATTGGCATTTATATAGGTCAATCGGCCAAACTAATGTCCAGGAAGAAACGTTTACAGCTAGAATGATTTACATGCAAAGTCAAAAGACAAATAACGTTAAGTAAACACAAAGCTAAACCAAGAAACGGTTTGGATAGTTAAATATTTCGCAATATGCGACACGAGCAGTTTATGGTAGGTGTTCTGGTATGTAGGTCGACAAGCGATGCGTCGGTGACGACTGTGAATGCGAAAATGACGCCAATGACAGGGAAAGCACGACCAGGATGTAATGGCTCCGATTACTTAATTGTTGGAAGAAATTACCTATACGTCGAGCGTCGTCTTTCATACTACAAACGGTATATCTTTTAGATCATACCCAATTCTTATTCGTGATAGAAACTGAAGCGGTTGATAATTTTGGCAGTGCCTCTTAAAGTAAGAAGGTTATGTACATTTTCAGATTGATATTCTATAAAGACGGCTAAAGAATGTTTAACTAGTCAGTTTAACTAACAGCTACAAACACCTGATTTTACTACGAATAGAACTGTAGCTAAACAAATCTGTAAGTGTTTGGCATTAGGTGGAATTGTTTTGATACGTATCTTTCCACTATTGAAAGTCAATGAGTGATAACAAAAAGAAAATACTTGAAACCTGTGTCTCATTAATTAGTGCAGTATTTACCTGGGATACATTAAGCATCTGATACATTTCTCAGCTTTTATTGAGCCAACATACTAAGAAGGTTGTCCACTTCATATCAAGGTGTAAAAAGGTTATGTTCATAAACCACTCGTGTTTGAAAATGGAAAGTAAAAATGTTTGCTAACGTCAATCGATTCTCGGAATTTGCGTGATAATAAGCAATAAGGGAAATAGGTCATGCCCCTGTCGAACTTAGGACGATTTCAATTACAATTTTCTATCATAATTATCTAGAATATGGGCTTGAACTTTTTCTAGATCATTAAACGAATACTAGCACCTAATAATGACATAAAAATTTATTCTTTAGGAAATAATAAGCACGTGTATGCTAATCGATAATAGCCATGATATTTTTCTAGTTTTAAAATAAAAATATGAACGATTATACTAATTAAGTTTTATTTTACCGCTTATATAACTATCATTTGCATTCTGGCATTATCATTTCACATCCTTCCCACACAATCGTAACCAAGATTGGTACTAATAGATGTTTAATGAGATTACAACATTTATAGAAAGAATCTAACAAACAGACATAGTGTAAGATATGCGTTGGATAACGGTAAGGTACTTTGAGTTATTCAAAAAGCAATATATTTTACTAATATTTCTTCTTATACGTAGGCGCTCGTTGAGGCTTTTGTGAATTTGACAACAAAAGTTAAACTTTAATTTTTCTTGTTATTTACACATGAACGATTGTTCTAAGTGTGTCTGGCAGCGAAAAAATCGCAACGAAACCTAAATTTTCCTACAAAAAGTCTTTATAACGTAAAGTTATAATGCGAGATAATTAGAAGTTGGTATTAAAATATATAAATACTTATAAGTCATAACATACGAGTACGAACGCGTGTGAAGAACACGGTCCGCAGAGACCAGCATGACGCAATCAAGCCATGACTAATCTAATGAGATAAGGAATTACAATTATTTTATTTATGCCCGACCTAAGTAAGACTCTTAAGGAATAAATTCGTTTCTTTAGATGGTCAAATGAACTCAAATGGACCGTTTGATATATCGAGCAGTTTTATTTTTATGGCATAATTATGTATTTATGTGTACGCCAAGAGTTAACTGTCGTCATTAATATAATAAAATAATAATATGTATAGTTTGAACTTTGCCCCTAATTAATAACTTGAAGATGGTTGTGTTTTGTATAATATTATATTGTGGTCTACTTTTGTGTTATCAACATTTTTATGATTCGGATATCCGAATCGTTATCATTGTTTTTTTCTTGTGGATTCAACCGTGTTTATTTTAATTCAATAAATTACATGTTTTAATTTTGATTAGGAATGTTTATGAACTGCTTTTAATCAATTTGAAGATATTACATATAGGGAATACAGAAAAAGTCGCAAACTTATAGATGTTGTTATAAAAATGATTATCTTTTCGTTAATAAGAACCTGCGTCACATAATTCTCAAGGAGCTTAAATATTAAACTGATGTTTTCAAAAGTGCAGTTGTCGATCCAGTTACATAAAATTGAGCAGTTTTTATAAGAGGCGATGTTATGAAACAGAATCAATCTTGTTTCCACAAAATGCCAACAGCCCGCCATACCTCAATTAATCGCAATCTTATTCGACCCTAAACACGCACAGCTTTCATGGTACCAACTAAAACCTGCTTTCAATATACCTAAGGGCATAAATCGATTCTGAGCGAATGCCGAAAGACAAAAAACGTTCGAACCGGTTCAAAACTAAATTAAGTTCATTGAGTGACAGGTTATCTCCATAATACACGAGAACTGATCGACTGACCCTTAAGAAACATGACGCTGGACTTCATTTTTGTAGCAATGGTAACTGTAAATGGTAAAAAACGTAAATTATTACGTAGCTTGTAAGTAATGTGCCGACAAGGAAGCAGGGCAATTGAACGTCGGTCGTGAAACAAAAAACGACTATGCTAATCTTCCTTCAAATGATATTAGCACATGTTTTAATTGGAAACCCATTCTAACTGTACTATACATTAGAGGTTCTTGGACTCATCATTATCATTTCGAGAAGCAACATAGGAACAAAGCGATGCGGCGACAAAGTATAACGCCGACTAACTCGGTATAAAGCCGGAAAAGATGATTCAAATGTTAAATGAGAATAATAAAAAGGCTTTAAACAAAGTGTTCGCTTCACAAAGATTTTATACGTACGCAGTGTACAGCCAGCGAAATATGTCAGACAGCACCAAACAGGTTTTACATAATTACGTTTAAAACTCATTCACTTATCTGTAGTAACTAGTAACTATAAAAAGCAATAAAATTGGAGTTTGTAGTATTTTATTTATGTAATACTAGTAGCGGTAGGGTATCGTAGCATCTTTTATGTTCCGTTGAACATCATGTAACGAATAACATGACAGCTATTTAGTCTGTGCTAATAAAATGGAAATATAAGTGCCAACACCAATGTTTTTATCAGATGGCGATGTGTAGATATAAAAACTTTATGTAATGCAAAAAACTGCAGAGCCTTGGCGCGCTGCAAAGTTCAGAAAAACCAGTATCTGTTTGCCTGCCTATACAATCTGGAAGCGAGATGCTTAGCGCGCGCTTTTTCTTAATTCGGAGAAGTTACGCATAGCTCAGTACTTGTTAGCTTGTTGCCATCGATCAACGATACACGTTTAGGAAGGAGTTAGATACCTATTAGATATCCCTTAGTGAGAACTGTTTTTTATCACGATTCTTGATGATTTAAAGGATTTGGGTGTAAAGAACTTTCGTTAATGAAGTTCTGAACATTTTCGCTTGTTATTTAAGAAGCTTAATTAGTTTTTATGCTGTAAATACTCTTCCCACGACAAATAAATAGAGATGTGGTTTACCAAAAACAAGGCATTTTACAAGTTAGACTCTCTCTAAAATCTCGCGAACTCCTCAGTCAGGTTGTAGTTGATTACTTAATGGAAAGCACTAAGGTGACATGTCCTCAAAGTAGCCTTACTATGCAAAATAAGCAAAAAAATCAAATGTTTTGATGATGAATCATGAACAAAAGCAATGAAAGTGTGCTGTGTTGCATTGTTATGAAAAACAAAGAAACTCAGAGCTCTATTTACATGTTTAGTGATGTGACAAAAGTCTTCAATTCATGGTTAAATTAGGCATAATGCAAAAGTAAGTTTGTTTGAATATTTATGGTACAATTACACAATAAATTTACCTGTATTTTGGTAAAGACAGGCACTTAGAGCTGTGGTATAGGCATGAGAATGTAATGTTCTTTTTTAGCTTATTTTAAAACCCTCACAAATATTGTAGTGTACCAAAATCTTAATAATCTTAAGGCAAAGACACTTTAACACTGTAGTTAGAAAATGAAGGCATATAATATATCAATACCTTGTTTTCATTTATCTGATACTGGTAATAAATTAATGAACCAAGTGAATGAAGACAGACCAACATAAAGCCTTATTTCCAATTAAAACAGGTCCTTTATAATGTAACAAACATCACACACAATGCATGCTGTGATGCTTAATACATAATACATATTGCAGGTGTAAAACAATGAATAAACTGTACAAATTGACTGGCATTACAATAGTGAAGTAATTAATATTCTCTCCGTCACTTGATCAGTTGCCAAACTTGATGGGCCTAATACAGTGTGTGTCATTTCACTTTCAAAGTGAGGTATCATATTCTATATTATAATATTTCAATAAGAGCTGTGAGAAAAAAAAGTTGGCATCTTGTAACTACTCCAAGATGTTATTAACTTTTTAAAAGTAAATGCAAACCATCCTGTAAAATAAATATCATAAGCCTTATCACTTTTCTGTATTTAGACTAGGACAATGACTAATAATACTTAGAATACTTGTACAAGTTTTATAAGGGAATAAACCTTCACAAGGCACTAGAATGCGCATTAATTTGTGGACTGAATTCCACTTCCAAATAAAAACATGTATAAAGAACAAGTAAACCAAAACTAGTAAAATGTATTAGCATAAAAACTAAAGCAATGCTAAAAAACCAGTCTGGCCAAATATGAAATAACTAAACACAAATGTAAACAAATTACTCAAACAACAAAAAAATGAGGAAAAATACCAAGATATCTATTTAGTGCAGGTAAATCGCTTCCTGTAGTACCTGGCACATACAAGATGAAATTTTGGTCAATGAGCAAAACAAACCATAGAATATTCAATGATAAAGTAATACAGACAAAGGCTGAAGGGCCCTGCCTTTAAATAATTCTTGATTAATTAATAACAAAGACTTATTATTATATCATGACCATATTTTCAATATGACAAATAGAAAAAAAACAATCAACTAATAATAACAATATTGTTATCAGAGCAGAGATAAATTGAGTGTCAATTGATCACATATTAATGTTTTGGTTAATTTTATGATGAATCAACATCTACTTTCAGTAAAACTAAACCACATCTGGGATTTCCATCAAATAAACAAAGAAAACTTGAACCATTGTTTACTTGGCTAACATTTGAACATTGTAACTCACCAATTGAAATTCTCTCCGCCGGTCATAGGCCCTTTTTATGGCTCTGTCTAACCACAGGGAGTGTATGTGTGGCGCGTAATGCACGAACAGTCGACTGTCTAACGATGAGGTACTGTTGAAGTGCAGTGCCTGCTGCCCAACGTCCAAATTTCTGGGATTCTCCCACGGTATGGCGAGCTTGTCTCTCGCGTCCACCAACACCTGTATCCCCTTCACGATATTCTGGTATATCACATGCTGGTACTCCCGCACTAGTTCCGGCTCGAACTTCACTTTGTGTATTATCCTCATCTGTTTCAGGAATGTTGACTTTCCGCTTTCACCTGCTCCGAGCAACAGCAGTTTTACCTGCCGCCTCAGTGTCTGCTTCTCCTTCTCTAGTATTCTATCTATTTCCTTGCTCCTGTAGCGCTGCTCTATCTCCTCCGGCGACAGTTTTAGGCGCAACCAACACGTAAGAGCCTCCGTACAACAGGTACATGACCACAAATCGTTGGCCATTTTGCATGATTATCAACGCCCATAGAATAGAAAGAAACTGAGCAAAGTATGTTACACTATATTTATAATGTTCAATCAACACACATTTTCGCAACAGCACAGCATACACACGATTTAACGACAATACATAATAAATTAAAGCATATATCCGGAATTCAGAAATACACACGCATTCTACCCCTCCCAAACTCATTGAGAAATGAAAAACCACAGATATCAAAATATGAATTGGCTGTCAGATAATGTCTGTTCCGCGGTCCATAAAGTTTGATTCGCAAATAGATAAAAAAAGGGATTCAGAAGTTTAAATCTCGATACTTTTCGAGATGTAAACGTTGTGTTTAAACGTTTACGTGGTTTTAATTAAGTTTAAAATCCGAAGGTCTTTAAAGGCATGCATTAAAAGTGATTTTAATTTTATACTTTCATGAAAAAATGCTCTTTCTAAAAAACGCTTATTATGTTATTTTTAATTACTTTAATACGCACTAGTTTAACAAGTTATAAAAAGAAATTTGGAATCTAAACCTTTTCTTCGGAATAGTATTACTAAAATTAAAATCAAAACAGCACTTAAAAATACGTTTTACGCGTATACGTAGGCGGCAAATAAATGTCAAACAGCAATGCATTTCATTCATTCGGCGAGGTTCATCAGCTGTCAAGTATTCGTTCCGCGTAGTTGTGCACGTGTTCTTTGAGCTATTTTTAAGATTCATAAGTTAAATATTAATTGTAATTGAAAAACCACACATTCGGAAAAGTATTCCTTGAACGTAATTCTTCATAGTGTCCATTTTAAAGTACACCCCTTACGATGTAAATTTTACGCGAAGCGATGTCCAAAGAAGGTTATAGTCCGGAGAAGAAAGAAGGCGATAATAAAGTTGTGCTAGAAAGATTGCAAACTTATTTGAAAGATAAGAGGACTTCTGAAGCGTTGGATCCAGGACTTGGATACAACAAGCCGAGCACCAGCTACGAGCAACCTCCACAAAGTTTGCCGACACTCGAAGACAGTAGTAACATATTGCGTGAGGTTTTAAATCACAAGAAAGCCGAATTACTACGGCAACCAGAAATCGTAGAATACTTAAAGTCAATATCGTCAGATCTGAAGAAGTAAAAATGGCAGTGACGCCGAAAAGTGTCGCATCTTTGATGCAAAAGACGCTTGAACGTCAGGCAGCAGTTGCGCGGATGAGATTACGGTTCACAAAGAACCAAGTAGAGCAAATATTAGTTAATTACGCTAAAAACAAAAATGCTGGACCTTATCTTGAACTGGTGAAGGTTTTGCGGGACTATCCTCTGAATGAGGACAACTTCAGGATAGTTTTTGATGACAGCCTATCATGTGTAGTGTTGTTGGGTAGGGAACTGACGCAGTTCGTGGATGTAGTGTGTAACATTGAGTGGCTGAACAGGAGCGAGGAGCTGGTGTCGCTGTACAGAACATTTGTCCTGAACTTAGTTACTGCACACACCTATCACTGCCCCCTGGTCATGATGCGGCTAGTAACACTGTTCAAAGGTATTTAAATTATTATTTTATACCTACATGACATTAATTATTACAATAAAATTGATTTCATTTATTGATTGGTGAATGTTGTGCAAGGCATAACAAAGTGAAAGTTGCGCAACATTACTTTTGCAAATATTTCACAACATTATTCAAGTACTTGCAAGTGATATGTATACTTATTTGTTTTTGTAATTGTTACAGCGGATGGTGAAAACTGGGAATACAATCCTCCTACAGAACTTCTGAATAAATGGTCAAACATTCATGACATTATTGGACACATAGTGGCCATTATGCCTATGTAAGTATACCTACTTATAATATAAAATTTATTACATTTATAACAATAGTTTGTGGTTAAGCCTTGCTTTTTTTCTGTATCCTCTAACTGAGTTGAAAGATTTAATAGCAAACTTCTCTATGCTGTGGTATTTCCCTTGGAATACCTTATCTAGCTGTTTGCATAATAAAGTCTAGATAAAGATCCATTGTGCAATAGTCATGTAATTTAACATTTTTTTGCATGATTGCAAAATAACAAAATACATACTAAAATGTGGGTGGAACCTTATGAAGTAGTTCAATTCCATGCTAAGTCCAAAAAAAAACAATTGTAATGCCAATTGTTGTCAAACACTCATCCATGTCAACATAACCATGTGTTTGTGATAAGGACATGACCTTAACCCAAAAACATGGACCAACTGTAGATAGAGTTAGATAATGCAACTGTGGTCATGACCATGACAAAGATGTTAGTGAGATTGAATTATGGCAGTTTATTTCACTTATACACTATGATCCCATGACTTCCTTCTTGTGCCTTTGAGAGCTTGTACATCTTGTTCTGACTGCAATGGTGGCCGTCATGGTGTTACCACCACTATGCCATTCTTTTTAAATACAAAATATTCTGCCATATGCATATGAATTGTAATATTCGAATTTGTGTGCCAATGTTGTCATGCAATTTTTTATCCTAAGAATAGTGTGAATTTCAAGATGATACGAAAATCATACTTGGTATTCATATATTTGAGGGATAGAATTTATCTGATTACCCACATACTCCATTCTTGAACATAAAAAATATTATGATGTAAAAGTATATTATATATATTGTACATCAGACATTTCTTTACAGAAGAAATTGATCTTTTTGGCAATATAATAATGTGTGAACATTATTATAATCCAAAAGAAGTCAAATGGGTTGGGCCTGGTATATACCTCGTGAGCGAGGTACTTGGAACTTTAGAGGAGAAGCTATAAGACACTAATGTGTCTCAAAACAAAAGGTGCTCTCTTTGACTATGATGGTGAGAAGTCTGTTTTATTGTTGGAAAATATATTTCCTATAACCTTCAAACTGTAAATAATTACAAAATTGACTATTAGAGACATACATTCTGCTTAACATTACATTAATTAGAATGAAATTAATTACACAATCAATTTTGGAATCATGAAAGAATTTTTAATTGCCATGAGCGAAAGTTCATTCTTTGTATTTGAACCAAGACCATTTTTTTCTCACCAAAAGTTTACCTATTCTGTGTGAAATAGAATGGTCAGTAATATGACGTATGTCATATTACTGACATGGACGTATGTGCCCTGTTATGGGCAACTTAATATTTCCTACAGTTCTGAGTAGAGGGAAACCCAGGAATAAGAAGACTTTGGTTGAAGAGTCTCCCAAACTTAGCTTTCCCCAAAAGTGCGAGACAAAGCTCGCGCGGCTGCACGGATGGCGAGTTGGGATCATCATAACATCGTGGCCGCTGCTCTCTCGCTAAGGGTGAAATTCCCGTAAGATACAAAAAAATCTGTGACAAATATTTGCTCGACCCGTGTGAGTACTAGAGTAGGTATGCTGATGCTCCCATGTCACCAGAGGTGGAAGTGATGTGGACAAATGTTTTTCTCGTGATACGCTAAAACAAGCTGTAACTGCAGGATAATGGAGCACAGATATTATTATATTAGATATGTGTGCTTCAAAATCCTTAGAACACTGTCACTGAAAATTGTTTTTGGCACAAAAGTTTCAGTGGTTCAGTGTTTGACTTACAAAGTACCATAGTTGATTTCCAAATTAATTTAGGTCCTCATATAACACGGAACAAATATTGTACAACAAGCTGCAACCCAGAGAAAGCTAAACAATCGCGAGCATCAATTCGACCGGGTGTGACAAATTCCTAATGCGACTTTTTATTGTGCAATTGGAATTTGTATAGTGCGCAATTTTAATTTAAGTAGAAATTGGACATGAATTTCTTGTGTTTATATCTTTGCTTATATTTTAGTGATAACTTGATAATGATAATATCGACAAGTGCTTACCTGTCCATACCTACTGCAAAATGTAGAGCATAGGTCATTGCTTGATATTAAAATGATTTTATCAATGTTCGAGGATAAATATTGCAGAGAAGATCTTGGCATCATCCTTAGAACAATTCTAATTATATGAGTTTGAATGCTTTATTTTTTACTATCAATGTTAAGGTAGATCTGTAATAGCTTAATTTTTGGTAAGCCAATCTTAGGCTATAGATAGACGGACTGCAATTCAAGTGCGGTTTGTATGCAATTAATGCAACTGACTCGACCGCGATAGAACTGCAAACGAAATGTGCAGTCTGATTGTAGGCCGACTGCAATTGAACTGCAATCGGACTGCACTGTCTAGAGCCTTAGAAGTTAGACTGAATCTTATACACAAGGTAGCCAGCAACGCCATATGTGTTAAAGAAACTACTCTCTTCGCCGTGTTACTACCGGTTTTGTCCAAATATCTACTTAACATTGTATCCTTTTGTTTCAGGACCAGTGATTTATTATTACATATAGTTATAGAACAGTTCCCGTACTACAAAGCAGGCTGCTACATAAACAGAGCGTACATATACAACTTGATATGGATGAGCAAGTACATACCTTCGCTGAGAGAACAGCTTATGACGGCCATTATTAATAAGTAAGTACCACAAGTAATAAATAAAAATAATAATATAAATGTGTATTCTAGGCAATTTTAACTGAGTGTTGGAGTTTGAGTAATTGGATGCCGATATTTGAATCTACAATTTTGAAGTACCATTAATTCTTAGCAGTCCCCATTCGTGTTTTGTGTCGTCTTGTGTGTCGTCATCTTCGTGTTTTGAAACAAAATCGTCTGTATTTTGGTTATTATTTTAAACTATTTCAAAAAAGGAGAGATTTCTCAATGAATTTCTCAATGACCTCCGTGGTCGAGTGGCGCACGCACCGGGGTCAAGGTGTCGCTAGCTCTGAGGTCCCGGGTTCGATCCCCGGTCGGGTCAATGTAAAAATTCTTATTTCTACATTGTCTCGGGTCTGGGTGTTTGTGGTACCTTCGTTGTATCTGAATTCCATAACACAAGTGCTCTAGCAACTTACTTTGGGTTCAGAACAATGTATGTGATGTTGTCCGCATTTATTTATTTATTTAATTTTATGTGCTTTTCTTAGCAATCAGCAACAGGTATTTAATCCCTTCAATTCATATCCCTTCGTTTAATGTACTTTGAAATGTTTTTTTCTTTCATTAATGAAATTTATTAATTACTTCCAGGATGATACTAATGGATGTGAACATAGTAGAACGTGATAAGAGCAAGTCACATTCAGAGACGATGTTTGAGATGGAGATGGATGAGCGTGACGAGGGAGCGGAGACGCTGGACTACTGCATGCTGGAGGTGTTGCGGTGGTTGGAGGACGAGAGGGACCCTACCCTTAATATACTGTGCAATGTCTTTGAGAGGGTTATTTTACCTACACATGGGATTAGGTGAGATGGCGTTTGGATTTAAAATTATTGCAATAAAAAAATCATTGATATTGTTCAGATCTTTGATTAGTTAATAATGTCAGTTTTTTAATAGTTGAAGTTTTTCCAGTAACTATATTAACGAAAACGTGAAGATACATAAATGAGATCTTATTGTTACAATAACATTTCATTAATATGTAAGTTAGATTCTTGATCTATATCTTATATTTCTATTTCCAGACACGTCCAATTCCTCCTCCTGTACACAATATCAATAAACCAGCAGTGTGCGGACCGCGTCCTGAACAACCTGTGGCAGGTAGCGGCCGGGCTGCACGGCCTGGGCCCGGGCGCGCTGTCCACGCGCTCCACCGCCGCCAGCCACCTGGCCGGCCTGCTGGCCCGCAGCGTACGCGTCCCTAACTCTAGACTCATCACCTACCTGAAGAATATGGCGGACTGGTGTCACTCCTATATCACCGCGACCCGAGAAGCTACAACGTCCAGTGATAATATGAAAGCCCATGGAGCCTTCCACTCGATGTGTCATGCAGTGTTTTATCTCGTGGCGTTTAAACATCATCTTCTGTTTATGAACAAAGAAAGTGAGTATGTCGTTGATTTTTATAGTAATACAAATAATTATATGATGGTTATTTTTGTTATGATTGATCTCATAAAAATTATATGTTCTTCTTCTTCTTCTTAATTTATTAGTTATAGGTATGTCTTTTTAATATATTTAATTATGTATTTTACAATATGTTCTCTATATTTCCAGATGTGAACTTCGTGGAGTCATTAAACCTGCCCCGGTTGGTGACTTGCGCGCTGAACCCGCTGCGCTCGTGCCCGCCGGCGGTGACGCGCGCCTTCTCGTGCGTGACGCGCGCGCACCAGGTGGTGTACTGCCAGGCCATCATAGAGAAGAACGCGCGCCACACGCTGCAGTCCACGGCTGTACTGCAGTACGACGAGTGGTTTCCCTACGATCCATACACTTTACCAATGTAAGTCTTGCTGAGTAAATTTTGTGTATACTGTCCTGTATCTAGAAACGGTAATATCCTAGAAACTAACTGGTGTAGATGTTGAAGAAAAGGTTTTTTTTTTGTTCTCATTGTAGGCCAGCTAATTTGCCCCACTGCTGAGAAAAGACCTGCCCCAAATCCATCCAAAGCTTATATGTTCTGATCATCTAAGGCTCCTATGCCGAACACTCCATTCAATCATTATAATCGAAATATTTGTCTGTTACAGATCCGGTAAAATTATATGGCCGCTGTGCATAGAGTACAAAGAATTAAAAGATGGCGACGATGAAACCCAGTACACGTCTATGAAGAGAAAATTGGAGACTGATGATGATGATTACCTGGTGATGGCCAGTCCCACGCAAAGGTTGGCCTCATCACTATCTAACGGTATCTCACCCGGTTTTAGAACCAGTGAAAACATTTTTATATAATTCTAAGTAAATAATTTATAAAGTGATCTTCAATGTTGAATTGATTTAAAATTATTCGCAAATTAAATCAATTTAGTTTTACCTTCGACTAGTCGATACCGGCATTCTGATTTTTCTATTAGTCAATAGTAGTTGGAAAATATTGTTACATATTTATCAGTTGTAAGACCACTGTTTTTACTTTTGCTTTAAAACATGACAATATGTTCTATTAAGATTAAATTTATTTACCAGCAAATTAACTACTTAAGTCCACTATGATGTTTGTGCCTATTTCATTATTTTAATGTGAACACAATATTTTTGTACAGAGATTAATTAATGATTACACGAATGTGTGTAAAAATACGCACAAATAATTTGCTATGGTAAAACATACCTACTTATTAAGGGTAATATGTGCCGAGTCTGTTGTTTAGGGTACAATGTTAAGTTTCTTATATATCTCTCAGATTTTCCCAGCTCCTGGGTCCAGTGTCAATAAATATGATCCATAAATGTATTTAACCTAAGTTTATAGCTAACCCTCCTATCTGGTACACGTAATATGCGTATTGTAGATTAAATTAGATTTTATATAAGTAGTACAATGTTAAACTACTTGAAAACTGATTGTTATGTATAGTTTACATAGTTACAGTTTAAGCAACTGCTGTACATTTTTAATGCATTATAAGCTTAAAACATAATAAATTTTATTTATTGAAATTTGCCTTTTATTACGTTTATTTATATGAATTAAATAGAAGTCTTACAGTTTTGCAAATGGCGGTGAATAATGTCAAGGTATGGGTGGGAAAAATTAGTATATTGAAAGTTAAAAAGCGGCAGTGACTGAAAAGTTAAATGGGAATTGTTTGTCTTTGACTTTGGATTGTTTTTTAAAGATTCGATTTATCCTTCTTCACATGATATGGTCATGTGAAGAAGGATAAATCGGTCTAAAAATATTATGAGTTTATTTTATTTGATATATTAGGGGAGAGGGCGGCCAAAGAAGTATAAATTGTTTGAAAAGTGATGTATAAGATACAACACAGGGAAAGTATTGAAAGATAAAAACGTGTTGCGTCGACCTTAAGGAAAACGGGACAAGGCAGAAAGGAGAATAGTCTTACTTAAATAACTTGTGAACGAAAAAAAGAAATTATTTTAAAAGCTAAATTTATTCAATTGATATAATCTGCACACAAATCACGTAAGGTGTAATACATACACAATCAACTGTAAATACTCTTGAACTATTTATATTAAAAATAATTTGCACGCTTTTCTGATATAGTTAGTGTACTTATAAGCGATTCGATGATTACTCCCAACTGACATAAATGAACACATTGATGGCAGAACAATCAGAACTACTTGTATACAAGACACTGTCAAAAGCTAAATCTATGTAAACGATTACAAGAATATTAAAATATATTCGAATGCAAACCCGATCGTAATTCGTGAATTTATTATTGAACTATATTTGTTGCATCAAAACATCACTTCATAACTTAAAAATCTAACATTAATTACAATACTTATAAATAAATCACATGTCACATAACACAATCGTTGAAGCCAACATTATTTGCAAACACATTCAATTGGCGCTACTGTGATACTCTTTATTTGCAAACATCATCAATCATACGTACATTACAGAAATATTAAAAAAAAAAATACATCCGACAAACACAATAAGCACTCAAGCAAGAAAAATGAGTAAAAGTTTAAGTACTTAAAACTATGAGTCAATGCTTAAAAAAAATAGCTTGAGATTACCAAAAACAACCATCATATTTTTTCACAGTAACGCCTCCCACCTCTTAAAAAAAATAAGGCAAAAGTAATAAGGTTAGTGTGACCTTTTTATCTTTTTTTGTGATAGGGATGTCGCCGCCTGAACGAGCTGATAGTTTTGTTAGGGGGCTGGTATTGCTTTGTTTGGTACTGAGTTATGACTGGGGTCTCATTAGCTGCTAGCTTGTTGATAACAAAGTCATCACCAGCTTTCATGTTCTCCATCATCTTAAGTTTGGCCTCAATAGACTGGATAGCTGTCTTTTTGCTCAGTTTCAGTTCGGGTTTTGCTCCAGCTAGTGCAGCTATACCCAATTCAGGCTTAGGTTTTTCTTGTTCATCCTGTAAAATTGTAAAGACTTAATGAATGGCTTATTACGAGAATATGATTATGTTACAACAGTTGAACTTGTTTGTAGGAATCTAAAGGAAAGGTATTTATTTCATCTAATAATGAAATAAATAATACATGATAATAGTCTAGGTATGTATATACATAAAAAATATTTTAGATAAATAAATAAAATCACTATGTAGTGTATGTATTGCCAAATAAAAAACGTTATTAGATCCCATAGAAAGTTATTGTATCCATTGTAAATAGTTGTATCATTAAGAAATATCTCACTTACAGTATTCTTAGCGAATTTGACACTGATTCTCTTCATGCCAAGCATCTGGCCATTCAATGAGTTCATGGCTTTGATGGCATCCTGCCTTAGCTTGTAGGTGACGAAGGCAAACCCCCGGGGCTGGCCCACACAGGGACCACTCCGGTGGAACAGCATGTCAAACTTCTCGATGTTTCCATACACACGGACCATTTTCAGTAGTTGATACCGGTAATTAGAAAAGGTAATTTATTAAAAATATGTACCAATATTTTTAAAATTTATCTAGGTAGTTTTTTTTTTACTAATAAATGAAATGTTTTTATTCTTAATATGATTAAAATATAATTTTAAATGGAAAGTTTACATAAACAAACTATATATACTTTTAGATTGAATGAGAAACTACAATTGAAAAAGAGTGATGAAGCCATACAAACAATCAAGGTTGTATAACAAACTAAATGAACATGCTAATAAAAGATAAAATAACCATACTCATTAACTCTGGTGTCGAGATTGCCGATCCAGATCCTTTTATCCGACACCTCGCTCGGCTGAATTGGCTCCAAATGTAAAGGCACCTTTAAAATAAAAGGAGGTCAGCTATTATTTTATATATTCTTAAAAATTTACACTCAACTTCTTGATCGACTTCATACATTAGGTATGTTATCAATAAATGTATAGTAATAGTTAGTTTTCGGAACTGTAATCAAAGTTGGAGCGAAATACTTTCTAGATCGATACAAAGATGTAGACAACTTACCGTGGCGTCTTCCATGGTTACTCGGTTGAAATCAAAACATAAAGCTATACTGTGCTACAAGCGAAGAAGACACGAAATGTATTTAATCATCATAAATAAGACATTGAGTGTGTAATACAACACACAAATATCACAGTTACGGATAATCAATCAAATAAAGCACGCAAATGCCCAAACAGTGATTCAGTTCGACTCATGTCAAGTCAACAGTCAACTAAACTAACTTTTGACAACCAACCAAAGACTCGGTTCCATGAACAACAAAGATAAAAATAAAATACAAACCATAGACTCTAGTTAGTCGATGAACGGTAAGTTTTCAAACATATCGATAAGGCTGTGATTATGAAATCTCTTTGGCATGACTAAAGCTGTCAGTTTCAATAGTCGCTGTCATTTGTGTCAGACAAAAATCTGAATGTTATTTGGAGGCAAGGCTGCAAGTAAACAGAATTATTGTAAAGTTGTATACTCATTAAGTTCATCATGAACTGTCGAATATGATAGTGCGTCACGAACCTTTGTAAACTATGAAGTCAATTAATAAAAAGATTCCAGGTATACTACCTCCACCACCGAAAAACGAAGTAGATGGAAAAATAAGTGATTTGTCATCCAAAACTATAACCGAACTTATTGAATTACGAGACAGGCAACTGAAACTTTTAAATAACAAGTCATTTATATCTAAGTTACCGGATAAAGGTGCTAAGATCCAAGCATTTCATGATAAAATTTTAGGTGAAATTAAGATTAGGCAAGATGAGGAAGAGTCTTGTCGAATGTTAAATAACTTAACACTGAATGGTGTCGATAAGAACACAGTCCAACAAGTAGAATGGGTCGGCAAAATTGACACTAGGAATAGCACCTGCCTCGACTCTGATGACGACAGTGAACCTGAGGACGTGTTACACATCCTCAGTCAGAGCACTGCTCAAGAAAAGCAAGTCGTAGTGCTACCGCCCGAAAAACCATTAATAACAACAGAAGATTTGTTAAAAATAGGTGAACTACCCCATGTTAAATACATTGTTGAGAAAACTGAGATTAATCCAAAGCCTAAACCAACTGGTCACTTTAAACCTTACAAAACAACAACATCTAATGCGCATAACCCCGAAAATGAGTCACAGAGGAAAAAGCACAAGCATTGGGAGGTAACGGCAGCAACCCCTCCACCCAGCATACATGGACCTGCCAAAGTACTGACTATTGAAGAATCCTTACATCTCCAAAAGGAATATAACACACATCTAAAGGAAATAGAGGCACAACATGCAGCTGAAAAGTTATTAGGTCGGATGGGAATCAAAATGGCCGACATGCCTGTAGATAGAAGTGATTTCGGAAAGTATAGGGAAGCAGACAGTGATGATTCTGATATCTCTGACCCTGAGGGTAGTGATAAGGAGGTTCACGATGAAGAGCCAGAGCGAGGAGGAGTCGTTTTTACTGTAATGAAATGAGTTGTGAATGTATTATGGAAGCATAAAGAAAGAACTGAGATCTAGCTCAAAGCATAGTGTTGATTATGTAAAAATGATATGTAATTAAGGATTAGTATTATGTATTAGATTATAAAAGATGAAATTAATGTTTCTATTTTAATAAATAATTAAATCAAACAGTCTGTTTTTATTAGTTCCTTAAGTTGTCTATTTCTGACCTCACTATTGTTAGATGTTCACAAAAAGCAAACATGTTTTCTACATAACATGATAATTTATTTTTGCCCAGTTAAATAAACGTATCGTCCATAAATGTTCGAAGTTAGTTGTTTAGTGATGTTGGATATGCAAAATTCATAATTATGAAAAAAACAAAAAATAAGCTGAATTATTGCACATCAACAAAATGAGGGCAAACTGTAATTAATTAATACCTCATCCAAACGTCCTCCAACGATTTTCCATCCATCGCATTGTTAATCCTTTCAGTTTCGATAGTGGTCCGCGCGGTCGTATGCGCGAGCGCAACTGACGATCACTTCACAACATTTCATTTCTCCGCACTTGGCCGCACTTGTGCGCGAGCGCTCACGAGAGTAAGACGCGCGTACGCTGATTAAACCGAGTATTAAAAAAAGTATCGATATTTCTTTCGTTTTTGTTTGTGAAAATGGCTCCGTCCGCGAATCAAGTCGTGGGTATTGATGATGACCAACGTTTCGCCTTAATGAAGGTATGTTCAATTATCTTTTTGTGAGAATGTACCGTAATGTTTATATGTTTATGCAGGTATTTACTATAGAAATTCCTTGCATAGCAGTTTTATTGGAAGTGTTTGCTGCTGTAGTAAACGTTTTATGACTTTGTAGATGTCTAATACCTATTTACGGGAAGGTTTATATATTTTTTTGAAGTTTTATTTATCTATTTGTATTCAGAGTTCGAAAAAACATATTATTGTAGGTGCTTCCTGTAGCTTAAGTATTTCTTTACTGTAGGTACGTGCTGTGTAGATATTATTAGAGGTAGGTACTTCAATTTAATTGAAATACTACACTAGTACCTACGTAACTACGATAAACGCATTTTGATTTTTTTTTTAAGTTTGTATGATTCCATGCACCTCCTCTCTAAGTTTAAACTCCATGAAAACAAATACGTAGGTAGGTACCACTCTAATCTATACTAATATATAATTCTATATATACTAATATATAAAGCTGAAGAGTTTGTTTGTCTGTTTGAACGCGCTAATCTCAGAAACTACTGGTCCAAATTGAAAAAATATTTTTGTGTTGAATAGACCATTCATCGAGGAAGGTTTTAGGCTATAAACCATCACGCTGCGACTAATAGGAGCGAAAATACAATGGAAAATGTGAAAAAGACAGGGCAGGTATAAATCATAACTTATATCTTCTACCCACGGGGACGAAGTCGCGGGCAACAGCTAGTAGTTTATATTTGTGTTCCAGATAGTTCTAAATTGTGATAATATTATTCTACCTCTATATATTTAGCTGTCCCTCAATGTCCCTCATTAGCGCTATTAGCGATAAGACCGCCATTGACCCTAACACTATTTGAACTTAATATCAGTACAAAAAAAATATTGTATCCAATTCTGAGTTCTTTTAATTCTTTAATTTGATACATATTTGACAGTTTTATGAAGCGCTCATCTACATCTGGTAGACAAAACGAGTTTCTATAAAGCCCACAGGATCCACTGGGTTCATCGATCTGTAATGTTGAGTTTATGTCATCAAGTCGATTAAATAAAGTCTGCATCTAGCTATTTTTATTCGTTAAAAGACATCGGATAACTAGTAAAACAAGCTTGCGAAGTAGACGTCGGATTGTTGTGTCTTCTTATGACTTGGAGAAGTTTTCATAATTCTATTAGGCGTTATTATAACCAGGAAATAAGTATTTAGCTGAAACCATTGTGCCCCATTTACTAAAATTATTACTAAGTAAAATTATCCAGCCTGTTTAGTAAATAAAAAACATCTCTCAAATGCTGTTTGAAGGCAAGTAAGATAGGGAGGTATTATTAATGATAAGTATTTAATTACACTTGATAAGATTTCTGTCTAAATCGGTTCAAGATTAGGTATACAAAGTCAGCAGCGTACCTGAAACAATTTGGTAAACAAAATTAGATTGATTAGTAAATATAAACTTACTGACAGAAACATTTATGCACCTAGGTAGGACCTACTTGAGAGCTACACGATAAATTATCTTTAAATACATTATATGTACCTAGTTACTTAATATTTTGTAAAACTGATAATGTTCACGGAATTAATTTATACTATAAGGATAGATATTGCTTCCAATATTACGTATGGTAACACGGATTATGGCGGCAATCTCGACGTTCTTCGTTGAATCCAAGATTGATTACTGCGGACGTAGGCATCGTAATCGAACAGCGGTCAACTAATTTCCTCCTCTATTTAGAAGACAATTATTACCCAATATTATATACCTATTCATAAAATAAAATAAAAAACCATATTAATTTTCACTTAATATATTACTTACCTCTTTTTCCCGGTGCCAATGACAATTACTTTCCAATCATTGAGTTGGCTAAATGCTAAGAGAATATTAGAAGTGTCAAATTTAATCCAATTTTCATTCATTCAACGACCATTGTTAACAGCAGAATTGGGACTCAGTTTACAGTAAAAAGAAAAGCTAGCTGTTAATTACAAAGACGCCTGTATGATATCTATGCTTAATTATCTGTTGATTTCTTTGTGCTCTAAGACCTACCCCAATGAATAATTAATTGATAATCAATCCACTGTATTGATTTATATAACAGTTCCTTGCGTAGGTACTTAATTCAAATAACTTCTATAGAGAACTAGGAAAAATCGTACAAAGTTGTTATTCCAATGACTGACATAAGTGGCTGAATGTAAAATACCTTGTACTTACCTGAGTCGTTTCATATCATGGCCGCCTGGCCTGCTTTATTTTCTTTTTATAGCTATGTATTCAGTCACAAAGCATATCGATTATTATATTATAATTCGATTAAGTAAGACGTAAATAAGAAAATGGGTGAATTTTAAACAAAATAGGATTGGTACGCGTGGCTTCTAGGGCACAGTTTGAAATCTTTGTTTTCCGGGAAGTCCTCCGTCGGAAAATTCTTACAAGGCAACGTTTTGCTTTGTCTTTAGTGTGATACGGAAACTCGTTAAGGCTTCAAATTTGACAACACATACTTACATTTGCTTATTCGTTCTCTAGATGATGGGATTTCGAAACAAGTGGAGATTTCTCTCGTACTAGGTATAAAAATGAAATCACAAATATAAACATCGCTTTGCGTATATAAGTCGAAGTATTTACATTATTTACTACATGCATCCAGACTTACTAGCATTTTAAAGATACATTTTGACATTAGAG
This sequence comes from Trichoplusia ni, assembly GCF_003590095.1. Classification (NCBI taxonomy): domain Eukaryota; kingdom Metazoa; phylum Arthropoda; class Insecta; order Lepidoptera; family Noctuidae; genus Trichoplusia; species Trichoplusia ni. The sequence continues at coordinate 8,782,725 of NC_039480.1, forward strand.
TTCATTTAAGATCTAAAAAGGATAAAAGGGCCATGACTGAAGATCCAGGGCGACCAAGGTTATCGTTCACGTGTTAGATGATAATGAACGATAAGTACTAGCATTTTACATGTGCATGTTATAAAAAAATAACCCTTCTTTAAAGTCAGGTAATAAAATATGACCATTGTTGCTAATTACTTTGACCGTCAATAAAAAATTGCCATATTTTTAAAGTAAAATTCTGTTAAAAAATATTTTTGAGGATAATGCATTACCATCTGATAATTATATCGGGTATCTTCGTCTTATTTTTGGAAACATCAAGATGTTTTCAAAAATAAATTGAAAATTAAGAACTCGCTGTAATTAATAGTCGTGCAATGCCTATCAATTAATTTAAATGGCTACCCATAGTACACTTAGTAGCGATTAAATAGTGCATTGTAATATACATACATGTAAAATTTCAACGCTGATGCAAATGAAAAAAAAAACAAGCATACTTTAGACATTACAATCGCATAATATTTTTTTACGAACTTGTAAATAACGAAGGGCCGAAGGGAAACCTCTGTTTATTTCTAACTGTTTTTGTTTCTTTCGTTTCAACTTATAAATCAGCACTGAAGTGGAACGACTTTTTTTTTTGTTATTTGACAACTTCATCTAAATCATGCGGTTTTCTTATGCAATGGCTAACCTGACTACTATGCAATGCTAAGGGAAAGTCCTTTCCTAACACGTCTCAGTATTACACCCATTTTACAAAAGGTAATGCTATTTTTTATCTGTGAGGTAGTTTACACCACGTTTTCACAATCAATTTGGATAATGTGTTAATTAGCTCATTAAAATCAGTTGGTAGCAACATTGATATGAAAGATAAACTTGTGTTGTGGCAGATGTTTTTAATTATATTTTTACAAGGGCAAGAACATTTTTGACCAAGCTAACGGTTTCACGTTATATGAAATTGACAGCGATGTGATTCAGTCACGATTTCTCATTCAAACTAAACAAAAACTTCGAATGTCATTCAGAACATGACTTCTAAACGTAGGGAGTGAGGTGATAAGGTTTTTTTTGATATCTCAATAATAAAAATCGTTTATATTTTGTTCACGGCGTTAAATAAATAAATTATTTGAACGCAGATTTTTCCTAAAAAATGTATAAAACGTATGTGTAAGAATAAAATGCGGCCTTACTTTTTGAAATTATGAAAATTTTAGAAATTTCACAACGGCATTGAAACAACAATTAAGAATGCAGCCACATATCTTTATCTAAGCGTAACTCTTTTCAAAATTGTAATTACTTGCTTCAATTTTGAAAGTAACCGCTTGTTTTGTTTTGTAACAAGATTTGCTAGACGGGCAGCACATTAGAAAGAGTTTATGATAATTAAAGTGTATTCAGAATTTGTAAATCCTTGTATAACCGCTCTAGAATGACCATTAGTCTTAATTTACTCACCAATATCTACTCACTTAAATACGAAACAAGTAAAGTACCCGCCAGACATAGGTATCTTTAATATTGTAAAATATGTGGAATGATGGATTAATTTCAAGGGCCAGCCTTCTAGGCTCGTTTTGATTATTTTGATTGTTACGAAGATGTCTTTTTTGACGCTTTTTAAATTATATATATTGAGGGTATGGAGGATATTGAGGGTATATATACAAACTCATGGGATACGGGGTATCCCATGAGTTTGTTTCCTTGGAAACTGCTTATCTATAATATAAAGATAGTCTATGTTTTATTCAACGCTTGGTAATTTTCAAGAAAGTATGGTGGTTTATATACGTGTACCTAGTATCTTTAGAAATACTGTGTTTCTGTTCATCCCAATTAACCCCATATCTTTGCATGTTTTTCTGCTATCCGCTGACGATGTGAAAGCTACTTATAGTATTTAGAGATCCATTATCCATAGCCTTTAGTTCAATAGGCTAGTCAACCTACTTCTTACACAATGATTTTCCCAGCATTTTCATACTAAGGAAGCACTTAGTATTTAAGAACAGAGATAAAATATTTTACGATCGTTCTCCTAAGCCGTTGCACAGGTTCCTGAGCCTAAAGTGATGCAAGCAAACGTTACAAAATGTATGCATTACGCGCTCTGCTGACTAAATGCCGTCAACTGCATTTCCTTCAAGTTATAAGTGTTATAACAGCTTTAAATACCCCCATGGATGACGTCATAGGTTTTCTACATGTACCAGCCTTCTTGAAGATGAATTAAAAACATTTACGATAGATTAATTTAGATTCGTTAGGATTCACCTACATTAGGATTTAATATTTTTAATCTCTATTATAGTGTGTAAAATTGCACTGTTAAAGAGAAAAAGGAAAAAGAAAACTCATACTCATAAAGGGACTTCACGTGACGATTCCTCCATGTGAACATCACAGGAACATAAATTTATAAACAATATTTCGAATAGTTTACTGACTCGTTTTATTCTAAAGAAATGCATATATCTAGGTAGGACGGTAATTGATAGTCTCTGCCATCTTTATTTATTCTTCATTCTACCTTTACACAAAATGAAAATCATACTCCCTAGCAACAATATCGAATGCATTCAAAGTCTTACGTTGCATATTTCTCTATTTTCATATCGCACAATTCTTACGAAACGTTCCCGTAAAAGCAATGCGATCGAGTACCCCGATCATTGCTATGTCGACACGCGACACATAAAACCTTGTCAATTCTATAGTTTGATACTTTTACCTTCACTTTACGATTAGGAAATAGATCTATACTTTTTATTATGTTAAATTACGTACATGTTATAAAACTTATGATACAGATTGTGCTGAATATGTAACCTTCATAAGATTAGCGATATTTAATGTTCAGGTAACATGAAAGTGTCGTAAACTTCTAATAGTCTGTCTATATTACGGTTGCAAAGATAGCTATTAGCTCAAAAAATCAATCAATATTATGAATAGAATAACTATAAATAAAATATTAGGATAATTTAATTAAATTTGGTTTTATAATACAACTTTTTAAATCTCAAAATAGAATAGGTATTAAAAGATTAGTCAGAGCATAAAGTTACGGACTGAAATTAACGATTATGCATTTTATTCGGCCATTCACCACATTAATCAAGATGGCGGCAGTGCAACAAAAGTAAAACTGCATTAGATTGTATTGCACATAGTCACATTAAAGAAGTGGCGACGTAACTGCACTATTAAAATAAATGTAGCGATCAGACATTGTATGAAAAGATTATTCAACACTTGTCCATCATACTCGGTCAAATATGTAACTGAAAGGTTGTTTACGGTGATAAAATTTGAAGAATATACTAAATTGACATCAAAACCTAATGAACAGTAAAAAAAAAGAAGGAAAGGTTTAGAAAAAACTCAAACAGAATCGGTAAGTTAACAATTTAACCGACACGTTATTTTAAAAACACTCCTAGACAAATATTAATTAGTGGGCATGTCCAATTTTATATTTTTTTGGACTTTCCTGTTTTAAAAGTTAGTTTCAATTGTTAGAATTTAAAATAGGTATTTTGTTTTGGTTAATAATTTGTAAAAGCATAATGAACACACTCGTTTTTTACTTTTTATTATAACTTAGTGTTATCCATTAAATTGAATGCGATCCGTCTTCTTCAGTTTACATAATATAAAAAAGGATTTTCGATTTTTGTTTGAAGTTTTTAATCTTTAGTATTTTTATGACTTTATACTTATGTAACAAATAAAAAAGAAACAAGAGAATATTGTCCTACTTTTTTATAAAACTACTTTTTTTTAAATTAAAGCTATGACTAATTTCAGACTATGTAAATTATGTAAAGAAGTCAAAATCGTTTGGGTAATAAAATATAAATTACTTCAAGTTTTAACAATGGAATTAGTATTATTTCGAACAAAGAACGGATGAGTTGTGTACACGCATGCGCGACACGCAATAACTAGGTAGGTGCATGTGCTTCATATGAGTATTTGTGTAGCGATCAAACAATCTAATTTGTATTATTTTAATAATATCTAATGTGCTGAAATACTTTAAAGCAGTAAAATAAAGTAGTATTGTCTTTAAAATAAAAAAAAAATGATTATTTTCGCTGTTATTTAATTGTAATAAAATCTAATGATTAAACTGACAGGTGTCTTAAGGAATCTTATTCGTTGTCCAGACTCTTTTCTCGCGAGATTTTTAAAGTATATTAAGTATCTATGCATTTTTCCATTCAATGTTGCCATAAAACTAATGATAATCGTAATCCATTACAACCCATCTTATTATGTTACATAAATCTACCACACAGCGTTATTATAATGGCGTCTCCAAGATATTGCATAAAACTAATAATGATACTGTTTTTTTGAGCATTAAAAAGCCATCGAGGCGAGTGTAGTGCGTTTAAAGGAAATTTAGGAAAATAGCAGCTATTATGGCAACACGCGACAATTTCCTGTCAGGACTTGAAAAAAATGTTTTTTTTTTTCTAAAACATCTCTACTGTTAGTCTAATAAATAAACCAAACTATAATTAGTCGCTGCCAGGCATTGGCTTCTTCCTATAATGGTTTCCTATTTTGGATGGTTTTTATGGAAATCCATTTTATTGGAACTGCAAGACTGCGACGAGTATTTATTTGTATTTTAATTTACAACTATTAATTAAAACTACAGGTTCTAAATAGAACGTCTAAAAACTTACCGGGTACGAAATTACTCTACTACTTCAGTCTTTTTTAAGATCGTGGTACACATACTTATATTAAAAATATTTGTATGCTCACTCTCGGATTGCATATTGTTCAAATGCAGCCTTCTATTATAAAACAGTACTGATAATTATTGCAATAACTGAATACAGACACGTTAACCGGATAGTTTCATTTAGCACGTGCCCTCAGCATATCCGTTACGGAAGGGCACTAACCTCATTACTTGCTATAAGTACCTACTACATAAGTAACTTTAGTGTAGTGCATAGCGCTGATAACATATTTGCATGTAATAAAACAGGGTCAAATTGACTGTGTGAATTGGAATACAAAGGAAGATCATAAGAAATATGATAAATCTATACTTCTATACTAATAAATAAAGCTGAAGAGTTTGTTTGTTTGAACGCGCTAATCTCAGGAACTACTGGTCCAAATTGAAAGAAAACATTTTGTGTTGAATAGACCATTCATCGAGGAAGGCTTAAGGCTATAAACCATCACGCTACGACTAATAGGAGCGAAGATACAATGGAAAATGTGAAATTAACAGGGCAGGTATACACTCATAACTTATATCTTCTACCCACGGGGACGAAGTCGCGTGCAACAGCTAGTTTAATATAAATCCATTTAGTCCGTCAGTTTTCCAAAAAATATTGAATACGTATTTTTCATTTATCACATCATTAGAAAGTAAGAAAGATGAAAAGCTCTTAAGTAAGGTACCTACTTAGAACTAAAAACATCACTTGCTAGTAAAAAGCGTACTGGCAAGTCACGTCACACGAGATTTTAAATCACTGTATTCCCTTCATTTTTGCTTACGATATAAAGAAAGAAATACGTAAAAATAATGGATATTTTTAGGAATTCGGCCACACGCATTAAACAGATTTTTTTGGCAAACACCCTATTGTTTGACTAAATATGAAATTAAAAAAAATACAAAGCTTAGAAGAAGGTTGTTAAGTCACTGATTGCAAATAATCTTAGATTGAATAAATGGGACCAAATAGAACAAGACTCGCGCGGTCATTGAACTCCGCCCTTCGCTTAGAACGCACGGTACACGTGCGCATTATCACGCCAATTTCTATTAATCGAATAATTGAATAAAAATATTTTTGGTTAACGTCTACAGACCACGTATTGTGATTGATATTCGAAAGCGTGTATTCTAAACCTGACCCAAAATGCTCACTGAATTTTCAATCATAAAACCTTGATTTGACACAAAAGTGTTGCTCTAAGAAATGGAGAAAGAAAACCTTCAGATTCGCAATTCGGCTTATAATTTGAATATTACGTGGAATGGTTCAGGTTCGTTCATTCACGTTCGAAAGCGGGAACTTGACATGCGTTCGGCAATTGTTTTGTCGAGCACGTGCCCGCCTTCCTTGCGACTGCGCAACTTATAGGCTTGCTGAACACGAACAGCTCGTGCAACTGACGTCAAAGGTTTGAAGGCGAGATTAGACGCAGGTATAACTGGCAAATAAATTCTCTAGCCGCCTATCTCTTCTTTTCCGGGTGGGAAGTCATCAGATGACTCCTCCTACTTTGTGTTGAGTGGATGGGAAAGCCAAAATACTGGTCAGAGCGAGGTCCTTATATCGGAACGGCAACAATCTTGCTTTGGGAATTTGTTGTGCATCCTTGGAGCTCTACCATCAACAGCAGAAGTCACGTGCGAATTTCCTTTTCAGCAGATGTTGACTGATTAATCAGTCAACATCTGCTGAAAAGTAGTGAGTACGTAGAAGGCTATACTTTGTTATGCTGTCAAACAGCCCAAGTGGTCAGCGTAGGTACAGTTAGCCTAAAAGTGTGAATGGAACGAACCGCTACCAGCAGTATATAATAATCATCCCTATATAAACGTATTGCTTATACATAACATCAAATTTTAAAGAAAAAAAAAACAAGAATGTCTACAATCGGAAATAATAATCTGATTATAAGGCCTAATATTCAATTATTCCTGTCAAAAAGTCTTTGAATCAAAGCAAACAAATGTTAATGAATGAGGCATCAGGCAAGGATGCTACTTACTTAAAAACAACTTTCATTCTTCCCATTTATAGAAATCTTATGACAGCTATGGATCGGTATAGTTTCTAGCTATGGCCTCCACCTTTCTAACGCGCGAACGGCGTCGTTGTTTATGGTGTGAATGGCGGGTTCCATTTTCACATGCAGGTACACAATCCGTAGTCGTATTTTCCCATGTACCTCGGACGAGGAAACAAGAAACTGATAATTTTAAATACAATTATGTAGTTGTTTTTATTTGATATGCATTTTTTGTGCAATAAGGCAGTTTGTATATTTAGTCTTCCATGACACAATGTTGTTTTAAAAAGCAGATTTGAGGCACAGTTACAATCATATTCTGCCTGACCTTGCCAACCTTTTATTACTTTTAAACTTGGAAGAGTAGTGCTAATTTTGTGTCATAAACCAAGTTTGCAATATTAAATTACTTAAGTATAATCTTTGATTATAATCCTAGATATATAGAGACAATCGATAAGTGGGTTCCGATATGAGACATGTGACAAACTTTTTACTTTTGTGTTATCTAAAGGCTAAAATCATGTTGGTTTTATTCCAAACAAAAATGATAAATAATAATTTATTATAATCCAAATGCAAAAAACTAAACCCGAAATAATGCATGTAAATGCAGTCTGTAGATCAAAATGATTCATGTTTGCAAATGGATTATAAATACAACTATAATGCTACATAGTCACAACAATATTACGCTAATTAAATGCAACGCTAAAGGTCGGCAACAGAAATCGAAGCAACACTATCAGATTTTAAAATCTACTATACAATCAAATTCAAACACTAACACCTAGAATAGAATATATACAAAATTTGTAAACACGAAATTTCTACCAGGCACTCCTGTAACCTAAAACCTGTCACTTTACAAATCGTATTCTGTTAACCGAGTTTTGAAGCTGCCTGTACCTACTTATAAGTACAGATGCACATAATATGTATACCCACTATGTATGTGTATGTACGGCAGCCCATTGTTGCCTGTCATCGGTGTTTACAACTCTTGGACGTTGCAAAACCTCCTTCGTGAAGGTCACGGCGCTACTTGGACGCAATCTCAATGATCTTGCGTAAACAGTGTACTTATCAAATTTAACTTTATGCTGGTTATGGTCATGTTAATGATCTTCAATTTGGAATTCCGCAACTTTTATTTGTCAAGTGTTTAGTTTTTAAAGCTTGGAAGAAGGCTAGAAAGGATGCCGATTGACTAATATAGATCTATGATTTTTGGAGAATTTATGGTGTTTATATTGAGATAAATAGTATTTATTAAAGTTACACTTTTAGGGTTCTTACTAACGAATGTTATTGTTGATTTATTATGTATGTATCCATTGGCCCTGGAATTATAGCGAGCTGCTGGGAAGGTTTTGACCCATTTTATCGTCCGCAAAAATGTACGTAGGAAGCGGTGAAGGGTATGCGAATTTGGCGGTTATGATTGATTTCTATGACATTTTCAAGTTCAATAAGTGTATATCAGTATACTTACTAAAATTATTTTGGGCATATTTAGTTATCGGGAATATTCGCACCTTACGAGTTGGATCTACATACATGGATACTTTAAATAAGTATATTATATAACCAAAAGCTAGTAGGTGCAAAGAACAACTAAAAAAGATAATACGCAGAGATGATTACGAACAATGCGCAATAAATAAGTAAATAGTAAAAACTATGTAAGATCACATTGAGCAAAGAGACTTCTTGTCAAGTCATGACGTGCGATCATGACTGTTCCTAAAAGATATCTGAGTCTCGAATAAGTTTCTGTCGTTAAAACAACATCATCATTTTGGCGTACAGTCTGCAAAAAACACACTTGAGTGCGACAAACTAAACACCATAACATGCAATACGTTGTTGTTGCGATAAGGAAACTTAATAGTGTCAGCAAAAACAGTTCACGTTAAACCTAGCATGTACCTTTTGGTCAGAGGTGAAATTCTAATGACTTCAGCCCACTTCCAAGTCACGGCGTAGGTTGACCGATTAAAAACATCGGGGCCCTACTGGTTAAGCCAGTCACGGGATAGGTCACACATACTCTGACTGGCCCTAGTCCTTTAGTTTCCTTCTGTAGGAAACTTGCTATTATTGTAATATCTAAAACATTAAATTCTCGTGTTATGGTGTACGAAGGGGCTAAACTGATTCTTATGAAACTTTGTGTACATATTCGTTAGATCTGAGAATCGGACGACATCTATTTTTCATACCTCCTTTTTTTGTTCCCTAAAACTCTTTTTGTAGGTATGGCAAGACAACATTTGCTAGGACACCTAGTTGTAATATGCTATTACTTGGATTATGGATATATCTCACAATGTCTAAATCAACTTTAAGTTGTATTGCTGGCTGTACTCGGACTGTATTATCTATGGAAATCTTGCCTCATAATCTGCTTTTTGTCTGCGGAACTCATTACCTTCACAAGTCATATTCCTTTTATTTGAAAGCCAATACATTCATGGATAAACACAATTATTCTACAGACCGTTTAAATCGGTGAAGGTCAAAGTTACTAGAGACTTCGAATATTAGATATTTCTTATAACAACGACGTCTTTATTTCTTTTGAAGTAGCCTGTGGCAAATGTTTGGTCCAAAAGCGAAACCACAATCCTTATCGCTTATGGTTGTTGGATGTTTGATCAAACGTTTGACACGTACATTAGCATAACCTAGTACTTATGCATAAATATAATCATAAGTTCATAACTAATATTATAAATGCAAATGCGAGTTTCTTTGTTTTATTATTTACGAATAAACAACTAAACTAACTTTAAAACGTTCCTGAAATAATGGATAGCTACAATATCAGGCAATACCATAGAGAATATTTAATTTTATTGGTCTCTTCGCGCGAGAAATAAATAGATATAAGGGTGTACTGAAAAACATTTCAATAACATAAGTAAGTGTTGCAACCTGTTGTTTTAAAAAAATGATAACTAATTATAATTATCACAACGTATCAATATCTTAATTGATAAATAATCAATGTCATATGTCATTATCATAATCGTTTATTTATTTATGCTACAATTTCCCCAACAACAATTAAACTTATTTCTGTACGCGATGTATTTTTTGGATATAAACAATCATTTTTGTTTAGCTGTTGTTTATCTACGGCTTTACTCCGATTATAATTATCAAAATACAAAAATGGCGTTGTGACAGCAGGACGGCGTTCCACACTATACTTAGCAGCACCTTGTCCTCATGATTTCTTCTCCTTGAAGATTTCTCGTAAATGTTTATTCATAAATCCTTTTAGGAATACCCATCCGACGTTTTAGCACACATCCATATTTGCTTTAAATTTTCCTGATACCCATATTTAAACGAAGCAGTAATGACTAATCTATGCGTTTTGTGACGTCATCTTAGTCTCAGGCAAGGTCTAAGGCGGTCTAAGCTATTCCAAGGATGTTCTATAAAATGCGTTTTACTTAACTTCAAATTCATACCTGTATATTTAAATATTTTTTGTATACGAATATTTTGATAATTCTTCACATGATTTATTTGTATATTTAGTCATAGTGTATGTACCTATGCGTCGATACTAACTGTTGTTAACTAACTTCCCTACTGTTGCCTTGAGCGAATCTCGCCTTTTAAAGATTACTTGTTCAGATGTAAAAATAAAACATAATACGGTAAGGTACTTAATAATTAAAATGTTAACAAAGAATAGTGAAAGGAACTCACAGTGCAGCCAGAAGCCATATCAAAAATAAATTAACACTATGTCACTAAATGCTTGTGCCAATACAATAACCTGACGTCTATTCTATGAGAGCACAATAGGAGTAAACAAATAAACTAAAGAGTTATTCCTTGTTTATAATTGTTTAAGAGTTAAACAGTTAAATAAACATGTAAAATGACACGGTTATTTTATCGTTAGAACATTAAATAGCCGTCAGCATTAGCGTTCTAGTGTTAATTGTGAAACATCTATCTAATTTTTTTTTAACGTGTAATGTGGCAGAATGATGCCCGCAATTGTCGGACATAGGCAAAAATAAATTAACACAAAGCCAAATATCAATAGACAAATTAATAGCCACACAATGTCGTTTTTTCTTTGTTATCTGTGCCGCTTTAGAAAAAAAGCTATGAAAAAAAAATTGTGCGAAAAGAAACCTTTGTAACGTACATACCTACGTTTCTCTTACAAGCGGTTTGCCAAATCTTTGATTTGAAAAAATCCGAGGTAGCTTTAGTTTCTTAGATTAATAAAGTAATTAACCTGAGCGATAAACTTACCCTTGGGTTTCCACAGCTACTCAACCAAATTATGATTTGTTAAAAAATATTTATCATTTCGTCTATTTTTTTAATCTTTATCTTTATTATTTTCTGTATACTACAAGTTGGCTGTATACTGTACACCTAAGGCCAACTTTTCACATCTCCGGTACTTGCAGACATGATGAAATAATGTCTCGGTGAGGACCTTGCTTGACGAATTGTGAAGAAGGCATGAGCGTGCAATTAACAGTGCTGCATTGAGAATGTAGTAATCAGACTCTTTGCACAATTGCACATATTTATTTGTCAAGATTATAGAGAAATGTGCGGCATTGATATATGTTTAACTGTTTGTTTGAAGTTTTGCAAATCGAAAGTAAATTTCAGACCCGTGAAATGTTTCTATCGAAACTGAGTACTAACGACAAAATGATTTTGATAAATGATCGTAATATCGTCTAGATTAGACTCTAAATTAAATAGAAAAGAACTGGTACAACTGAACAAAAATAAGAAATTGATTTCGATTTCTAGTTCCGATAGTGTATCTATTCAAATAAAAATGTTTGATGTGAATGCTTTAACATCCATTACATAAAATGATGTAATTAGGCAACCATCGCGATTTCCGATGCTATGATTGACAGGAACATGGCAAACATGTATGTAATGCAATCACACGTTGTTTTTGATAAGTAAGTTTCTAAATCACAGCGCCCCAATCTCGCTATTTACAAGGCTGATGAATGAATGAAAATTGGATTAAAATGACACTATCTGTAAATCGTGAGCATTTTGCAACACAATAATTGGACAATTAGTAAAGGACGGAACACTCACGCTCGAAACAATGAATTTCACAAAAAGAAAATGGAAATTGCTTAATAGAATACGAATAGTGTTAAATTTAATCCAATTTCCATTCATTAATCTGCAATTGTTGATAGCGGAATTGCGGCCAGTTTTTTGTCAAAATTAAAGAGTCCACACTTTAAAATGCGTTGCATACGTTGCGTACGCGAGATGAGTTTGTCTCTACCTTTTGTTAGATCGCAAACCATTAACGTAACCTTGGCAACCTTTATTAACGACAATCTCTTTACACGATCCCACAAGTAATTGTTATAAGGTAACGCACTGCACAATTTAATAGTTAAAAGGTCGGACATTAGACTAATTAACCTCTAGTGGAGTAATATTAAGTAATGTAAGTAATTAAAATTTTACTAGGTACTCGATATGATTGTCTTGTTTCTAACAAAGGACATTTTTTTTTTTTGGAATTTCGCATTAGTTTCTGCCCAGTGCAATACGCAAAAGTTCAAAATAAATACCCACCTTTCGGGAATTTTCATATTTATACAATTTATTTATTTATTTATTTATTTATCATTTATGTACACAGACCAATAAAAGTATCACAAATATAGAAAGAGGTGTACAAAGGTACTGCTTATTTCTTTGAGAAATCTCTTCCAGCAGACCTGCGAAAGGATAAATAAGTTAGAAAAATAGACAATAGTGTACAAGCATTGGAAAAACAGAAAGAGGTGAATATGACAAATACAATTTTAACAAAAGAAGAAAAGATAATAAAAAGAGACAAACTAAGATAAGATTACAATTACATAAATAAATACATATATACAATATAAATATGACACAACAGAAATTAAGATGACAGGTAGTGATCCTTTACTCGTCTCTTAAATATGGAAATAGATGAAGAATTCCGTATGTCAGGCGGCAGAGAGTTCCATAATCGAACTGCGTGCACGGTGAAGGAGTAGGAGTAGAAGTCCGTGCTGTGGGGATGGAACTTGAGGAGGGTTTTGAGGTGGGATCGGCACGGAGCGTCGCGAGGCTTGACGTATGAGAAACGCTCTCGTAGATACGATGGGTAATGTGGATTATGAAGGATGTTAAAAAGGAGACATAATATCCGAGTGTTCCGGCGAAGGCGGATAGGAAGCCACTTGAGATCCTTGCGAAAGTTGGAGACGTGGTCGTACTTACGTAGCCCGAAAACAAAACGTATGCACAAGTTTTGCAAGCGCTCAAGCTTGTTTAATAGCTCCTCAGTAGCGTCTAAAAAGCAGGCATCAGCGTAATCAATAATCGGCTGAATCAGGGCTTGAGCCAGCGAAATTTTACATTTCAAGGGAAGGAAAAACTGGAGGCTCTTAAGCGAGTGGAAGGAGTGATACACTTTGCGGCTAACCTCGTTAATATGAGATCGCCACGAAAGGTTCGAGTCGATTATAACGCCTAGGTCTTTGGCTGTGTCGGAGTATGGGATAGCTATACCGTCGAGGTATAAAATAGGGATGCAATGGCCGTCGAGTAAACTACGCTGATGTCGACTGCCGATGATTAATGCCTGAGTCTTATCTGGGTTCAGTCGTAGTCCGGAGGACTTCGCCCATGAACTAATGCGGGCTAAGTCAAGGTTTATGGCAGATATAGCAGCATCAGCATCAGCTAGTGCGAAATGCCGATACACTTGCAAATCGTCTGCGTAAAGATGGAAGTTAGAAGTAATTGAACGTGTGCAAGAGTTAATGAAGATAGAAAATAATAGAGGAGAGAGGACGCCACCCTGGGGCACCCCCGCAACGAGATTACACCAATCAGAAAAAGAATCATCATCGCACTGCGAACGGCCCCGAAGATAGGAGGAGAACCAATCTACGGAAGAGGAAGAAAAGTTGAGAGATTGTAGTACACCCAAGAGTACATCATAGTCCACTGAATTAAATGCGCTACTGAAGTCGAGGAGAACAAGAACTGTTAGGCACTTGTTCTCCATAGCAAGGCGAATGTCATCAGTGACATTAATCAGGGCAGTGACGGTACTGTGGCCCGGGCGGAAACCAGATTGGAAAGGAGAAAGAAGAGAGTTATGAGTTAAGAAGGCAGATACTTGGCGATGTACAATGTGCTCGAGGACTTTGGATAGGAAAGGAAGGATTGAGATTGGTCTAAATTGGGAGACAGTAGTAGCGTTGGATGATTTTGCCAAAGGAATAATAAAAGCTTTTTTCCAAAGAGACGGAAAGGTGCGGGAGGAGATTGATAAATTAAAAATGTAAGTAAGGATAGGGAGTAATACTTCTAGGATAGGTGTAATCATCCTCGAGCAGATATTGTCAAAGCCAACAGCAGAAGAAGATATAGCAAGGACAGATGTTTTTACATCCGAGAAGGAGACAGTGTTAAGATTGAAATGAGGACAGCTCGGTATTGGTGAACGAGACAGCTCCAGCAAAGTGGAGGACTTTTCAGTTGACCCCAGAGTAGTTGGAGACAAGGCGAAATGGCGATTGAGGTCATCAAGGTCCACGTCTTTGCGAATGTCAACTCTAGGAGGTTTACCAATACCGACTGACTTGAGGAATTTCCAAGAGTCGGAAGGACTAAGTTTTTCAAGAGATTCGTGGAAGTAGCGCCTCTTTGCATCCTGACACAGACGATTACAACGGTTTCTCAAAAGTTTGTAAAAAGCCAAGTTAGAGTCGGATGGCCTTCGCTTGTACCTACCCTTGGCCCTGTCCCTACTGATCATAATCTCCTTGATTGACGAAGTAACCCAGGGAGCAGGGTCGTGTCTAACCTTGACTCTTCGCTTCGGAGCATGCTTGTCGAATAATTCTACCATCCTAGAATTCAAGATAGACACTGCGCTGTCGATGGACTCCGCAGAGAATAAGGGCGACCAGTCAACCGCCACAGCATCGTACCTTAACGCTTCGAGATCCATGGTACGGAAATTACGTAGCTGCAAATATTGAGGTTTGATTCTAGGACGGCGGATACGATATGATATATATACGAGGTCGTGGTAGGAAAAGGGAGCATTGAATTGACCATGGGCGGAAACATTGTTCGGGGAAGAAACTATCATTAGGTCAAGTAGAGAAGGGGTGCAGTTGGGAGAAAAGTGAGTAGGAGAAGAAGGTAGGACGGTCAGATTAAAGGAAGACAAAAGTGATGTTAACTTGCTTGAACGATTGTCACGTTTTAAGAGGCAGGTATTGAAGTCGCCCATTATGACAATGTGGTCATATAGGGGACAGTAATTGTGCAGATGGGATTCCAGAGATTCGAAATAATTAATATGCAGATTAGGGCAGTATACTACGACTAACAGAATTTTGGTGTGGCGGACTATAATCTCGATGAAGAGATACTCGGCAGATTCAGAATATAAATTGGGAGATGAAAATATAACTCTAAAGGGTATCTCAGCACGAAGATAGATAGCCACACCACCACCGCCCTTGCCAGTGCGGTCGTTGCGGATTAGCACAAAGCCGGGGAGAGGATATTGGGTAGAGGGGAGGGAGGGTTTCAAGAAGGATTCCGAAATCAACAGCGCATCGACAACATCACCACTAATAGACGCCAGAAGGTCATTGTAGTGGCCAGGAACACTCTGGGCATTAATGTGGACTAGGTGGAGGTTATTAGGAGTATTGGAAAATGCAGAGGCGATTCTGTCGCGTAAAGTGACAGAAGGGGAATCACTGTCCGCGCTGACATAACTATCTAAGGAAGAGCAAGAGACGAAACTATCATCAAAATTAGAGGATACATCTACCATGTCAAATTAAAAACAGTATTAATAATAACAAAAAAAAAAAAAATACTTTAAAAACAAACACGTTTTATTAGACGTTTTAAACCCAGATTTGAAAAAAAATATTCTCAATGTCTCGAATCAGCCCTTTTGTGTGTGATTGGTACTGAATGCCATACTTAATGTACATAATAACAGAAATGCAAGTCAGTTGGTAAGTAGGTCAGGTTTGTGACCTCAAGGTGATCCCCAGAATACTGCATTCAGATGGCAACCTGCCTGTTACTGACGACGTCAGCAAAATTAAAAACAAACAACCAGAAGGACAAACAAACTTGTTATTCATTGTCAACAATGTCATTCATTGGGTACAACAAATAAATTGTCCAATCAGCAGTGGTATTAAAAGAAATTAGGGTACAAATGATTTATTTTTTTTGATGCTATTGTCAAGATTCATTTAGGGCAGTGACGTAACGATTTTATCAATCGGATTGATGACGTAAATATGAAATAAATTATATACATCATCAGCATCTTAAGCCTAGCCTTTTCCCAACTATTAGCTTGAAGTCAAACTGGATGCAGCTAAGTATCAGTGTTTTACGAAGAACAATTGCCTATTGCAGATACCTGGGCCACGCAATACCCCCATTAGTTACATTGGTTGTCAGAATTTCTAGCTTCTGACTACCTGTAACGACTGTCACAGATGTATGAATAACAGGGGGGACCCATAATTTAATGTGTCTTCCGAAAAACGGAAGAACTCGTAATGACGTCGATGGTAACCCATCTTCAGACCGTCTGACATCGATCAACTTGTGCAGTTATAGCTTAGCCACTCCTAGCTCCTCATGAAATAAGTTTTTTTATTTTTATAATAACTATCGTGAGACTGATTCATTATTAAATGATGTAACGGTTTACTCACGCGTATTTATCGGGGTAGCCCGACTAGTTTCGGACCCAACCTTAATCATGAGCAGACGCGGCGGGATCGCGAGTCGAACTTTATTAGTCGAATATTTTTATTATTGTTCCTAGTCTAACAACAGTAATATACCAAATTACAGATGTTATTTATAAGCCTAACAATTGAACATTATCTATCTTAATGAGCTCTATAATTTTCTTTCGTTTTACCGTACCCGTCTACGCGAAAAAAAACATTGAAACCAGATATTATTAGCTAACGTCACATTACTTAACACCCATTAAAAGAAGTAAAGGAAATCAAATTTATATCAGCTATTACACATTTACCGCCGTCAAAGTAAAAGTACACGAACTATTGTTTAGTTAGTGTCATAACTTGTAGAGTGTACAGCGAGAGAAGATTAGATCACCAACGATATGAATTATTAACTGATTTATATAGAAAAATGTTGATGACGTAATAATATAAGCCGATTACCATGTTATAGCTGTTTCATCAATTACGTGCTGAAAACATTGGACGTATAAACAAGATTTGACAAATAAAATGATGATCACCCTTGCAGAAAATAGAAACTAACTTCAAATATCTTCTCTATAGAAAATAAAAGTGTTCAAAGCCGAAAATAATATTCTAGCAAAAATTTTAGCGGGTTTAAAAACGGAACAATTTTATATATGAGGCAATTTTTTTGTTAGCAAAAGCAAAAATCAAATTTTAAGAACATTCCCTATTGATTTATGTACTTACATATTATTGTTAATTTTAATTCGTGCTACGTTTTAATGACTTTTACAAATGAATAACATTATGTCTATCTGTGTCTATGACCCTAATCTCTGACTTAACTTTTAATACCCGAATGACTTAAGTAATTTAACGACATGACCAGTCTTATTACTACAAAATGTCCCTTTGTAGGCCCCGACATGTATTTTATAAATTTTAATAAGATTGAACTTTAAAGTTCAATTATTGGCTTAAGGAGGTGAAAGGGCGATATGGTTCTTATTAGGTAACGGAATTACGAGCAAGATTTTCATCTGAACGTAATTCAACTAAATAGGGATGATGACTGGGTATAAAAAGAAAAAATCTCATTAGTCCCACAGTTAGATAATTGAAAAGTATGAGACACGTATTTTTTCCTTTTTCAGAAAAGCTAGAATTGACAAAGATTAACAGCTTTAAGTTTAGGAGAGGGGGCTTGTGACGTAACGATAGAGTAAAATTTATACTCAATCGTGACGTCACGCGTATGTTTCATTCACTGCAATTTGGTCAATTTATGTTTGCGGGACAAACTAAAAAATACGTATCCATTATTATACAAAAACTACAAGACGGACACTGCAAAAAAAATTGTCGTCATCCCTATTATTGGGTTATCAATTTGTTTATTTTATTTAGTTTTACGTAAGTACCTACAACATAATAGTAATCTACGAACTACATAATAAACAGAATACCTTGCACTTCAGATTGCTGCCGTTTTTTGAGTAAATTGGGACAAATAAATATATTGTCAAAAATCACCAATCTATTGGTAAAGCAAAACCTTCGCACCCGGTAATTACGTTTATCTGGTCTATTAACAAAAAATATTAGGAACCGAGAAAGTGTCTAATTTTCAAACAAACAGTTTCGAATGCAAAACAAGTAAACAAAATTTATACTTTCTGATAAATACAACAACTTAGTAAAAATAACTATTAATTACTTTAACATATGGAAGTCGATAATTACTTAGTCAAAAGTTCATTGTCAAAGGTAATAACAATGCATATTTCTTCATCTATTCAAATACAAAGTTTCACGAATGAGTACCGAAACTAATTAATATACGTTTCACCGTAATTAGCGAGTCAATGATATGGGTAGGTATCATCTTTATCGATAGAAAATGCTATTTTCGTGTTGCCTTCAATTTTAACAAGGTGTTTAAGTGCATTTAGATTTTTATTAAAATATCCAATTGGGTATTGACTAAAAAAAACTTAGTGCGCTAGATACGATTTCTAAAAGTTGTGGTCACTTCTCAATAAATTGTTTACGGTCAAGTGACCCTCATAAACCCTTTATAAGCCGTCATTTCCACACTTTTCGCAATTTTACAATACGTTTTTCGTCATCACGTGTTTTTATAGGCATGGCTATTTCGATGTATTTTTATTGATCGATTCAAAACGGGTCACAAAACATTATTGTCGTAGGGTGATTAAAATATTTGTCTTCATCAGCCCAAAACTAAACCCTAAAGCTGATACGCGAGGACAAAATTGTTACGTGGATTCCTTGGAGAGACCACGCACGAATACCTCACAAGTGCGCCAGAGAAACATATTATTTATCCAATACAAGTTCAAATATTCTTGGATTCATGAGCACAATGTATTATATAGATTCGTAAACATCACCGTATGTGATTGTACTTGTGTTTTGATTGCCAAGTGGTGTAATGACCGAGTTTGTATGCAAAAGGTTGCGGGTTCAAATCTATGCAAATACTATTGTCTGTATATTTAAAATTCTTTCGGTTTAATACAAATTAAAACTGTGTCATTTAAAATCGAAAACATCGATTACCAGAAACGAGCAGAATCGACGCTAAGTACCGTAATATCTTTAGTACCTTAGTGTCCGAAACCGAAAAATGCTTACATGGCTAAAAAATGTGTATATTCAATAAATAATTACTTAATCGTTTTTAAAATTAACGTTTATACTTTTTTGTTATCTTTTTAATTGCAAATGTTTGTCCGATTCGCATCGCTTTCTGCGTATTCAATAATTAGTATAAGTTGCCTGTTTACGAAAGTTATTTTTAGCGGGCTTCTATAGCCGCCAACATTTCGTCTTCTGACGTGGATTCCATACCGAAGGGTGAAAGAGACTGGTATTATATAAATTAAAAACATTTATTTCGATAACTAAGATACATCTACTGTTTCAATTTAACCTTCTCGGTGGCGAGTGCTAGTTTCCTGATGTTGCAGAGACAGCCGGCCGATGCCTCCTGTAGAATAGGGTCCTTAGACCCAATTGTTTCTAGTAGAAATTGTACGACTCCAGCCTGAAAAGAGTTTGGAATATAGGCTTTTTAGCTTTTCTAACCGCAACGCCGAAAGTATTATCAATGTCTTTCCGACTTCTTGTTTTATGTTAAGCGTAGGTACATATGTAACTGTCTATTTCAATAGGAAAATTGTAAAAAATAGACTTTATCTAAACATTCTGAATGAAAGTTAGGTAAAGTTGAAATATTTTGAGTCTATTTCTCAAATCGCAATTGTATCCCAGGCGAATATTTTAGTAACATAATATATAATTAAATATGTACTGTATTGTTAAACAAAATAAACATAGTATGTAATCATTTTGTTTACCAAGTAGGTAATTACATTTCCAATCATTCACACACCTTGGCGGAGTTTTAATACATTTGTTTACATACATATCATACCCAATCGGTGTATTACAAAAAGCATAAATAACTACATGATAAGTACATAATAATTATGTATTCTGTAAACGTTTTTTGTGAAAGAAATAAGAACCAACAATACGTTACGTTTTTGCGTCACTTCGTGGAATAAAGCTAAATACTTACGGTCATTATGGGTTAAAGTTCAACTTGAAACATTTACTTAAAAGGCGAATGAGAGCATACCTACTTACATTTGTACTTTTTGATATTTAATTTGACATTCTGGCCGTAAATAAGAGTCAAGAGCAACTAAAAAAATGTCACCGGTGTAAAAATTACCAAAAAAATAAAGAGTTCAAAATCCTTTACAAAATTCGCGATATTTTGTCTTGTTAAGCAATTCACAAAGTGATTCAATACTTATGATAGTTCTGAAAATACTTTTCGCATTTACTTGTACTATGTATCTTTTTCTACCCTACTTTCTAACAAGGGCAAAGGCCTCCCCCAAATACTACCACGATTCCCTATACTGGGTCACTTGAAAAAAGCCACCCGGCAAAAATAACTTTAAAATCGACCCAATCTCAATCCTGGGTCACTTAGAACCACCCCACGCTGCAAAAGGTTTCTTTTTAAATTCGACCAAAACTATTTTCAAGAATTCCAAGTAACATACGCACAGTGTAAGTTGCTACTGTAAAAATAGGTCAAAAGACAAATACAAGTGAACTGAGAGTGAAATCAAGGCATTGGCAAGCATATTGCAAAGTGAGACATATCTGCAATCTCGCATTCTATCTAGATTACGTACTCTGCACTGTACTCATCGGAATGTAAACATAGCACCTGGCCGGCGTTGTGAAGGCGATGTTGATTCACTGTAGTTTCAACACTAGATACATGCGATACTTAGTATACAGTAGAGTGATCTCGTTAGATGTGCTAAACTTAAGAACTCGCCTCACGAAGGATAGTGTGTTATCAAAGGATAGTAATAGCCATGGTATGATTTCTTTCATTCATATTTATTTAAACAAGCTATTAACTCCTATCGCTGTCCTTAGGTTAATGGAGGTAGATATAGTATTTGCCATTGTATGATTTGTTGTTTTTTTTGGTTCACAATTTCATTCATCATTTAATCATCAATGAACTTGGCCTATCGCAGTCCCGCTGATGGACACAGGTTCATTAAAGTTGCGAAATTCATCTTTCGGGATATGCAAATTATCTTACGCAAAGATTTTTTTATAGTTAGCAAGAAGGCATTAAAGTACCAAAAGATTTGAACAACACTATATAAACGTGAGTGATATGAGGGAACCAGCTTACCGCATGCATGGTGACGCAGTTCAAGGAGTAGAAAGACAGATGGTAGAGCGCAAGCGCAGTGGACCTGTGCACGTTGGGGTCGCGTGACGTCATGTAGTTGACGAGCGGTGTGATGGCACCGCGCTTGCCGAACTCCTGACGGTTCTGCGCCCACTCGCAGCAGTAAGCTATCGCAACTCCTAAGTTCGCTCTGAGGAGATCGTCCGTTGTATTCACTGTATAAAATAGGGGTTGATTTAGTTTTTGTAATATTAATATAATCTTAGTCTGAAGCGTATAAAATTATAGCCGGTTATGTAGGATGCAGAAAGCGGTGTTTCAATTACTAAACATTTAATCAACACAATGTTCAATTTGCTTTGGAGCTTTATTCATACGAACATAAGAGTTAAGGGCCTTGCAGGCAAATCTTACCTAGCTTCGCCAGTTTAGCTACTACTCCATGATCAGATATAACAGCCAAGTTCTCATGATCTCTTGCGATAGTAGCTATTGCTGCGCAAACAGCTGACAGCACATTATGATCATCCGAATCCAAGAGATCTACCGTCAATTCCAATGCTCCCACAAAAGACCGGACCATTTCTCCAGAGTCTGCTGCATTCTGGACACAAGGACTCAAAGCTAGAGCAGCATTCGTTTGGACCTTCTTAGAGTCGTTCTTGAGTAGGGACCAGATTAACCTGACCCCGTCCAGTTCGTCTATCTGTAGCATACAGTTTGGTTCCTTGGCGCATTCCATTAGCACTAAAGGTACGTTTTCTAGCAGTGGTTTGTGAGTATTGTTCAAATGATGGACTGTAAAACAATACAATACAAGATTATGACTAATAAAATGTAGCAATAATAAGGAAACTCGAGAATAGAATGAAATAACAAAGGCACATTATAACGATACTACCGAGTGATATTAAACTCAATAACTATACTCACTCACATTGGTATTCCTCCGGCAATTCTTATCTTGTCTCTATTAGGTGGATATTTAGCGCACTCTGCGAGAGCTCCAGCTACGTTGGTCAGAACTCCATCATTCTCATCATCCAACAGCTTGACCAGTATAGTCACAGCTCCAAGATTGTCCAGTTTCTTGACACTAGCTTCACTACTCGCACATTTCCATAGAGCACCTGTAGCAGCAGCTAAAAGAGGCTTGTTTGGCCTATTTGTAGAATCTGAGGCTGCTTGCACTAATAGTTCCAGACCTCCAGCATCTCGTATCATGTCACGAGTTGCAGCGTCGCTGGCACATTTGTAGATTGCTAAGCTGCAGTATGTCTGGAAACACCATATTAAAAAATACAGGAACTATTTACACAGTGTATATAATAGTACTATTTATAAAAAAATATCTGCTAGCCTGATATTAAAGATATGTAACCAGCGCACTTATTGGCATAATATAATAATATGTTTTTGTTTGCATGTAAAGTAAAAAAATAAACATTAGATATAGGTACGTCAATGGTTTTTTCCTCTTTTTACATACCTTTAATCTTTGTCCTCGTTGGCCAAATGTTTGATCAAATCATCAACCATCCTCTCAGTTTGTATTGCCAATTGGAATGACGTCTCATTGGCACACATTTGCAGTAGCCCCACTGCTGGGACAGCCACATCCAGGTGGATAGTTTTCAGCATCCTTGCTATTAGTGGTATCATACCATACTTTCTCATAGCTTCTCGATTCCTTTGAGAAGCTGACATGGACCAAAGTGCTTAGCACCTGCTCTGGCTATGGTTAAAAATTGCAATTCATGTTGATTTAGTTCTTCGCGCGCTGATTTTAAAGCCCTAGAATGACATTACAATTTACAAGTGGTAAAAAATATATAATTAACACGTGTATTGTTTATCAACTTACTTGTCTCTAATGTCTAGTAAATCTATCAATTTGGGTATTCCACCAAACTTCCTGCAGAACTTCCGACTTTTCCTAATCCTTCCCAGGTTAGCTATCGTTTCCGCTGCCAGTATCTGGACGTCTCTCGCTGGGTCTGACAGCAGTCCGACTAGCAAAGGGATCGCTCCTAAGTCTGTAACTTTTTTCCTGATTTCAATGTTTGCTGTTATATCTTTAAGGACAGCTAGTCCTCCTAAAATGCAGCACAGATCTCTGGTCTCCAGTAGATTCACTAAGAGTTCCAATCCACCGATTTCTTGAATTGCTCTTTGGTTGACCTCTATTGTTAGATCGTGGTCTTTGAGGCAGGATAGAGCCACCATCGTGGCCGTTTGGTTGCCAGCCTTCATATACTTTACTAGTTTCTGTATGTGCCAGTATTCTGGGGGTATCTCTGAGGACTTGATCAGATCGGCCCAGTTATCCTCGTCAGGCGATGTGGAGGATGGAGACGACGCCGATGTGTCCGACCCCTCTGTCACCATCACAATTCGCGGCAGCCCAACTGTGTCTTGCCCCCCATCGGTACTAAACGTCGATATATTATCGGCTTCCATGATTTCAGATTAAAATAAGAGGATAAGAAAAATAGGTGTAAAATACTACCGCTTGACTTATATTGTGTTGACAAGCTATGGTCTTGTCGATACGGTTACTAAGCAACGTTTCTTTCTTAATTTAAAACTGCCCTGCATAGAAAAAAGCGGCGGCATTGAAAAATACCAGTTTCAAAGAGGTTTTATTACAAAATTTAACACATTTTTTTGTTTGTTACAGTTCCGCAGAAGCGTAAAAGATGTGATGAAACCGGAACACAATGATCATTATCTCTTGCGATGGCTTCGAGGTGAGTTATTCGAAAAATGTTCAAAACACAACAGTAAAGAAAGTTAAAGTGAATGTAAAATATAGAAAAAAATGTTACAAACGAACTATTTCGGAAGGAATACATTTTACTATTATTAAAATACTTTAACATTAACAATATTTGTTATTTATTCATTTGCGAATTCTGTTTTTTGTTTGCTCATCTATAAGCAAATACACAATGTGTACGTGTCCAGTTAAACAAACAATATGCATGCTGTATTCTAGAATGACAATGTCTGTATTCACTTGGTATCAGATGGTATTAAATTATTCCTTTTATTACTTAATACGTACGCATAATTGAACGATATACATTGATAAAAGATCCTAAACTCCATTTTTAGCATGTAGATACGGAATTATTTTGGCAGTACGTACGTAGGTATTTCAATTCAGTAGATTCTTTCATTCATTCACAAAACCTATGTCTACTACTTTATTTTTTGCTTATTTTTAGCCCGACAGTGGGACCCGGTGGCTGCTGAAAAAATGCTTAGAGACGTAAGTGTCTACATTCTCGTTTTTTTTTTAAACCTTCATAACCGATCTACGAGTGTTTGCCACCCAAAGCCAAGATCCCGATATTTACAATGGCCGATGAAATAATAGAAATTAGTTAAAATTACACTATTCGTTTTCTCAAAAGTAGGTACCTACATAAATTCAATGTGGGATGGAACATTCGTGATCAATGCAATGATTTTCCAATTATTGTGTTGGCAAAATGTTTATCAAATTGCATCCAAATTCCATTCATTCATCGGCCATTGTAAATAGAATTGACGTCCAAAACGTTACAACTGAACAGAGAGCACGCTGTTTTTCAGTAACAATTAAGTGTGAGATAAATTCGTAGTCTGTATTTCACATCGCTTAATTAAAAACGTTGAATTGTGTTAGCAAAATATCTAGATAGGTATATCTTTTAATAAATAAAACAAAAACACAAACATTTTACGTTCCTTTGTATGAAATACTTATATCTGAATTATTTAATAAAAGATTAGGTAAATAATAGCAATCTCAACATCAATCAGAAGATAAAGAAAACAACACAAACTTGGTGCATATTTTAAACGTCAGCAAGAATATTCAAATTGATAAAATGTTTTCAAATTTTGGTACTTAACTGCATTAACCTTAGTTTTTTGACCACACTTTGAACTTTTATTTTATTTTTAGAATATATCAAAATGTGCATTCGCTCTCTCCGGTACCTATTATAGTGTCAATTAATTAGAAGCAAAAATATACTGTCTTTTGAATTATCCACGTTCTCGTTAATAGTACATAGGTATTATTTAAATCATAATCTCCTATATCCATATTCCACAACTTTCACACAACGGCATCTAATCTCAAACTAAGCAAAGCTTGTATTATGAGTACTAGACGACTGATGAACATACTCATATATTAAATACATACATAACATAGATAAATTACACCCAGACACAGAACAATTAATCGCGCTTATCACGCAAAAAAATGTCCTGGATGGAAATCGAACCCGCGATCTCGGGTGTAGTAGTCAAGGCCACTAACTACTAGACTAACAGGCCCGTCAATATAACCCTCTTCTCCTTATCGCCTCTTAATAATAATTGTTTTGAAGACAGTTTAATTTTAAGCTAAAAATAATTTATTTCAATAAGTTTGAATACCTTAAAATTTAGATACTTCGTTTGCACTTGACCCCATAAAGTTGTTACATAACTTTACTTACTGTACTGCGTGCACATAAATTAGATTTTCAAGGCCGCCGCATTAGGTAACTCTTTCCGGCTATTGTATGGTAAAAAAAACAAAACGTAAAAACATATTTTATTTCTTATTTCTTAATAAACAATTATCATTAAGAAGTATGTATTGTCAGCAACATAAGCTTGGATTTTAAATAAGAGTTGGATGAGAGAAAAAAAATTGTGCTAAATAATGTCTAAGATTAATTCAACTATTTCTTAGTTTAACATTAACATTCTTTCAAGCTATAAATAAAAATCAATTTATATTTTACTTAACTATAGCGGAAGTTAAACAGAGACAATGAGATCAAACTGCTTTTAAGTTGATACCAGTGGAACGAGACGCACCTTTATACTGTAAAATTTCTGGGCACATTTCGATTCATGCATGTCTTTGAAAAATACTGGACCTTTGTAAATCGGTTTATGATAACAGGGCCCCGATTCTGCTATTTTACAATGGCCGATGAATGAATGGCAATTGAATTAAATTTGAAATTATTCCTATTCTCCTAAGCATTTTGCCCATACAATAATTGAAACTTAATTGTATTGACATTAAATTTGATTTTAATTTTTTCACACTGAATTTCTAATTTGTGTAGAAAAATGCTTAAAATAAAACGAAATTTGTCATTTTAAGCCAAATTTCATAAATTCATCAGCGATTTTAAATAGCAGAATTGGGGCCCTGATGTCTGCTGCTGACTGTACTACATACACATTAATAATTTAAAGCGCTTTGTTCTCGGTGCTACAAGATATTTTGTCTCATCTGTTTACCGTAGGATTAAAATAATTCGCTCCTTTTATTCACTTTAATCAAACGAGGAGGATTGTTCCGTTTAAAATATTTAGAAATGTTAAAAACAAACGTGTTTTTGTTAGCGGAGAGACTATTAACACACAAAGCCGTCTCTCACTCCTTAATATCAGTTATTTATGACATTAAGATAGTTTTCGCCGATCATCAAACCGGTTTACAAACCGGTTCCGGAACATCTTTTACTCTGAATCTGGATATAGAATAAGTACATTACCCTCTTGCGGCGCGGCGGTCGGGTAAGAGCCCCGGGGAGGTCTGGGCCCAAATTCGCCTAATTACAATGGCTGATGAATAAATAGAAATTGGATTAAATTTGTATTATTCGGTTCAGAACACTCACGGTCAATACAATGGATTTCCAATTATTGTATTGGCAAAATGTTTAAAAGAATAAGAATAATTTCAAATTTAATCCAATTGCCATTCATTCATCGGCCATTGTAAAATAGAGGAATCACGGCCCTGTTTTTCTGTGTTTAATAATTGTTTATTTAATAAATATTCTACGGTTGAGAGGTAATCTAGCAAAAAACAGGATCGCTTTGGGACTGAGTACTGACTTCCTAAACAGACTTATATTACCGTGTGAACCTAATTAAGGGGTTATGGAGGTCAAGTGTGTGTACCTAAACTTTGAAACCTTGTCGAAATTAAAATTGTAATGTAAATATACAAACAATAGTTAATTATCATTATATCTATACTAAATTACTAATACCTTTAGGTAAATGTAACTAATACATAGTATACATATAATTATTAATTAAACTATAATTTAATTTCAGGAAATATCTTAGGGTATATATCGCATCGTTCTTTTGCATCGTTTTTTAACAGAACCAAACACCAAAATAATATTGTTGGCGAGGCGAGGTAGCGAGGCCGGTTGATGACTTAGCAATTTATTGTTTTTTTTTTTTTTTTTTACTTCATTTTCCCAATCGCCCTAAAACAATTTTATGCCTTTTTAAAAATCCTACATGCGGAGTACATCGATGTTTAGGGGCTTAAAAAGGGTAAGCAATCTTAGTGTGTCGTGTTAACTAAAAAATTAAAAAATCAAATATATACCTAATAATTGATTAACTTAATACTTTTGTGTTAAACATCACATAAATGTGATAAACATCAAAATGAAGATTCTCTATTACAAATCAACATTGTTTACCTTTTTTCAAGTAGGTACCTTGCGAACGAAGTCGCGGGCAATAGTTATGCGCGCAATAAAACCATTACTGTATTGCAGTTTATGTGCGGAAAGTTTTAGTCAAATATTGTGTCCTTGTTGTGATGGGCACGAATATGCTTGAAGAAGTACTTTGTAAATCTAAACACTCTATTCTGACATAGCCTCTGGCTGTATGATGCAATGCCATCGTAGATAGAAGTAAACATGTTTTTTTTAAGTCATTGGTGCTAAACGTCCAACTTACCGGTAAGGTGCTGTAAGGGTAGAATATTATGTTGTTTAATTAAAATTAGTACCTACTTAAAATTTGCCCCAAAAGACGACGACTGCTCTAAGGATCGAATTTGCAATCGCCAGATAACTTTTTGTCGAATGTTTGACGTTTTGACAGCATTTGTGTAGAAAGTATGACGGACAGCCATATTTATTCTAAGTTAACTGTAATTGAAAAATCAGACCTAAATGAAATAGCGCGTTATTTGTCCAAACACATCATCGTTTGAACTCTTAAAAAATGTTTACACGTCGTTTTATTTAGTGCATGGAATTGTAATATTCAGCTTGATCGGGTTGGACCAAGGTTTGACATTTACAGAAAAACAAAAATTAAAATGCTACTTACCAATATAATTAATGTGCAGGTAGATACTGGGAATCAAATTATCTGATATTATTGACTTTGAAGTTCCGACAGCCTGTATTATATGTCATATTATATGTAATATGATATTAAGAGAAACTACTCAAGTTTCCGAAACTTACGGGTACATTTCGTAGTAAAAATGCACAGAAAACATTAAAAAATATAAATAACGAATAAAAAATAATAATGCTCTTATTAAAATGCGTTCTACGCAAAAACTGGTTTGCGCATTGTAGGTCAATATTGCGATTACGGTAGCGAGAATTATAGTTATGTTATGTCACTTATTATCAAAATTCTGAGCCTATCGAATAACGATCACAAATATAAGACAGGTAGTCTTATAGTTCGTAAATTAGTACTTGCCCATATTATTAGCCTGTAGTTTATAATAGCTGTTTTTTTTATAATATAGCTTTTGTTTCTTTACATCGATTTACGGATTTAAAGAATTTAATCCTTGTGTCGCGAAAGTTTGTGAAACCCCTCAAAAACATTCAAGTCACATGCAAAAAGACACCAGGCTCTGGTCAAACATTCTTAGATAATAACACAAACTCTTCTACCTACTACGTGGGGATCGAACCCGTGATACTTCGCGATCAGTGGGTTTCGCGTTGTGACCTCAACCACTCTACTACAGTAGCGTAGGTAATATACATAATCTATTGTGACTCTACTATCCGTGTAGTATGTAATCATCACAAGTAATCACAACTCCGCAATACCTTTTAAAATCTCAGTTGTGTAAAGGTCAATTCGCCCTTATGCTCACCATAATTACCGGCTTCGCAACAAAGTTTTCTTATTAATTAATTAGACCATAGTTCCATTTGCACATTATGTGAGTAAACTACATAGGTACCTACACTTAATTTTATGAAAACGAAATAACTTATTTGCATTAGTACGAAACAGTTGCCATTGTTGCTATATATTTCTTTCTTGACTACAAATATTGACGATTGTATTTCCAGTCTCTAAAATGGCGGGAGAAGTGGGGCATCGACACGACACTTCATACTTGGCAAGCCCCAGAAGTATTAGAAAAGCATTTCCCTAGCGGCAGCACTGGATTTGACAAAGAAGGTTCACCAGGTCAGTAAAACTTTTTAGAGAGAGCCACTTACAAAATCTATATTGCTTATATCTATGGTTGCACTAATTACAAAGTAAAAGGATTTTAGAATTTCCGTGTCTGAGTTAAAGAATGACTTTATTACCTTTGATTAAATCGTTGTTTTTTATAGGTTTTCCTAGTAATTACATACAATACAATAAGATTTTATAACAAGTGCAGCGATAAAACATTACATTGTGAGCACTGAACAATTATGTATGATGTGACTACAACTAATTTTTTAATTGTTATATACCTACGTGTGTCGATTTCACCACAGAGCACTTGGGTCATTGTCACTGCCATTCACATGTCACTTATGATTCGCAGACAATCGGTGTATCCCATGTTTCCACATAGGACCTTGGCCATGACATCCAATTTACGTTTATGAATTACGAAAGTTGGAAAAAATTGTTTACTTAAATAAGATTTGTGTAGTTTTCTGATGGTGATTATAAATTTACCATTTTCTTAACACAGAGAGGTAATGAGTCAGGGTTCAGTCCCCAAAAATTTCATTCTGAGAACAGCTCCCATGTCTTTATTCCCGAATTCACCATCCGCAGTACTTATTTAGAGTTTGCCCTGTTTCCAGTAATCATCGTTCCATTCATGGGGCTGGACGTGTGGGGCCTGCTCCACTCCGTGACGAAGACTGACGTGATCCGCATGATCCTGAGGCACCTGGAGAACTACCTCACGATCGCCAGGAAGCAAGCTGCGGAACACGGTCCTGCTGCCCTGAAGGTAAGAGAAAGCCAGACAAAAGCAAGGAAAATTCTAAGATCTTCAGATGTTCAAAACATTTTCGATTTTTTTGGACGAGGTAGAAACTTATAAATACGCCTTAAAACTTGTTTAAATTGGTTTTTGTTTAGGGAATATTTCGCAACTGATGAACGACTACTGATGCACTGTATGGAGTAATATTACTGGCCTGTTGGTCTAGTAGTTAGTGACCCTGGCTGCTATATCGGAGGTCGTGGGTTCGATTCCCACCTAGGAAAAATGTTTCTGTGATGAGCACGATCATTTGTTCTGTGTCTGGGTGTAATTTATCTATGTTATTAGTGAGGTTGTAAGTCTGATTATCCGTTGACTAGTAGTCAACAAGCTTTGGTTAGTTTAATACTAGATGGTGTTGTGTGAAAACATTAGGCTTTTCGAAATCATACGTAAAGTTACGTGCCTGCTTGTTGATTTCAAGTCTCACGTTGAAGTAAACCATGGGTTTCGTGTTATACCTACTTATAATAAGTAACCTAACCTATATCTATGTTAAAGAAAATTATAGATTAACTTGCTTGTCAAATAAGTAGTCTTTAGCTAGTAATTACCGCTTATTTACTCATGATGCAAAACTAAATTGAGGAAAATTGTATGGACTTTGTCGATCTAACAACCCGTAAATGCAATGCAGTCACTTCTGATCTGGCTAGATAATCAAGTGCAATGGTTAACTATGATAAATATTATTTAGATAATCTTTGCTCTATGGGTCACAGATCTAACATAGTTAGGAGGAAAAATTACAATGGCAAAATGTATAAGATTAATACTAACTACTTACCCGGCGTTAAAACCTACCAATCTATTATTTCCAAGTTGGAATAAAAGACATAGATTCCGCAATTTACAATGGTCGATGAATGAATGGCAGTTGGATTAAATTTGAAACTAGGTATTCGTATTCCCTTAAGCATTTTGCCAACACAATAATTGGAAATTAATTGTATTGACCATGAGTGTTCCGCCCGTACTGAATTCGGGGCCTGGGTGTTGCTACAATATCGATATCTCTCCAGGTCACAGTAATATTCGACTTGGAGGGCTTCAACATAAAGCAGTACGCGTGGAAGCCGGCCGCCGAGATGGTGTTCACCTTGCTGCAGCTGTATGAAGCTAACTACCCGGAGATCTTGAAGATCTGCTATATTATTAATGGTAGGTCAATATAGTGGTATTTTTTTATCAAGTCCATTGACTCCCACTGCTGGGCAAAGGCCTCCCCAAACCCTTCCACGATTTTCTGTTCTGGGAATGCAGCGCCCACCAGCTTGCGCGTTAAGTTTAAGATGGTTTCGCCACCTCTTCCGTGGCCTCCGAAGGCGACGCCGTCCATGCTTAATTGTATACGTGGACTATAATATTTTTAGATTTAGCTAGGCAAGGGTCACACACTTATTTTTCTCAAAAAGACCAGGGTTTTTACCGGTGCGAACGTGAAGGTGCGAAAAATGTTGCTAATGAATCAGCTTGATTTTAATCGAGTAAAGAAGCATGACTTCATGAGCATTATCATAAGGAAAATGTAAAATATGTAATTAAATTTTAGTATCTATGTTTTAAACCCATAGATATAAGTATTACGTGCACTTAAATATTATTTAATACCTAATTATTAGTTAATTATCTGTGAGTACATACGTACTAGGTAGGTACTTATGTCACAGAAATACTTTAAAAGTTGTATCGTTGTAAAATTTAGATTTCCAAGTTTTTATTTCAAGTTAGCCGTAGCATTGATAAATGATATGATGGTCGATGGTGGTAGATAACTATAATCCCTTGGTAACGGACTCTGGCATGCTAAAAAGACGAAATATCAAACAAACCTCTTTTCTTTTTCAGCGCCAAAAGTATTCTCTCTAGCATTCTCGGTGATCAAGAAGTTTATGCACGAGTACACGATATCCAAGATCAAGATCTACAGTTCTGACGCCAAGAAGTGGCAGCCGCAGGTCCTCAGTATGGTGGACAA
Organism: Trichoplusia ni; assembly: GCF_003590095.1. Taxonomy (NCBI): domain Eukaryota; kingdom Metazoa; phylum Arthropoda; class Insecta; order Lepidoptera; family Noctuidae; genus Trichoplusia; species Trichoplusia ni. Next base: position 8,815,130 of record NC_039480.1, read on the forward strand.
GGAGCAGCTGCCCCAGCACTATGGCGGGACCATGGTGGATGAGAATGGAGACCCGAGATGCGGGCTTATTGTGAGTTATAATTATTTTATTATAGTTAAGCAGGTTGTAAATTGAAAAATACATGGAAAATCGTTGAAAACATATAAGCATCTTTGACATTGCTTTCCATATAATAGGTACCTTGTTAGTAGTGAAGAAAAGATACTTTTACTAGGGCAGAAAAAGTATTCACGGTTCATATGTTGACTGTAAAATAAGCCGAAAAAAGGGCTTTCTATTCTAGGGACTACTTACTGTAAGATAATGCAGCTGTTTTTCGAAATTAACGGCCCCAAATAAAAAAATATACATTGCATTGTGCGTGTGTGAGTTATTCTGAAAACTACTTCAAGTCCTTGTTAGTAATGCTCTACATTGTGTGCAGGTGAAGCCAGGCGGTAAAGTTCCTAAGAGCTACTACAATAGTAATCCCACGGATGAGACTGACAAGGACTACAGGCGAGTCACCATCAAGACTGGAGAGAAGCACGTCGTCGACCTACTGTGTATGGACAACGACAGTGTTTTGAAGTAAGTCATACCTTCTTACTACAAACATTAGGTGGTTCTACTAGACTTGGTACTTCGGTAGCATGACCTAGTCGTTTGGTGTGGCATGGCAGGGAGACTAAAAAGTTAGCTAAAGTAGTGAAAAATATGGAAATGCTTATTGCCTGATGACAAACGTATCTACTTCCTGATGAGCTGATTGAATTGATTGAATTCCTGAAGGTTTTGACATGCCTTGACATTCCTGTTAAGGATTTCATTAGGACTACATATTATTTGATATATGTAAAATATTCATTTTGCTTTTTTTTTTCGTTCCTTGTACATTCGATTCTTCTAATTTATTGGTCAAATATGCCTTGTAAATGCATCAACAGTGTAAACCCCAGTAAAATTTACTTTTTTTCGATTGTTGATTTTTTTTTATCATTTTATTTAACGCTGTTCTTGCATAAACATAATATTTGTAAAAATTACCTATACTGTATACATTTATTTTTAAAAACATTAACTTATGGAGTTTCTTTCCGGTTCTTCTCCATAAGAGTGACAGTTTGGAACCGCGCAACTAGAGCCATCACCTTAACGTTTTGAAAGTGCCTGGAAAAGGGCCTACTTGAAAGGAAAACTTTTTCATTGATTCAGGCGATTTGATATTATATTCAGTACTTAATCCTTTTCCTTTCATTTCTCAAATCAATATTTAAGCGGAAGCAGTAAAAACAGCCTAAAAAATGTTGCGATAACCAATTATTTCCAAAAAAATGTTCTGTTTGCAGATGGGAATGTGGAGTAGACCAGCACGATATTAAGTTCATTATAAAGCGTCGTGACGAGGAAGGTAACGAGACCATCGTGCACGGCCCCCGGAAGATCACCGAGGGTCCAACTGACGTCGGGATCCTAGAAGCTTCTGGACCTGCCACATGTAAGATATATTCATATTAAGATTCGTAACAGCCTTTTATTGATCTCAGCTATATTTATCTAGACCCCGCGGTAGCGTCTCGAGCTAGGATCAAGTAACAGAGCGAGCTGCAGTACCTTGTGTATTACAGGAACTATATATATAGCCACATTTGACCCCCTCACAACTCAAAAAACTATTCCATATTGAAATTCCTTATTTACTTGGCGGTTTTACTGGCACTGTTCCGGGATTATTTTATTGCAACCAAATGTTCTTTGTAGGCAAATAATTAATAATAATGTTGTTATAAGGGCTTCAGTTTCACATATCCGTCTTCGTATAACCTAGATTGTGATTTTAAGTACATAAATCTCATTATAATAATTTATACGCCTCATACCTAAGTATACTGAATTATATCTTCCCTGTACTGTATTTACTCATGTGCTTTATCCGAAATTCTTTCCAACAGATTCAATTATATTCGACAACAAGAGCGCGTTCCTTCGCAGCAAGAAGGTGTATTACCACGTTATTATAACGGTCCCCACAAGGGACCTCAACATAAGTGATGAACCGACTTGATGAAAAATCTGTGGCAGCTTGTAGTACGTCCCTTTAACCATAAGATGTAAATAGTATAAAATTAGTTTTGCTTTGTAAAGACGTAAGTTTCTGCAATGCCGAGTATTATTAAAAAAAAAAACATCTGTTCATATCTATCTAACGTTGCTGCATGCATTGCTGTGACTTTGGACGATATTCAAAATCATGGTAGGATTAAAAATTGGTATATCATTAGCTGACCTTACATTTAAAGATAGTAATTTTGCAAGCGTTCAGAAACTGATAGATAATATTACATGACATATTTATAAATATAAAGGCCCATGCCGTAGCTGGGTGATTCTTCGGAAAAAATACACTAGTTAAGGTCATATCATTATCCTCACCAACTGGTTCACTTCACTATGATGCTTAAAATGTTTTAATTCTTACTTCATCTAATAATAGCCGTAGTACTTTACAAGCTTAGGTTAAAATAATATTAAATCAAGCAATCTGCAGTATGAAAAATTAGGTGAGGATAATGATGTTCTTAATTTGTGTTACTTTTTTCCGGAGAATCACCCAGCTACTCTTTTTGCGATGCTCTTTTTACATCAATCGCTATTAAATGCGTAGGTATACAAACCTAAATGCTATTGTTAAGACTTCTATTAAATAAATAAAGTATAAGCTAAGCATTTTACAGGAATACTTTCTTTAGAAGAACTGTTTAAATTCTTAAATAATGAATTATTAATCGTTAAGTTATATACTCAATGAATTGTTATTTTGGAAAGTTAATTTTAATCTGACAAACTACACATACCTGCTGCATATTTTACAAATTATAAATATCTAACGAAATGGATGGGTGTTATTTTATAAACATAGTTTTAAGGAATGTACTATTGTTATTTAGACCTATTTTAAAACAAACATTTTAAACAGGTTAAGGATGATATAACAAATGCTATGCATTTACAAATTGTTGGGAACATTATGAAAAGCATTTCTGTGATAGTTCAATAATGAAAGCTCTATTTTGTTATCAAAACTGTATTGCGTTTGAAAATTATTGGATATAAATTTTATCGGTTGTAAAAACGATGATGGCGTTTGAAAACCGATACCTATCCTATGTAACATGTGTTTTGAACAATAATACTTTATACGCGATTTGATATCTACATGCAAGTCAATTTGAGGTCAACGATCTTAATGTCAAACAATGTCGTGGATTTTATATCAACATAAGTCAACTTTTACATGTTTAATTATTATCATTTTTTATAAAAGTATGTTGGTTAACCTGTGATTATTTAGAACAAAGTTCAAAGTAGTGCATAGTTTTGACATTTCAAAATATACTAAGGTTTTTAAGACTCACTATTTCACTATGTTTAATATAGTTTTAAGAACTTTGAAGATAAATAAAAATTGCTCAATTATAATCTTTTTATAGAGTTATATCAGGACTGTTTTGTAATATATCTATTGTTTGCACATATTACTTGTTTCATTTAATATCTTAATCCCTACGGTACCTATGTCTGGGAATTTCAGGATAAGATAACATATCGTCAGTTTCTATTTTTAGACGTAGGTAGTTAGCAAAGGAAAAGCAATGACATAAAATTTCTGATGGCGTAATATCTAATGTTGGGACTGTGACATAATAAACAATTGCACAATAGTGTATATTTTTTTAGTGTTTTGTAAAACTTCAATTTAAATACTTTCACGACATCCCTGAGTTTAATTTAGTTGCAGAATCCTCTAACTAGTTGTCATCTAAGGACTCGTTTTACATTAACAAATAATAATTATCTTGAGCTGAATTTTGCCAATACTTACGAAAATTAAACCACCGAATGAATAATTATCAAGATTTATTAGGCGAAAAATGCCACTTACAGATAATCGTTATTATGTACAAGTTGTAAATTCATCATTATTCCTCATCTTCAACCAACATTTGCAGGAGGTCCACCTTGGTGCACTGGGTACCCTCGAGTCTCTGGACTCCCTTCCAGACAATGATTGTAGGGATGACCATGAGCTTCAGCCGAGGGTCCGTTCTGAATGGGCAGGTGGCACTCTTCCAACTGTAGACAAAATGGAAAATGAATATCAATCATTCATCACTAAATGGTTGATTGGTAGAAAATGGCTCAGGCATTATGTCCGAATTTGTACATTTCATGTATAAGAAGTATTAACCCATTTAGACCTACCGTACCATATACGGTACACTTGTTATATTTTTTTTTTGCAGGTACTCGCATAATATTTTTAATATTATTTGGTATTTATGTCGAAAAGAAGAATAGTGCTCATCGGAAAAAATACGCCAGTGCAATTGAATGCTGATAATAGTGCAGATTTATTGAACAAGTTTCGTAAATTTATTTTTTCTGCGGAGACATGGCTTCCAACAGGTAAATATACTACAATTATATAATTTATACAAATAATTTCCATCTTTTTATAAAACTAAAATACTTCTTGTTTCATTGTGACATTTGAATATCCTAATTATTTATTTATTTTTTAGTTATTTAGACATGAATAATGGTGTACCCTATTTGGTACGGTAGGACTATATGCCATTTCAATTAACTTTTTTTTGCTTTTCAGACCATTATCCCTGAATGACATCTTATCTTTATTGGAAGAGGGGGATGTTGAGACAACCGAAGGTGAAAATGATGTATTCATACTTCCGCCTGATAATGCGAATGCAGAACTGACAGACGAGGACTCTGGAGACGAAGATCAGGTCAATGTCAATAATCTACCTCCCAGCTTGCTCAGAGCGGACGCAGAGCTACGTCAACCCGCTACAGTTAGTTTGGACAACATTGGGGATCCGGACACGAATGATGAGCCCCTTCATAAAGTTTTAAAAAAATATAACTGGAGGAAACGGGATTACGAAGGCTCACTATCATTATGGCGACCTGATTACCACGTCCCTCAGGAAAAATCACCACTAGAATGGTTTTCTTTGTTTTTTTCGGAGGATGTTTTTGATTTATTGACCACTGAGACGAACAGGTACATAGGAAGAAAAAACCTTGCTGCTGATATAAAAATAGAAGAGATGAAGTGTATGATTGGTGTTCTGTTAGTAAGTGGCTATTCCTCGGTAAATAGAAGACGAATGTATTGGGAGAACTCGCCTGACGTGAAGAATGAGCTCATTGCTAGTGCTTTATCGAGAGACCGCTTTTCCTACATATTTTCAAATCTACATTGTATGGACAACCATCAGTTAGATTCTTCTGATAAATTTGCAAAAGTTCGGCCACTTATGAGCAAATTATCTGCCAAGTTTCTAGACCACTGTCCCCACAAAGAAAACCACAGTGTTGACGAAGCTATGGTGCCTTATTTTGGTCGACATGGATGTAAACAATTTATTCGTGGCAAACCCATACGGTATGGGTTCAAACTGTGGGTAGGAGCTACTGCGGGGGGCTATATAGCTTGGTTTGAGCCTTACCAAGGGGCCACTACAATTTTGAACGCCAGATATGCTGAATTAGGCCTTGGGGCTAGTGTAGTTTTGACATATTCAGATAAACTAATGAAACTTGAGCTTGGATCCAGATATCACTTATATATTGATAATTTTTTTACCGGGTTACCGTTGGTTGAAGAGTTAACAAAAAGGAATATGGGTGTAACGGGCACTATAAGAGAAAATCGAACAGGAAAATGTCCTTTGATAGCTAATAAAGAAATGAAGAAGAAGGAAAGAGGAGAGTATGATTATCGTGTTAGTGACTCCATTATAATCTGTAAATGGCATGACAACAGCATTGTTACAGTTTGCTCAAATTCAACGGGGATATTACCGTGTCATAAGGCAGAGAGATACTCACAACAACTAAAAAAGAAAATTAGTGTATCTCAGCCTCACTTGATTCAGAAGTATAACCAAAATATGGGTGGTGTCGACTTATCTGATCAAAATATTTCGTCAGTCAGAACTAGCATCCGGGGAAAAAGTGGTACATGCCCCTTATTTTGCATTGTCTTGACATGTCAGTGCAAAATGCCTGGCTACTTTATAGATACAATGGTGGCAAACAAGATTTATTGTATTTTAGACGTCGCATAGCTATATCCATAATTGAATCGAATAAGTCTCGAAGCAAGCCTGGACCTAGCCGACAATCATCTCTAACTATGGATTCCCGATTTGATGACAAGGGTCATTATATAATAAAACAGCCGATAATAAAAGAACGAGATGTGGACATTGCCACCGACAAAGCCCAGCAAGATGCATCAAATGTAATGTTGGATTGCATGTTGAATGCTTTCTTGCTTACCACACAAAATGCTAATTTAGTGTATGTTTTTCTTGTATTTTTAATAAGTTTTCATTTGCTGCGGTTTTTTTTATTCTGATTACATTTTTAAATAACTATGAACAATAAACAACTTTTTTCTCATTTTTACGGTATTTTTTCTTACTCCAAATCCTACTGTACCATATGTGGTACGGCTATTTCCCAGACCCCTTTTATTTCAGGATTTTAATTTTTTAGGTTTTCCTAATATTTAGACCCCTATCAACCTATATACTAAGAAAAAAACAAACATTTTAGAAAAAAATAGTTTCAGGACTAAATGGGTTAAGTTCTTTCAACCCATTGCATATTCACGAGTCCCAGTTTTCTGTTTCTTTTTGCACCAAGATAGAGATAAATGGAGTTTCTGTTCCATCACAGCGCCATAATCCGAACTAATGCATAAAAATAAAGTGACGTCTGTTTGTTTGTAAAAGTTCCACGATTCAAAGGATTATCGGATGCATCCAAAAGTTTCCTGAATATACGAGTATTGGAGACTGAAAATCGTAAAGTTGCGACGAATTAGTAGATTGGAGAACAAATATTTTACCGCAAGATTTTGTGGAAAGAAACTATAGAGTATGTACTTTATTTTGAGGTTAATGTTTACATGTTTGTTGGTTTTGACGTCAGTTCAGTATAATCTAATGATTTTGTTTTGACAGATCTGAATTCTTAAATTCAGGTTGTACTTAGAGGTAAATTTTATTGTTGCGTCTTGTAAGGAATAATTTGATATGTGTTAATCTAAATAACTACACATGTTTATAGTAACATATAACTCTCATATTATTCTTTTATTTTATTTTTAATTATTTATTTAGGCTAAAAAACAATTCCTGATTTCAAAAAAATACTAACATTTAGAAGTGCAGCAATTAATTGAAAGCTGTACATATGCACAGAAAAATGGCTTTAAAACACATAAAATTATGTTAATTGTCAATATGTTTTTAATTATCTTCACGAAAAAGACAGCGTGTGCTAAAAATAGACGAAAACAGTAGTCTGCTTAAAAAACAACCAGAAATAAAAACGAATGACTTATAACGTTCAATTTAAGACCAACAAAAATGTGTTGAAACTCAAAGCGGTGAGCCAAAGTCAATTAGTGCTGCAGACTTACACAGTCAATAAAAGATTAACCCGTCCGCTGGCGGGGCCTAATTGGGTGAAACACGGAATACGTGTACAAAAAGACCGCGGCAGGTAACTAGTTAAAAGAGCGAGTATTTTCTTGAAAGCCTGAAGATGGCGGTGGTTTTCTTTTGAAACTACTTTTTTTTTCTTTTTACAGGTACTAATTATAATGAGGATATCAAAATGGTTTGTCTGACTCCTGTAGTGGTCATTAACCTATAAAAAGGAATTTCCTCAATTAAAAGATTATCGATTTCAAATCCGAAAACCTAGTGGTGTCGGTCAGCTTCTCAAAGACTTTGTGGACGTGTCATTAGTTCGATCTCCGCATATGACAAACGTTTGTGTGATCCACGAACACTTGTACTGAATTTGGCCATTTTGTACATGGACTTAAATGTTTGTGAAACCCCGGCAACACGTGACTTCTTCATTCTTTTTTCATTCAGGGAGTAAATTGAAAAGATCGTTAGTATCATTAAGATAAAAAATATTTAATAAAATGTAATTCATTAAAATTGATGAATGTAATTAGTTACGCATTTTTTCATAACATAAATTAATAAAAATAATATATTCTTTATGTCTATGAGTTAGAATCAGTTTAAAGATATATTTTACAGTGAAATATTGTTCAGTATATTTATACATAAAATACAAGTTTCATTCGTCGTTAATTAGGCTCCGTCTAATTGGGGGAACTGTCGGGCAAATCTCGTGTACGATAATCGTTACTAGTTGAGGATCGAGATTTACGAGCTAATACCTAAACAAAAATAAGAACAGATAATATTTTAAATGAAATTATCGTTGTTATTCATCGATCGCTAACTGAAAAAGATGTAAGTGTAGCCAGATCTGCGTTTTTCGTCTTCTTCTTATATCGCTACTAGTTTTTTTTCTTAACACCAGCAAACTCTTAATAATTAACAAATATATTCTATTCAAGACTCTAGTATTCCGGGGTAAGTAGTCAATGAAAATTAATGAAGAACAAACGAAGGAACTTGAATTAAACTTTCCTTCTGGTTTGTATATTTTTTGTATCAACCACAGATTGAAAGAATAAATTGTTCCCTTTTTAATGCACAGCGTAACCATTAGTAATTTTACGCTTTGTATACATTACAATATTGAATAGACTTGCAAAATATAAAGGAGGTTGTAAGAATATTTACATAGACGCTTTTGTTTGTATTGTCTTGCCGACCTTTTTATTCTAGAACTGTACTATTAAATCTATTATTCTTTACTCGGTACTATGGTGTCCTGTTTCTCAAACGTTAGTCACTGAAATTACACGCTTCGTTCTACTTAAGTACGCCATAAATAATATTTACGAAAGGACCTTTCGATGATTCTTGAATAAAAAGCTAAGCTATAATGAAAAGTTGATTTCATTTACAATTTTAACATGGATTGTTCCGAAATTTTTATTACCCGGTTGAGATTGCGTAAATATTCCAAGAAAAATTAGGGTTTGATGCTAAGAGTAAACAAAATAATCATGTACACAGAATGTTGCAGGATCTAGGATCATATCACTCTAAAACTGTCTATCCGCTGGGAATCTCGTCATTAAACTAAACGGATTTCTGATTGCACGACGTAGTCATATCACTAATTACATTTCGGATCACACCATTCGGATCGCATGCATCGAGCTCCACAAATTCATTCGATACTGACAACGATTGGAATAAAATTGCGATCAACATTTCAATCAAAAAACTCTTGAGCGAGTTATTGTAAAACAACTTTGCATTGTACAGAAGAATCTTTCTGATTAATCAAAAAACACGTCAGAAGTTATTCAATTTCTAAACTTCTATTAAAAGTTGTTACAAAGATTCTTATCTATTTTTCTAGTCAACATCCAGATGAAAATCTTTTCAAGCTGTAAAATAATTTATTCTTAATATTTATCTCACTAGACTTAAATTAATTCTAGTTACGAGAAAAAGGCTTGGCGTTAATGTTGGTTAAAAACTGTTATCGTAATAGAAAAACTTGATTTTAAATTTCTTATTAATTCGACCTAAACCGCAGAGTCTGGTTCAAGATAGGGTTTAATGGAGATTATTAGAGTATTTGGGAAGACTTTGACCAATGGTGTCATATACGCATTTAAGCATAATCATGACTTGAGAAAAGAAGGACTTTCGATTCAGCAACCTCTGAACAAATTTATTTATATGGATCACCAACAAAGAATACACCTTACATGCTATACAAGGGAAAAAGAAATTACAGAGTTCTTGTGCTTCCTTAATTACAGGTGACCACATCATGCATAATAAGCCTTGTGAGCTAAATAAAATTACAGATAATATACAATCCGAAGTAAAGAGACTTTTACGAAAGTAATTATAATTTCAGACGCTTGGGCGCGATATATTTTTAGTTTAAAATAATATATGTAATTTACATATTTTCTGTTCTATCTTTGACTAGACGTCAACCTTCAGTAAAATTAAATTATGTTAAAAAGTTCAAAAATCACATTTGAATTTAAGTAACAAGTGCTAAAATAATCTAATTTGACGCTTCAAAAAACTTAGAGCTAAAATCATTATAATTCAAAATCTGGCAATGTTAAACACGAAAAGATTTTCTTACTTTAATAAAATGAACGGAAAACTCAATTAAAATTGATTTGCTCCGACAGCAAGGTTTCTTTATTCCATTTTAAATCCCTAATTCGCTTAGTCCTAAGGTCCATAAAAAATATAAAAGGGCGTAATTAAAACTTAAGTTTGTCTTCTACTATTAACGTTAATTAGAGCTTTTAAAAGCTTTCTACTTTGGCTAAAATTCCTAAAAATTCTTTATTACAAGTGATCAAATTAGTTAAATGGTCATTTTCGTTGTACATTTTTTGGGTTTCTTTTGGGGCCTGTTTATGGTTTCAGTACCCAAAAAAACGGAGCCCTGTTCGTAACCAAGCTCTGTCAAATGAAGGGTGGATGGTGGTATTTTATTTCAAGCAGTCCTAAACAGTCCTTTACAATTTATTTTGGCTAAATTGAATGTAGAGTGGCTCTTACTAGTTGCAATGAACAACATTTTATCTGCCATTTAGAACAAGCTATCAAATTTACATAATTGTGTTAGAATTTATTCAAACGTTAGTAGGCGCTAGTTCGTATTTCGACTAATCAAGTAATTGGATATTTCCATTAATTAACGAATATAGTTGACATTTTGAAAAACCTTTGACCTTAAGATTACATGACAAAAGACCCGTAACTTTACCGTGTTCAACAAATGGTCCTTTTGTTCGCGAATCGTGATCCACTCAAAATGTTGGGTCCAAATTAATTGCAAATTGGATCACGTACCATCCTAAGAATGTTGACTGAAAGAAGTCTATGAGGATGTTAGTTTACTCGAACTTCAGACAGATAAATGTGGTGACACAGTAGTTTTCATGAATAAACTAAGGAAGTCGAATTACTTCGTTAATTGTCTTTCTATTCAAGTTAAGACTTTCATTTAAGCGAACAACATAGCAAAGGCAAAAATTAATTAAATATGTGCGAGTAATTAAATACTTGTTATGCAAGAGATGGCCATTATGGCACAAAATTTAACAATTCAAACAGCTTTGGCAATAAAACAGACAACATTTCCTTCATTTCCGACAATTTTAGGAATGTTAAACCAGAGTTTAAGAACGAAAAGGGAACCAACTTCTGTGTAATATACTTTGGGTATCGGTGTCAAGGTCAAATGCTTAATTTTCCTTGCTATAAAGATCTCGAAGTATAGAATTCGTCTTTACCTTCACGCACGCTGCCGTCATTATGTCAGTTCTTGTACTAAATTCTTTTAATGAATCTAGATCTTGATTCGTCTTTCGTCTTCTAGTAAATACAAAAGACTCCATAAAAAAATTACAGCAATTGAAGACTTGATTTATAATACAACATATTCATGTGATTTCCTTCTGTGCAGCAGGTGAGTCAACCTCATATTAAACCAAAAATAATATCATTGAACTGTTTTAATTTTGTCAGTCGATAAGTAACATGTGCGTTAGGTACTTATATAAATAGGTCATATAGGTTTATCATTCGTACATACACGTAGGTGTCTTAAGGTACCTAATCTTAAATTGTTCATTAGAGAAAACTATTGTCCAAAATCAGTAGTATGAAAACAATTAAGAACAAAAAGAGCGCGTCACGAAAGGACCTGTCCTGTACTGTACCATTTACACCAAAACTATAGACTCTGCGAAAGCGAGACGACTTTTTACGCACACTAGTGCCATCTCGCTTCCCCAGTAACAACAATTCGATATTCAGAGCTAATAGTAAGCGCTAGTCTATAAACATTAAGTATTAGGGACCTCGCGAAGAAAAGTTGTTAGAACTGCGTATATTTTCTTATCTTTAAACGTGACCGGTCTTTTTTCCTACAGTTGAGAAATGTTCCTAATTTCCGCGGAATGTTGAACATCAGATACCTATTTTTACTGTTCCTTCTCTGTAAACATTTGTTTTATAAAATAATGGAATTGAGAAAATTTAATACACAACAAAAATATAAAAGGTGAATTTTTTGGCTTCGGTTTAGATAAATCTTAAGATTTACTTTGAACTTTCTGACATACTGAGATATTTCTTTTGTAAGCGCTTTTATAACAAGCCGACTTATGCGGTATATTCTGCGCTCTCGTTTTTTGCTCTCTAAAACATTCTATTTTAACGAGGTTTGGGGAATTGTATGAAAAACACACGTTATCCGATTCAGTCTTACCCAATAAGTACACAAAATTTTCTTAAGAATCGGTCAAGCCGTTTCAGAGTATTTCAATTACGTCCACTGTGACACGAGAATTTTTATATATTAGATGTGCTTGTGGAAGCTTATGACGAGACGTAGATCACTGAAGTGTATCTAAAATACGACATTCATTCACTCTAAGATTGCCAAGGGAAAAGTAATCACCTAAGTGGGACGCACTACCCAAACTCATACATCGCTAATTCTTTTATCCCTTGCCATGGTTCGCTATCCTCTATTTACCTACTATATTCGACATTTCCTTACGTATTCGTATTTAAGATACAGTTACCTTTCTGGTACTTTCAGGTACCGGGGCTGGCTCTAGCCAAAGAAGTACCATGAAAAAATAATTTCGTTACGATCTTCGACGCTCGACTAAAGGTCGAACGTTTCACTGAATATTTCGATTCAGTATTAAAATAAGAACGTATCATACAGTCCGCTTACGTGTATATCTATAAAATATGTAAATATATAAAAAGGAGTTTGTAAAGAAAAGTTCAAGAAAAATTCTGAGTACTTCTGTTTATTTGGTGCTTTTACGAGCGCTGTAAGTGTCCAATTTCAGTTAGAGTGAAAAAAATGTTGTGTATTCTACCGTTTTGAGGTTGGCAAAGTATAAACCAGGAAGTTTGGGCATTTTATGTATCTTCAAGTAGTTTTTATATATGTGGTTAAGTAGTGACGTAAATTATACTCGTATACGTTCTTGCCCTATGGTCTTACTATCTGCGTAGCAGCTTTCAATTTTAGGTTATCGTAACAAAATTGTAAACACAGAACAGTGAATACCATTCAGCAATCTAATTCCATTTTGAATAGCTATAATGTCATTGTTAATATCACTACGTTACTACGAGTATAATATCACCTATATTTTATTATATATCGTCAATCAAATTCATATCCATTGCTCGTCAAATACTGGAGAATTCTACCAATAATATTTGTTCTACATTCAAGAATAGCGTATTCTTGGGAAGTGTGAAAATGTGATATTTAGTGAGAACAAAATATTTAGGTAAATGCTGAGTGACGAGCCCTATTTCAGCAAGCACGCTGTGTCACATTTTGTGTGAAGTAAATTCGTGTTATAATATGATGTCAGGACTGTACTTCTCACTAGATTTAAAAAGTAAACACTAAAGGCAATCTGATTTGATGCGATGATCAATCAAACTCTAAGCGATAAATAAATTATGAAAAATCTGTGTACAAAATTTTTTCTAAATGTTTTTAGGTGGTTTTTAGGTGAAAGCCTAACAAACATCCGTCTATAATATATAATAATAATAATATCCTGGGACAACTCACACACGGTTATCTGATCCCAAGCTAAGCAGAGCTTGTGTTATGGTAACCAGACAACTGATAAACTTACTTATATATTTCTAAATACCTACATATTATAGATAAATTACACCCAGACACCAGAACAAATGATCATGCTCATCACACAACATTTGTCCTGGGCGGGAATCGAACCCACGACCTGCGGTATAGCAGTCAGGGTCACTAACCACTAGACCAACAGGCCCGTCAATATGTTCAAACCATTGATGTAGTACCAGTTATATGCACATACAAAACCCCAAGTCCCAATAGGTATTCGGCCACATAAAGCTTCTGTCAGAAGCTAATAATAAAACAATATTCCAAAACGAAAATAATATTTCACTTTAGCATTCATTTCGTGTCTGTAAAAACCGTATTAGCTCTGAAACCGTCCTTAACCTATTTACGTACGCCAATGCTGTCTTCAATTTACTTTTAATACGTAACGTGCGTGAATCGCGTTCGTGACGTCATGACATACCTATAGTACGTACAGTTTACGTTCAGACCTATGTAAGAGCTTATAAAAATGTTATTTATTTATAAAAAGGTGTATTTGTTTTGCAAAGAGTTCGTTATTTTTGCGTGAAATTTATTTAGTTTAGTAAGTACTGGAATGTTTTCAGGTTGTGTGTTGTTATTTATTGCTTGGGGTTTTGTTAATTGGAACATACTTGGATTAAATATCTTTTTATGTGCTCTATTGTGTTTGGCATAAATATTTATTATACAAACCTGGATTCCAAGTATTGGAATCTGAAATCGCCACCCTTCAAATGACCTAGCGTGACGGTCATGCTCAAACCTTCTTTATATGGAAAGAGGTCTTTACCATGTTCTACATATGTTTGCGTGTGTTATTATTATTACACAAGTAACACAAAAATCAAAATATAGTTTATCATATAAACAAAAAAGGAATACCTCCAAATCTATCGGAATACTCACGGGTAATACATGGTTTAATTCATCCCGATCACCGACAATTGCGTAGGGTTGGCAGTAACCCCCAATCTATCCCCTACTGGCCCCCATGGGTGCAGCAATGATATCGTTCCGGTAGACCTCACTCGTCTTGAGGGCATAGACAGGGGCTGTTTTATTGTGCCCTAATTAACCCCCGTTCGAATTACCGTGTGATTAAAATTTTGGGATAGTATTTTGTTTTTAGCTTTTGTCGTCACTATAAAGATATGGAGCGTCGATATAGTTGGTTTTGTTCAATTTTGGCTATTTTTAATGCTTGTGAACGTTATTGTTTTTGAAGACTACTATGTAATAGTATATTATGATACCTACACAAAATAAAAACAGTCACTATCAAAACATATGAGTACATCATAATATGAACACTAAAGAAAAAAATTAAAACGAACATACATTAATTAATAACATACAGATAGCGTACTGTTGATCAATATGTGTGCTCACACTTTTTTGTAATAGCTAAATTATTTCTATATGTGAAGAAATATATTTATATAAGTGGCTTTTTGTTAACTTGACTGTGTCCATTCTAAATGTGTTTAGCTATAAGTCTCCCATGCTGTATTAAATAAATAAATAAATAAAAAGAGGGTATAAATAATGAAGAAGAACTTTTCTACTTTAAGAGAGTTTTTACGAGTTCAGAAAAGAGGTTTTTAGATGCAGCCCTGCAATAAATCATCAAGGCTTATCTAAGTAACTAGATCAAAGAGCGCAACAATCATGTACATAATTTATGCGTAAACAACTTTTGTTTTGGCAAACGCAACTTTTTGTTACACAAGTTGCGTTTTGCTAAACAAAGCGATATATTATCTTCATAAATGATTATTTATTAAACAAACTTACTAAGTATATCTACTCATACAGCTTTAGCAAACGCAACTTATCACTTAACGTTAGTGAGTCTGATGAAAACTTATTATCTTGAGAAACAAACAATGGCTGAATGAAAAGCGTAAAAAACAGGCGAAAGGAAAAACGAGCATATAAGTAATAACGATAAATAATCTTCCTTTTTGTTGGCATAGCAATGACTTGGACGTACGTAAGTCTACAAATACGGGATGTGTTGGTATAGCTACTAATTAACACCGCGTAATTACTGTGTATTTTAAGCGGTATTGAAAAGAACATTTCTTTTTGTCGTCAATTGTTGTTTTTATCTGAACTTGTATAAAAACAAAAGATTGACAACACGACATCTTTATGATGTGGAATTAAAAGGATAATTTTTGTGCCTTGTATTTTAAGTTTTAGAGTTCTAATGAATCCAGGCATGCTATCAATTGCAATATCTGGAAGAAGAATTTCTCTAACACTTTTTAAGTTTGTTTAAAACCGCCCTTATTTCTAGATTTTTTTAAGTTACATACAATCTTTAGAGGTTTGTCCATGTCCAACAAATAAAACTTTATAACCGCTTTCAAAACCGCGACCGCTGACTGCTGACTCATTGTATTGTCCATGGGTGTTCTGCCCGGTACTGAATTTCCAATTATTATATTGGAAAATGCTAAGGAAAATATGAATTCATTCATTCATGGGCCATTGTAAATAGCGTAATATGTGTGCATTTCCTAAAAGTGAATACTAAATAAACTCAAGGCCAAACCCAAGAGCAGCGCTGCAAGACATCAAGACACAGTGAGCTCATACTGCGAAGGTCGGACCACAAATAATTAATTAAAATATGAAGGTAGAACGAGCAACATCTTCTGTCAAGACGAACGCCATCTCAGTCTGCCCGTGACCATGATACCTGCAAAGGTTTCGAAACGTCGGGAACTAAAATCTAAAATTAAACCGCGATAAAATCCGTAAAAGTAGTTTCATTTCAGTGAATACTATTGTATGATTTGTACAGAGAGCAAAATTCAAAAGATCATAAAAATGTAGTTCGCTAGCTTACCTTTTACAACAACGCTAGAAATCGTTTGGCTGCCAAATATTTCGAAAATAATCTTTACCTATTGATACGAACTACAACGGTTGCTATAGAATTTTTAAAAATACTTCACACGTTCACACGTGCACGTTCCTGTGCAATGTACAATAGTGAAGTGTTTGTATCTCAACGTTGAAATGCATTGTAATACAATATTGGTTATATACGAAAGTCTACATGAATGTTGAAAATTGAATGTCATGTTGTTTTTACTGATAATATTCCGGTTTATTGTTGAAAGTTGCGTTTGCGATGTTTTTTTTTGTCACGAACATTTCTGCACACTACATGTAAATACGGGGTTTTCAAGCGATAAAAATAACTAGTAATATATTTTTTATTTTTCCTTATCATAAAATTACTAAATAATTATTCTTTAAAAACACGCATTCACTCTAAATTATTTTTCAAATTGTAAGTAAGTGATCAAATAATTTTAGCCAAGCCAAGGAATAAAATATAATTTCAGAAGTATTTGTAAATAAATAACATTTACATGCTATTTATTATCCGTCAAATGTTATTTTCTTCGAATATCTTTCCTCCTAAAGAAGCTTAAGACTATGAGCATCCTCACGATAGAATCATAAATGAAAAATCTTTATTATTGCAGGAAGTTGTATTGAGACTAATAAAATTTTCATTCATTTTATACGATTTCAATTTCCGCACCTCACACCGAATTTATTTATTTCTAGAAAATTTTATGACTAAATCACGGGGTTTTCACAAACATTCAAGTCACACACACACAAATACAACAGTGGACTTTGATAGGCTAAAGTGATTGATTGATTGACACATACACACTCAGACTCAGAACAAGCATTCGTGTATCATACAAGTGCTTTGATTTGTCAAAAGATCTTTGAGGATTTTCTCTTTTGTGTTTGTTTGTAAGGGTCAGTTCGTGATTAAGGACCCCGGTTTGGTCAGAAACTAGTAGGGACAATCCCGATAAATGCGCGAGAGTAAACTGTTACATCATTTAGTAATATTTAGGGTCGGTTTCCGTTCCTAGTTGGCTGTAAACACATTAGATTTTTTACAGGCAACTTGCCCATCCCACATCCATTTAATTGGGTAGGTATATCCTATAGCCAAAGTTATCCTTCTAAATGGTAATGACTAAACAACTGCCGAAGATTAAGTTATAATACTCGGGATCCAGTTAAACGTGCTTTCCGCTCCACGTTTCAGTTCAGTTAACTCCCATTTCGAATTAAGCGTCAAAACGGTCAGTTTAATAGTTCAATTGCAGTACAGGTAGACTTCGGTCTTAAAAGCTCTATACCTTAGAATCGTAAAGTGCGCCCGCAAACCGCTAACAGTTACGAGGTGCAGTGGGCCGCTGCAAACATTATTTAGGCTAAATGGCCTTCAGTCTAGTCCCAGACACTGTGCAATCAGTATTCCGGGCTAGACGATGCAGCTTTTGGCAGTCGTTAAACGACAGCTATTTGTTTTAAATGGACATTAGCATTTTAATTAAGAGCGGAAGATGTATTGTATTGTTTGAATTAATTGGGCCCTAGTTACAAAACGTTTTTCGTATAGCAATAGACTATTTCATCATTACTTAAGCCGACGTTCGATTGATATTGCAGAATGTTTGTTAAACAGTATACTTTACAATGACTTTAACTAAACGCACAAAATATCCTGATTTTTATCACATTGCATCACTTCTTACATACGAAAACTGCATGACTACCTGATTAATTTGATTGAACATCATTCAGATATTAAGCCGTGTCGTTAACGCTTTTAATGATATCCTACCTGTAATAATTTCCAGCTCTCTTTGCCAGTGTCTCGTCATAAACCGAAGCGCATTCGCCTCTAAGCATTGCGTTCTAGTTTTTTATCTGTAAAATACGAGAATTTTCCATCCTCTCGGCTACATCGTTTGTTTCTTCAGCACCCATGACATTTAAACGGTTTTTTTCTACGTTACGGTGAACTCACAAGTTGCGATATTTTTATGTCAGGTTTATTTTTTTCTAGTTTGAATCTCGCTTTTCGAGTTTCTTTTAGCTCTTTTATTTGTTTGTGATTTTTGTGGTTTATTGCCTATAACAAATTATTAAAAGACAAGTTTTATTGAATGATTTTGTAAAGTAATGGAATTCGGGTTGTAATTTACTGTAAGAATTTTAGACTATTTTTAGATTATTTTAATGAGTTGTAATTAATCTTGAAATGACATTGAATTACGAGCAAATCTCACTACAATTAGACCACTCTACGAAGCTCGACTATGCTACCTTTGTCGAATGAATTTTCGGTGTTAATATGTGTAGAAATTATAAAATTGAACCCTAGTTGAACGACTAAGAGTATCTCAATGTGACATCTCTAGTTCATAGATTACCTTTACATTACTGTCTATAATTTTTTTTCTTGCGTTGTGCGTCTTTATATTGATCAGAATAAAACTATCATAAAGTTTAAACTGCTTATTTAGATATTGAAATGAAACTACTTTTACGGATTTTATCGCGGTTTAATTTTAGATTTTAGTTCCCGACGTTTCGAAACCTTTGCAGGTATCATGGTCACGGGCAGACTGAGATGGCGTTCGTCTTGACAGAATATTTAGATATTTTACCAACATACATACGGAAGTTGACCAAAGGCCGGCCTAAGCTGGTCTTTGTTGACTTGATTAATTGAAGCGAAAACCACAGTCTAAAGATTATTGAATACTAAAGTTACGTTTTATTCCCAATATACGTTATCTGCTAGATATGAGGCTACTAATAAACCCCAGTCAGTTATAGCCGGCGGATTTGTGATAGTGCGGTTAATAGCCGGCCGTCATAAAAGCCTCGAGATGGCCTATAATGTTATCTCAGAATGATATAATACGCAATAATACGCATTAATAGAACTACGTATCAAATCATAAAGCCAACATTAATTATTTCAACAGCTGGTTGCTATTTATTTTGAGAAGAGTTTTTTTGTTTGATTTACGATATTCTTTATAATAAAACAAAAAACTACTGATTGTACGGATAGTCAAGTGGTTGAGGTCACCACGCCAAACTGTTATTTGTGCGCGTGATTTAGATGTTTGTGAAACCCCCCGCGACACAAGGATTAAACTACTAACGGCGATAGTTGTTCATTAAAAAAAAAACAGTTCTTCAGAAGCTCTTAAACTTAAATTCAACACAGTTTCGGTCTAGCTTAAACGCACTATCCCTTAACGTAATATGTATGTAGCAATACTCATACACGCCCAAAAAACTATGTGGAGTGTCAGTAAATTATGCAAGGACGAACTCCCGGCTAGGCTGAATACAAGCGTCCTTTGCCTCGCTTCCGCGAAACGTAATCACTAAATTATTAGAGCCGGGAGTAGTGAAAAAAAAATCATAATACAGCATTCTTTTGGCTATCACAGTCCGCTGTGTGAGCATGAAGTACGACTGTTGCAGTTGATAAAGAGAGAAGGTGCTATATGCTTCTTATAGCGGCATCTTTCTTCAACATGGAGAATTTAAGATTCATCTTTTTCGCAGATATCTATTTCGGTTATACTCGAAGCGTAATGGTAAAGTTGAAATAAATTACTTTAAACTGTAGCTTAAATGTAAATAATATAGGTACCTGAATAACAGAAGTATTTGATCTCATACATAAACATTTTCACATATATTATGCGAACTAACAGTTGGTAAATAGTAAATAACGATGTACTTTATTCCACATCTAATTCCCAGTAAGCACCTACACGTGCAAACCACAACTATGGGTAGATAAATAACGGAGCTTATTAACTAATCCCCTTTAGGAATACACGCGGTATAATAAACAACTCAAATAATACTTCACAACAACTAACAATTCCAAGCAAAATATTTATTCCAATTTAAATTGACCCCAATTACCCGTAACATTAGAATTCAAAATTTCCTCTATTTTCGACCTTATAAATATTAAATGTAGCAGATGTATCTAATCGTATGAACTAGTAATCCCGGAGGTAACTCCCTGGGTGACCATAATTTAGACACCTGTGTTCCAGGCTGAATTTTAGAAAGAACCCACTGTGCTCTATTTCGTACTGAGTTCTGAAATGTGGGCGAAATATAATATTAAAGTGATGAAGCTGGGTGTTAAGTGAGGCCTCTTAGGTGTATATACAAATAATGTTTGAATGTTTTATCACAGTAGGCAGTATTCTAAACAGTAGGGAAATATATAAGGGTCAAGGAAACTGTGCGTCATTTTCTTTTACATCTTTGGAGATGTATCGATGTGGGCAAAATAATTATTTCAATTACGTTACACTAATAGATAAACAATACTAGAAACTTATCTCAAAGATGCAGACAATTTACTTCCGTCGATCATTTTTTGAAAAACTTTAATTCGTTATTCCCTTACTTATGGCCACGCTTAAGTAAGCAGTATTCAGTTGACAGCGTTCTTGCTCTTTACTCTGAGAGCTATACTCGTATCAACTATGTACTATGGAGCTTATATGTACCTATATTTTTTCGGATGCCAAATCATCGCATTACTAATTCCGCTTTGGGTTGAGCGGTAAAGGAGTGTCAGACTTCTACTGACTAAAACCCAGCCATGTTCTTTCCTTTGCCCTTCGAATGTGGTAGCCACGGTAACACTTTCAGACAATCCCACTGCCCCGACAGTTGTTCAATGCCCTGGATATTAAAAATAATTGATTCAAAACCTCAGAGCTTTGAGCAAAGAAAACTCTCGATTCTCCTTTTGCATACATTCACACTTCAATTTGTACACAACCAAGGATAAACTATTATCGCACTTAAGTGTAAACTCATTAAGTGCAAAGTCGTATACCAGATAAAGTTTTTATGCCTTTTATGATAATGGTTTCCACTTGAGACCATACTCATTTACAAGTTGTTTTCTAGATTATATCGTTAGGTTTCTTTGTGTTCCCAGAGGTAAATTGTAAGTTATAGCTTAGACTTTCTATGTACTAACTAAATATTGTTTTAGCATACATAAGTTATATTGTTCTTAAAGGTCATACTCAACTGTTTAGGGAATGTGGGCCGTAGGTACTTTGCGTAAATTAATTAAAACTTTCAAATGTTAAATTCTTTGTTGGAATTCTAAATATTTTTAAATTAAATAGATATTTTGAATGTTTATTTTATGTTGGATTTGTGCCTATCGATATGTGTTCCGCTATCACATTTCTCTAAGCATAGTAATATCACTTCAAGGTTTGACAAAATTGATATGAAAAACATTATTTTTGCTTTAATTACAGTGCCAAAATAATACTAAGCTTATTATACTACAATAACAAATATTTTATCAGGGGCTTAGATACAGTGACCTCAAATTTTAGTTTTTTTGGCATGGCACCTACACTTATTTTGTTATTGTTCTGTACAATTATAACAATTTTCTAAACGGAATTACAGCGTGCTGCTGGGGAGTTTGTTGCGCCGTTTCTTCTCTCGCAGCAAAAGCACTTAGGAAGCGGTGAAGGGTGGGCGAAACTGGGTGCTATCCAATGTAATCTGACCTTCAAAAAGTGCTACATAGTAGCCTAATTTGAATAAATGAATTTTTGATTTTTATTCGAGTCTTAATTTTGTCGCCAGCTTTAAATGAATCATGGTGTAAACAAAATCTAGATAATACATTAAATAAATCACTATCTGCGATCCGTTTCAAATGTTAAGAGTCGTTACGTTGGCTCCGCGCTGGAGTAAGCAAACAGTTTATTGAGCTCAGCTTTTTCAAGCTTGTTACAACAACTCGTTTGAAGTCGCTTTTGATGAGGTCTAAATACCGAAGCCGGCAGCCAAAGCCCCACGGCTTTAGCTGGATTGCCACTTAACACTGAGCTAACTGTGCAGTGTGGGGACCAACTAGGTCATAGGCTGGCACTAGGCTTGTATAAAATCGAACCTATCTTTAGGTTTTACATTGTTTTTGTGAAATTACCGATAAGAGAAATAATCATTTTTTTTAATAAGTATCTTGACTTTTAAACCTAGTAATCTGAAATATTTTCAATTTAGCAGTAACTGACAGATAGCAGACATTTTGGTGTTCAAGACATTTTCAAACTATATGTTCAAATTACAGATCTCAATACATTCCCAATTATAACAACCCATGATAAAAGTAAATTTGGTAATTCCTAACTTGAATTAACTATATTATCTCTTCATTTAAAGAACTAATACTTATTCACCTACACTAATAAAAATATATCGCTATCGAATGAAGGCTAGACAAATGGGCCAAATAGTACAAGTGGTAGTGAAACCAAATCGGGTTACTCCAGCCAAATAGATGTAATTCATCTTCACTAGCTCAAAATTGCTCGAAACAGACCGTAATCGCTTGTAACAGCTCGTAACGAGACTGAATTGTTTCAGGAGCGACGCTTCAACTGCACCTCACAGGACATCTGTAACGCTTCATCAGAAATTGTAAGTTCAAGTTTCTTGCTATAATTGTATATTATACGTACTTTAAGTAGTTGTTGGCTGTAGTTTGGCACAACTTGTGAGAGACCTATGATGCAGTGAACGATAAACTAAGTTACACGGCCCTTACTGTAGACAGACAACATTTATATTATAGCTATCACCCTTAAAATACATATTATTATAGCATTCAAGAACTTAACCATATTAAAACCTTTTTGGTAATCGAATAAGTAGCTCTAGAGATAAGTTCAAATAATAAAAAAAAATTGAATAATAGGGATGATGACAATTTTAATGCTTGTCAATTTGTATATTCATGACTACTCTCCCAGCAGCAACAAATGTTGTCCGATTCTCAAACCTACCAAATATGTACACAAAATTTCATAACAATGGATCGAGCCATTTAGGAAAAACAAGAATTTTGAATCTAATTCTAGAGTTTTCTAATTCTTTCTTGTTTTTCTGTTTGTAACTACTTCCAATGTATATTCTGTGTTCTAAATAGGACTGATATATATATATGTACATTTAAACAAGGAAAGTCCCCAGTCTCTAGTAATTGGGGCATCAGGGGAGATGGAAATGAGTTTATGGAGTCATTAAAATGCTGTTAGAACTTATTTATTCGATTAATTGGTGCCCGTTGAGACTCAGAAACGGTAAACTTGACGACAGTCGCGTTCCTAAGGAGTTCGTCTTTATATATTTACTTCTGCAATTAGGTACTTGCCGAAAAAAGTTTTTAATAATTTTTAATCACTGCCTGTTCTTGCAACATAATTTACTTTTGGGACTCGGGTAGGGCCAAACCTAATTACTTTAGAGTTAATGTTTAAACGAGAAATACATGTAGACTAACTTGCAACTGCAACAATTGTTAATTAGATATTCATTTGGCCTTTAAAGTCCTTACGGAATATTAAATTAAGGACTAGTTATCCTATACAGTTTTAGTATTTGTAAATTGATGTCGCCACCGGGACACGGGTCGATACTCGCATCAGACTAATTATAGTTCAGCCTATGAACGTCAGTTTACTAGATGTTCCGTACACGCTGATTCATGCCCTTGTTACACGTTTGACGAGAAATATTTATCCTAAATTGATTATACATCATTGGCACGTTGAAAAGCTTCTTTCCACTCGCTACAAAAAACACGGAAATAGTTCCAATCTCACAACACATAAAGACTGTATTCTCATAAATAAATCTACGGAACCCCCAAAATATTTATAGAGATCCCGAAAGAAATATCCAATTCTAAATAGTCAAGCTTTTTCACAGTCGATTCGTGACGTACATACATAATTCATGTAACGACAACGTTTCAAGACGATTAACCGTGTTATTAACAGCTGTATTAATGCCAAAATGGCCGCCGCGATCCCGAATAGAACATCAAAAGGAACATTATTGGCTACATCACAGTTCAAACGGAGTACCAAAAATAAATATGTGTATAAATGTTCAGGAATACATTTTTTATGTTCTTTTTTGGTTGATTGATATTGACATACCTTTTGAAAATAGGCCAATTTCTGTTTGATTAGTAATTTTATTAACGTTATCCATGTTTTAATTTACGTTCCGTTGCTTTTGATCTCTATACTTTTTAATTAAAAAAGGATCGAGGGGTGGGTATTGGACACGATGCCAAACGCATTGTACGCGATGTGTCGTGGGTCCTAGTGTAGGACAACCATTTGTGTGAACCAGGAATGCTTGCTCTGAATGTCTAAGTTTTTTTTGTGCAGACAAGGATTATAGACTTTACTGAGAAATGATTTTCTTTAAAAATATTGTATGTATATACACAGAAAGGAACTGTTAATACAAAATAAAAGCCTCTTCGAATTACACAAGACTTGTGCAGCCTTTGGTATAATGTAGTCTGCAGTGGAAAATTCTGTCCATATTTTATACAAAATGTTGTTGCTCTGATATTAAATTACTGATTTCTTTTGTTCAACTTTACACGAAGACAACGTTTATTATGCCAGTTAATGTAAAAGCCGTTTCGAATACGATTTATTATTAAAGTTTTTATGTATAAAATAACAGACAATTGGAAAATTAAATATTAACCTTTTGCTGGGCACATTTTTTTTACTGATAAGCAGTATGCGATTAAATCAGCAACGATTCTCGAAGTCAAAAACAAATAGTAGATAACCTATGTTATTTTTCTAACCAGCTGTAGTTGACAATCCAGGGTTTTCTCAACGAGATTATGTCACAATTGTTATAGAAGCCCATTGTTTTGAACCCGTCTCGAAAGAGGTCGACGCCCGGAATAGTTGGCAACATGGCGACGTGCCAATATGGACGTTATGCGATTCACATGTTACGCAACATGTAATTGTGGCATGCGGAATTGATAAGCTTAGACGCACTAAGAGTCGTTATGACTGAAATGCGGGATATTAATGCAAAGTTATGGTGGTCTTATTGTAGTCCAGTTTGAAACAGCTTTCTAAAATTGTTCTTCCTCAATCCCAGCGGAGAAGCTAAAAGGAAAAGATTTTAGAAAATAATTTCAGTTGTAGTTTTAAAGTATATTAGTAAAAAGTTAAGACCACATTGGTTTTTCCACCATATTCAGTAGTGCACAGTTTGGGATGAACTTGATGCTTGGCATAGTTGTATATGAACAATGCATAGTTTAAAACGAACCGGACAGAAATAATCTAATTTAACGAATAATTTCAAACAGAATAGCATTAAAATATGCCTTTTATACAAAGTTCCTTTCTGTCTCTCTAACAAGTGTACCAGAATAAAGTTCAGTTGTCAGACTTTCGAACTAGCCGTAAGTAATGTCAAAGGTATAACAGGATAGATGGGTGAACGCGTCCTTTGAGCCAGACGTACTTTATACCTTGTAAAAATTGGTCCTTAGATACGAGGATTGCGATTTACTTTTCTACTATAAAAATAACTAGACCAAGCTTATTCTGACCAATATAAGGACCGTCCCTTTCATAAATTACAGCCAAATAAATTATTCTGTGACAATCTTTAATCGTTTACGTATTTAACATTCAAAATCTCAAATTATAAGCGACAATTGCGAGGCGCGCTCATTCTCCTAGTTAGGATTTGGTCGCGCTTAATTACTATGTAAATTGTGTATGACTTGACAGTTTGGTAAATTCCATACAGTCTGGGAATGATTGCGTTAAACGCGAATCTGTGTTGTTTGATTATACATGCGAGCGATTGCTTGTTAAACTTCAGTTTGAATTCTAGACCTACAAGTATTAGCACTTATGTAAATTATTTCAGCGACGTTTCAATTGTTTTAGAGCTAATTACAATTTGACATCCGTAATTGTTGTAAAAAATATGCTATTGGAGAATTCTACTTTAAATTTTTATAGTTATTGCTTTTCGTCCTTGAGTTCTGACAATGCAAGCCAATTAGCCAGACGATTATCACATCAATATTGATTGTACCTGATTACGTGAAACTGTGCCAATACGGTGATAAAATTATAGGAAGACTATTTGCATAATAGTGTCAATAAATACAGTTTAATAGTTAATAAGTGCAAAATAATAATACATACATTTCAATGCTTTAATGATGGGTATGAAAAATAAAAATAGTTGGTTATATTTAGTAAAATCTTTAACAAAGTTTTCATAATTATCAACGCACTATGTAAATGTCACAACAATGCATGATTGTATGTTCAATTCACACTGGCAATCGAAGTGTCTGTCAACCGTTAAATGCTGCACGGGATGCATGCTGCACGCGGCCGAGTGGTTGAGGTCACCACAATCTTGTTCACACAATGCTTGTTGAGTCTGGGTGTCTTTGTGCATGTAAGTTGTATATTTGTAACCCCCCCCCACCCCCCCGATACAAGGATTAAATTCCTTAGTGCGGGAGTCGATTTTAAAAAATAAAAATAAAAATTCCGATGTAGAAAGAATTTTGATACTTAGGACCTCTGAAGAAGATCGCATTTCCAATACCATTCCGCCATTACTTTTAAAAAATTGCTTATGTTCACCTCACTACAAATGATACACATGGGCCCAAAGATAATGTTACAAGAAAATCTTGAATTCCAGACGACGCTAACTTTACAGCGGGTCATATAAAAGTCAGGAGGCAGGTTATTTTGAGCTCTGCGGTATACCGCCTAAATAAACATGATTCAGTTCGCCCCAAAACAATGCTTCGTAGTATTTTCATAGAGGGCACCACTAACCTTATCCACTAAGACTCGCTTGAGAATACGCTAGAGAAAATGCCAGAAAAATTCTCGTAATTTTATGACAATGTTACTGTATTTATATGCTGATCCGGTTTAAAGCGAGCCTCATATTCTTGAATAGTGACTGGAAATTATTGCCAGCTAGGGACTCAAAGAAAGCTGCTGTAAAAATCTTATATCATCTTGGTGATTTATAAATGAAAATTACAGAGGTTTGTCAAAATTTTTGGTGATGTAACATATTTTAGTGAAATGGAGACTACGATATTTGAGACGCTGTGGATATTTATTGATTCAGGAATATTTGGAATATTTTTAATTAACATGGTATGTAGGAGCACGCTGCACTTAGCATGCTGAAAAGTACGTAGGGCCTGTTGTCGTAATTAAATATCCCAAAGGACCATACGTAAGGGGCATTTCTGTGTGTCCAGAAAATTATCATAAATCTCGCACTCAACAAGCCAGAAATCGTGACTAGCTAGCTAGGTCATAATAACAAAAATACTTAATAACAGTATTTTTTATGTTGTGAAAACTTAAACGAAGTGGATTTGAGTTTGAAGCTACACAAAATATTCACCCGAAAAATTGGCCCGAAAAATATGAGGCCGTGCGAAAAAACTTTTAACGAATCGTGTGAATTGCGGCAATCGGGGCCATAAACTAGACGACTCGCACACAAACTTATAGACACACAATTTCGTATTCCTTCAAGTTTGGACAAGTTCGGATTCGTTCCTTACTTTCTGAGTTTCAACTATCAATGGCAAGCACGTACGCAGTGAGTTATCGTGCAATCTGGCAACATGGAGTGCGATCTCCGATGTTGGCAGTTGATGGATAACACAGCTTTACCGGTAAAAAGGAAACAAAAAATATTATTAATGCGTCCACATTAATTTTAGAAGTTATTTCTTGTTTTTCTGGAAGTTTTCTGTCTAAAATTTAGAGTTAAGATAAGTGTTGTACTTTATGGTAAAACTATTTTTTTTTAGGTATCGAAAACAGGCGTAAAATACTAATAGTGTTATTAAGTATTGATACGAACACATTAGCTTCATGACATGATTTCACCGTATCTCCTTTTTAAAACAGTGCAAGCTGGATAGAAATTCGCTGAGAACCGCTATTTGGGGAGGTGAAAAATATATCACGCAGAATATCCAACCAGACGTACTTCCCATTCCATGTTCCCCTTGATCGTGTAAAGTAGGTTCATGACCCGACCTTCATCTTCCGATCGCGGTTCTATAAACAAGAAGTGTAAACGTTTGTCTAAACACTGCGAATTGTAGTGTTGAATGAAATACTTAACACTGAGGCGAAGAAACGTAGCAGTCATGGGTTAACCTTGGCGAGATTTACTAAAGTTCTCGAAATAAATAAGAGTTAAGGAATGGGGTTTTGTAAAGTAGGTTTCAATTAGCAGGGAAAGAGTTGTAATGAAGACAGATGATTTTTTTAGGAAAGATTTGTATTGACTTGACTTTTTTAGACCGTTGGCTTTTAAGGGCATTTAACTATTTTTAAGGGATTACTTTAACACACATCGAAAGCTCAGTATTGAAGTTTCCTAAGAACTCCGCGTTCCGTCTGAACCTTGGCCAAAATTGTTGAATAGGAAACGATTTTGATAAATTTGTTAGGAAGTCAGTTTGAACTTCAAAAATGACAAAGTCCTTTTTTGCGCTTGAGTGAGTTTGTGTACAAAACCCAGTGAATAACAAGCCTTTTGAAAATATAAGTAGGTATAATATACCCACAAGTTAATTGTATTGGAATGTTGTTACTTTAATTTATTTTTGATAGGTAGCTGGTATTTATGAAATTTTTATACAAAATAACGTAATTTTACGCATAAACAACGTTCAACAATTTTTAATTGCCATCACTATGAGTTTAATTACAGTCGGCATTACATACCCGCAAATAGTTTTGTTATTTTATTATTTTACCAATTTCATTTAAATTACTCCGTGAGCAAACAATGTAATAAAATTGATGAAAACATCGACAAAATTTTGTCCATGTGTTTTGAATGTTTCTGAAATCCCCCGAGACTCAAGGATAAAATTACTAGTGAACTCATACTCTGCGATTAAACGCTTATTATGTTGCAGATACAAAATTTTGCTTTTATAATATTAGTAGGATTTAGTCTAAACACAAAACCTCGTATACTAAGTGCGGTGTGTACGACAACGAGCATCGTCGATGTACATGATTGATGCAAGCATGTCGGATTGGCTTCCACGCCGACTGCTAGCTGCGGATTAGCTAATGCACCTGCAAGAGCTAAGCTCCCTACTGTGTCCTACACCTTAATCCCAGCAACAGCCACTGACAGACAAGCTTATGGTAACAAGCTGGTTCAGTAAACCATGTTTAGTAAATATTCACCGTAACATGTGGTCAGGAGAGCACAGGCAAAGATTGAGGGTAAACTCAACAGTGGACCGTCTTTATGAAATAAGCATGGAAATGTTTTCCATGACACCATTCCTCAAATTTATCTCACTGAATCTCAGCTGAGGAATTTCTACTCCAGACATTTTTATCCTAAATAGCATCTTCCAACATTGAATAATGTCAAATATTTCGCTTGAGAGGAAATCAGTACGCCACATCGACACCACATTATTGCATTCTATTCCGTGCGGGGAATCTTGAATAATTACGTGCAAGCAGTTTCTTCCTCATGCGATCTGTCCTTGTCACGTGTGAACTGCTGAGTTTTTCTTCGCTTATCTTAGAGAAAATAAAACTTATCTAAGTCTTTGTGTTTGTACGTTTTAAAACCTGTGTTGATGATGCAAAGAACAATGCCTATTTTATTATAGTACATATTTTAAAATTACAAGTCTTGTGATCATTCAAGTATCCTAGCCCATTTAAATATTAAGATCAGGAATATGTTAACTGTTTCAGAAATTATTTTTGTGCTTTTAAGGCTCATTCCACATAAAAAAAAACTAAACTAAGAACAACAAAGATAATGGATCTAAAAATCGGTCACGTGCGAATCGGTCTGCCGTCCTGATTTATATTCACCTATTCTATGTTCTAGCGGCATTAGAAATACATTTACTACGAAAATCAATCACCTCGCTAAAGGTTTCCTAAGATTCAGCCTCGTGCCGGACAAACAAATAAACGGAAAATCGCAGGACTTCAGGAATAGGGTCATGTTTTTACTCTATTGTACGAAATCAAAAATATACCGAAGAAATAATATACCTGAGTTAAAGCAGAATAAACATGTCGCCTGAACTGTGTACTAAACCGTCACAGTATTATCTGAAAGGTAATCTAATAGCAACACAAAACAAGAGAGAAACTAAACAATTATAAATATCTTTCAAGTTGTTCCAATAAGTACTCTTTTCTTTTATTAAATAAAAGCGTTCTAAGTTTTAATAAAATAAGGTTAACGACACAAAACGACAGTTAGTGACTTGTGCAGTACATTGGTAAAGTTTTTATTGTTGTTTTCGAAATGTTTTCACCTTCCGGCTTCCTTTTTTAACATAAAAGACCCCCCTGAGTGGTAAATACAGATTATGACCTTTATGATAACTGTTTTTGATAGGATTTTTCAACTGTAAAAGTTACAAGTGAGTTTATACATTACTAGCTTTTCGCCCGCGTTATAAGCGGTTATATCGCGTTTTCAAGAGAAATCTTCAAAAGTTCGGGATAAAAACTATCCTATGTTCTTTCTCAAAGTCAACTCTATCTTTGTACCAAATTTCATTAAAATCAGTTCAGTGGTTTAGACGTGAAAGCGTAACAGACAGACAGACAGAGTTACTTTCGCATTTATAATATTAGTAGGGATAACTGACACTTTGATTACAAAAAAAAATGTTCCTACACTCCAATTTACAAGTTAATACAGGCCAAATATCAAAATAATTATCATAATTAACAAGCCCATACATCAGAAACCTTTAACATTCGCCAAAGTTATGTGCCGTGGGCAGTCAAAAACAAATTTACTTATTCCGGGCTTCAAACCCCAGGAGTCTGAAGTCCGTTTAAATAAGATATGAGCATCAACGCGCGGATGCATGAAATTGGTCGAATCTGAACGATTTGCGAAAACATGTATATTTCATTCAGTTCCAATATTGGGT
This sequence comes from Trichoplusia ni, assembly GCF_003590095.1. Taxonomy (NCBI): domain Eukaryota; kingdom Metazoa; phylum Arthropoda; class Insecta; order Lepidoptera; family Noctuidae; genus Trichoplusia; species Trichoplusia ni. The sequence continues at coordinate 8,846,536 of NC_039480.1, forward strand.
AAGTTATGAATGATATGAACGTGTAATGTGTAATCTCTCTGTATCTAATGTTATTCAGTTAATTTCACAGGGGCTAGGATACCTGAGTATACGATGTTTTATACTCACCTACTTATTAATTGGAAAATTTGAATTTTCTTTTTAAAACTGACTATTATACAACAGTTTTGCGACTGTTGAAAAAAAGGAATGTGATTTCACTTCAATATGTTAGTTCAAAGAGTTTATAAAATACACTCTAGAAGTATCACATAAATTAGATCTTTAACATTTACTTTGAATATTTAAATTAATTTCCTAGTAATTTAGGAATTTGCACATTCATCATTCCACGTAACATTAACCCGTATTTGTGTTCTTTAAAGTCAACCGAAGCAGTAAACTTCTGAACTCCCGATAGTTTACTATTTCAAGAAGTTGAAGGGGACTTGCTCCTAACTCCTACGAAACACAATGTTGCCAACAGTCTGTGGAAAAATAATTCGCTACTGCATTTGCCTTTAAAGCTTGTGGAACAAATGATGTGAGTGTGCTCGACTTCGAGACTAACTCGAATCTTTTCTCGAGTTTCGAGCACATTTCGAGTTACTTTTGAAAATGGAAGACTTGCGTGAATGAAGGAGCTTGGTTTCTTTCTGTGATTCAAAGTTTGTGTTCTTTATTTCAAATTTACTTTTAATGGTTGTTTTATTTGCTGCCAGAAATAAAATTTAAAGTGTGTAACAGAATTACTTTAAATTTCATGCTCAAGGGCGTATTAACAAAAAAATACATTTAATGTAAACACTGAGATAATTCAGTTATCTAACTTTATACTCAATCATTCATCCATAAAAGTAATTCTCAAAACAAAAGATTCACATTAGCCGTAACAAAAACACACATCTTATTTTTTCGGTTTGACACGAGTCGTGAATCATTCTGCCTCTACAGGCCGAGTCCATTGACTAGTGCAAGACAAGACAAATATCCTACTTGTACCATTAATCCTTCTAATCTTGACATAAAACCTTCTGAGACTATAGACGGCGCAGTGAAGGTATTCATCAAAACCCTTAGCTACTACACTGATTGCCAGTTTACCTATTAATATAATAATACTGTTTCTTAAAGGGTCACCTTTTTTAACGTTTTAACGTTTTTTAATTGAAATATATGAGTATTAGATATTTTACAGTTTTACTGCCTTAATTTATGCTTGATACTTTAAATCATAATATATAGACATTTTTCAATATTAAAATATTCAAATAGATTAGACATGGATAACTGAGTTTAGCAAACAACAAAAATCCCTACAAATCCTTAATATTAGTACGGATATGTTAATCAAAATTTTTAAATCAATTTACATTGATATAATATTTATTTACGTAGGCATTAAATATTAAATAACAATAAAATATTCATTAACGATTTTATATTTGAATACATATTTATCTTTTGTTATTAATATTTCATGAACATGATGGAAATATTATGTTACGAAACCAATTTCGGGTAGGTGAGAATTATCACGCGGGCCTTATTCGGTGCTATGGATGAGGTCAGGTCTCAACACTTAACTCGATAGTGAGCCGCCGGCCAACACTTCTGGCCCGCGGTCGGTATATGAGGAATGACAACGCATTGCCATATACCGACCCAAAAATGCGTATGAGTAGGACGGTGGTTAGGTTTAGTCAGCAAGAGTCCAGTACTTACCCATTCTGTCCCTCGAGGGAGCGGGTGGGCATAAGGAACCCCGCCTTACCAAAGCGATAAACGATGTTTTTTATGAATACTAGGAAAATTGAGTAACATTTTTCTCTGATTGATTTATAATTAAATTAACATATTTAAAATAATCATACGTTTCAAACACTGATATACAGAGACATGAAATTATTTTTCCATCCATTAAAACGCCCGCTGGCGATTTGTTTTTCAGATTGGCTCCGATATATTTTTTGTTGTTTTTCGAAGCCGCCCTTTGCACGCAAATCGAATTCTCTTCGTTCATCTTTATTCATTGATCGGAAAGATAGTAAAAGCCTATACACGATGTAAAATATTTTGCATTTGCTCGATAACCTTGGGAGCGAAATATTTTTGAGATACGGTAGCTTTTGGCTTTCCGTTTATTTTTATGACTAGTCCATCAAGCGGTCTGATGGTATTTGAAGTTTAATCGAAATATTGGGATCTTAAATCGAATATTTGCAACAAACTTTAGATATTAATCTCAACTTATTCACGGAGATTTTTTCTATGCAGTATGAGTTAACCATATTTATAACTAATTGATTACACATCATTATACTATCTAACGTCCATCAAACATTTGAGTAAATGTTAAAGGCAAGCTTAAATGAAAACAAAGAAATATTTCAAATTAAAGTCTCTCAAACGTTTCATGAGAAAGACATGCGGAAAAAGAGTGGAAAGTCATAGCCTAGTTGGACGTTCCTTGCTAGGACTAAATAATAATGAAAGACATTATCAAAGTATTTATTTTTCATCATTAACGTAAACTTTTGTAATTCAACCTTTACTTCTGTCACAAATAAATGTAGGCATTTGAATCATACAAGAATAACGACAGCCGTATATCTTTTTCATCGCTACGACACAACATTAGGTATAAGTAATAACATTTATTACCATACCTTCGCTCCGATGAATCTAATTTACAGGAAATAAACATTTGAGTACATGAATACCCAAATAGATACTGAATACATTATTACGTGTTGCTGCATGACAAACTGCCTAAATGGGAGTACATTTTGCAATTTATGTTATGACAAGAGTAGAGTAGTGCTTGTGAAATCACGTTTACGGCATTAAGTAGTAATTTAGGTATAATTTTCAAGTGTTATTTGTTACTTCTGAAGATAATCTACCACAGGCACCAGTCTCTCACAAAGTTAGGTCCAAGCCACCAACATTTAAATGTATATTGTTTAACCTACCTTTTGTGAAGAGAAAATAAATAAATATATTATTATTATTATTATAATTATCTTTGAAACAGCCATTAAAAAAAAACTGTACGTTAAAGTTTCTTTTTGCAATATGAATTATCCACCCGAGGTTCTTCAAATAACTTCACAAGAAGCGTTATCACAAAATTACTTACTACCCTAACTTATTTATCTAAGGGCCGATTTTTCAATCATCAGATAACTTTTATCTGGGGAATAAATATGGCCGTTTGACATATTTTCTATAAAAAAGCTGTCAAAACGTTAAACTTAGGATTCGTCAAATAAAAGTTATCTGACGATTGAAAAATCGGCCCTTAGAGTAATTTTGTGAAAAAAATATAACATTATAAACCAAGTCTACGACTCTAATGTTCTACATATCAACTAAAAAACAGTTCGCAATACAAAGACAGACGCAAAAAGTGGACAGAGGCACACAAAATGCTACAAACAAATTCGACCACTGACCACAGAATGACGGTATAGAAAGGTACATACACAAACAAAATATGAAAACGGACTCTTTCTGGTATTACAGACGTTTATTACTTCCCTTTCATTATGCAGATGTGGTGTTTATGCATGCACATTGGTAAGGAACCCTCTCTATGGCAAATAAAAGGCATGGACTCGTTCCTATTAAACAAATACGGTTTTCTTTTATTTTCATGTCTGTATCGTTGTTCTATTTCAGATATAATATTTACTTTGGATTAAGTTTTGTTTTGATACCAGAGTGCATCATTATGCTTCATTTTAGACATTTTCTATCAGTTTTAAAAGATTAATTGAGCTATTAAGTTGTAAACACGTACTATTCTTTATTCTGTGGTTGATTATTTATTTATTAAAAATTTACATGATAAAAGTATTAAATTTGATGCAAGGTTCTTTACGATCTCTCCAACAACTATCGTCATAGTTTGTCTGTTGGATCTTGTTAAAAATTTCTTATACATCTAGGTATGTAAAGACATACGTATAGTATAGGTATATAATATTTAAGGTAATGTGTTATATAGATATTTTTTTCCTACATTTATTTTCATCAGTTAAGGTCTTGTGTTTAAAATGGCCCTTAAAATGTACCCGAAAATTGTACATCACCGAAACACGTTCCTGCCTTAGGTGTAATTAATTTGCGTAACAGGTCCAGTGCAGGAAGTGTACTAGTGTTTACACTTCCTGGCATCAAGCGAGCTAGTGTACCACCTAATTTCATTAGACGTCGGATTAGGGTGCGCGCCACACTGCAGGCGAAGCGATAGCGATAAAATAGACGAGGTTTAAGCTAATAGAGCTTATGAACTTAAACTGCCCGTTTACAGACTGGATTTTAATATGAAAACTTTATATTTTCCAGGAAGATTATTATAAGTTATGATTATGGAGTTTTGATTGCTCTTTGTGGCGTTCGCTGTTTAATTTAGATAGTTCTGTTTGTAATAGTTGCTGTTAAAAGATGTTCTACCGCATGATTAGACACGAATTACTGGTTAATTTAGAATGAATAATTTGAAACCCTTAATACAATGCTATATTGACAGAGAAAAAGATTCACTCATATCGGAATGTTATACTTAAAACTAGTAACGCGAATGTACTCAGGCAGGATTCAGAGGTGCTAATAATATATTTTTTGGATCCTTGGAATAATGGACTAATGAGGAGCATGCGTAATGAGGTATGAGACTAATTCAAAAGCAGGTTGGTGAGTTATCAAACCGAATAGATTCGATTACAATTAGAACTTCAAAAAATAAGATGACAAATTCGTCTGTACTATTTAGGTTCGATATAAAGAGGCAACTTCAAGATAAAGCCAAATTTAAAGAGTTTATTTGCAAAAAAAGAGTAAATGTTACAATAGAGTGGGTGCAAAACTGAGGGCTACATTAATATGTTTGAAATCTTATAAGCTAAATTACATAAAAGTAGATGTACATTAAACTAATGGATTATAAACAATCCAAATAGACACGTTTTTAATTGTCACTCGATTCATATTATTATCATAATCGGCCCGGCCATTTTTATAGTTGTAAATTGTATTATCATCGGGTTTGAAGCTATCCTGAAAATTTTTGCCTTCTAGCTTTTCGGGATGTGCCTTAAAATTGAGATACAAAAATCCAACCGGAACGACAAAAAAAAACAAACAAACATAAAAACAAGAAATTGAATGTATAAAAACGTGACAATAAATAATATGTATTATAATGCCAATACACTCCAGCCTCTTGAATGCTGTTGAAATTAATTCTTAGAACAAAACAGATCTTACCTCCTTTGTCCCTCATAACTGATCTGCCGCGCACCGGTCAGGTTTACCCTCTAGATGCTGATTGTGTTGACGTAGCTTTCATGTCGGCCGAGTGGTCAGCCAATTCAATTAGACGAGCGATTAATCGTCTACGCTCCTAGAATAGATTTTGTTAACTAGATACCAACTATCCCGATAGTACGCTGAAGTTCAATTACGATGGTTTATCTGTTTTGTTTGATAACGTAATTTAATCACTTAGGTTGTATGTAAAATTGTTTGTTGATCTGTAAAATCAACACTTTTATTCGGAGAATTTTAAACATTAACATTTTGAGTATTGAGTACTTATATATTTACACAAATACATATAGTATGTGTAAATCTACACATAAAATATGAAATTTGAGTGTATTATCTAGGCACAGAGTATAAAAGAGTACTACGTAGTGTTATGTTACATATACTTAATTTTATTTTACAATTAAGTTTGTCCGTCTGTCTGTTTGTTCGGGACCATTTTCTTCGGAACTTTTAGATTTACTAAGTTAGATTACAAAAAAAAAATGAAATTAATATATCTAAATATTAATCGATATAATTCAATATTTTAAAACCCCTTCTGAACAGGAGCATCTGCATGAAACGTTATGTTACAAGTTATTCTATTTACCTACGACGGATCCCGTGTTTGCAATAATGAATACATCCTGTCATCATGTGTTGGCAAACTAATTTAATTACAGGTGGGATTAATCGACTCAAGCGGAACATAATGGCTTTTGTTAGTATGTTTTGGTGTTCTCTCCACCGATGAAGGGATTCACTAAGTTGTTATGAAAAGATCATCCTTATATATTGGAGTACTTAGTTTAAATAGACCTTGTAATACGTGTTCTCTCTGTTAATTTTAATGAAACTTATGGCAGAATTAATTTCATTTCATTTTTCGAGAGGATTTTTTTATTTAAAATACTGATGAATAGATTGAAATAGAATTAAGTTGAATTATTTGATAGATTAATCAAACATTATCGATGCGTAAATAACGGAAACTCAAAACTGGTACGTAGTGTAATAAACCGAGATTTTCGTACTACACAACAGACTTCCGCGATACGTGTATCGCACGTGTTAATTCTATTAAAACATTCTGGTTTTATTTCCCTTCACTATCTGACACGAAACGTAAACATCCCTAACACACGCGTGCTTTTAAAAAGATTACTGATTACATTATTTTGTATAATGTACTCGACATTATTTTTACTGACAAATATAACCAGAAATGAATAAAATATATACATAAAGCTCTTTACGATCTTTTCAACTCATGGGAATTACGTAAGACTTTGTTTTACGGCCACACTCACCATGGAGAATTCGAGGAATTTACGATATCGTACCCTTGACCGAAATTACACGAAACAAAAAGCTTTATACCCAGTATAACGCAAGCCACCTGTTTGTAAAACATAAATATGATTTCGCAACGCCACGATGGCTAACCATTGTACTTTAGGTCCCGTTGTTTAACTAATCTAGTTTGATTAACGCGTCTGTTTGTTGTTTCAGGCAGTCCGCCGATGTAAACACAAAGTCGAAATGAGATGAGTATGCGTGTGGCGTGGGCCAGGTGGTACTGGATCGTTATATTCACGACGTGCGCCGCGAGGACCGCCAGTGACTGGCTAGACTGTGCCCACATCGCTACCTGCCGCTGTAAATGGTCCTCCGGTAAAAAGACAGCTACGTGTGCCTCTGGTGACCTACGCCGCCCGCCAGCTCTCTCATCTGATATCCAAGTCCTCGACCTACATGACAACCCACTGAGAAACCTACCTCAGGAAGTGTTTGCCAGCATTGGCCTTCTGAACCTACAACGACTGAATCTTCGAGCGACGAGTCTCAGGTCAATACACCCCGACGCGTTCTTAGAATTAAGGATACTAATCGAAGTTGATTTAGGAGACAACGATTTGTCCCATCTCCCAAGGGACATATTCAGAGGCAACGAAAGACTACGACTAGTTGTGCTTAGTAACAATCCTCTTACATCACTGATAGCAGATCAGTTTCCACCACTACCGCATTTGCGAATGCTATTGTTAGACGGATGCAGATTAAGGTCGATACACACAAATGCTTTGAGGAATTTAAAGTCTTTAGAGACGATAGATTTGCGTAGAAACCAGCTTACTTTCCTCCGTTTGATCACTTTTTCTCTGCCCGCATTGAAGACCGTGTCTTTGTCAGGTAATCCGTGGCGATGTGATTGTAGACTACGTGAATTCAAGGACTGGTTTTTAGAGAGTAAATTAGGTACAGAAGAGTTACTTTGTGTGGAACCCTCTACGCAAGCTGGAAATAAGTGGCGGCTCGTCCCTAGTGAGAGTATGGCGTGTCCGCCTGAAATTAAATCAAGTACACTAGTCGTGAGAGCTGAAGTTGGGCTACCAACCTCATTTGGCTGTTGGGTTCATGGAGTTCCAAAACCTACAGTATCATGGCTCTTCGATGGTGTAGATGTACATAATAGTTCAGTAGATTGCGATATGGAAGAAACAGAAACGAGCATCGAAGACGACTCGGAAGATAGAGTGCCGGGTAGTGTTAGGTGGGTTAACGTGACTCTTTTAAATGTGACGTCAAGTGCGGCTGGCGAATGGACGTGTGTGGCTAAAAGTGTTGCGGGAGAAGCAAGGGCTATAATTAGCCTTGTGTTACCAAGATCACAAACAGCAACTGCTCGAACAGCGCCTGGCATTCCTCATCTGTTAGGCGTTGTGTTTGGAGCTTTGGGCATATTAGCTTCTCTTGGTTTTATCGGTGCCGTTGCCTGCTGGCACATGCGACGGCGAACCGTCCCTCCAAGCAGAAGTTTTACTGATCAAGAAAAGCGATTGATTGATGCGTCTGTAGTCGTTAGTTGCGACCGATCTATCGGCGATATGGCCTCACCTTGCGATTTCGAGATGACAGAACGAATGTCTGACGAACCTCCAAGAGGTTGCGGTTTTGACCCTGTTCACATTACTATAGAAGGCACACCAGGTGCGTTTCCGCCGCCGCCTGCTGAGTTTGCTGTACCAGTACCATACGGAAACATTTTCATATCTGTCCAAGTAGCAGGCAGAGGAGAACCTGGCAAGTACCCGGACCTATTAAGCGGTGGAGCGACACTACCCCGTCGGAATAGAACATGTTGCGCTGTGCCCGCATATGACAACATGGGTCCCAGGGTGACAGCGACAGGCAGCTCTACCTGGTCGCTACCCGGAGCTAGCACCGAGAACGTGGAGGTTTCTGAGACCCCGGTGTTGACGCTACCGCCGCCGCCACCAGAGTTTGTGTCGCTTTAGCCCCGGCCTCTGGTACTAGACGCCTCAGCGCTGAGGTGACCTGGTACCCAGACATTCGCAGTCAATTAGACTATTCCCCAATTTTATTGTATTTTATAATAATTTTGACGTGATTATTAATTTTAATGTAAATAGTTATAACGCTAAGATATGGACGATGTGTGACATCTGTGAGGTAAATACGTAAGATTGTTATCAATATTAATATTGTAATATTGCATTTAAAGTGAACTTGTTGATACGTTGGGTAATGACATGAGAGCGATTAGTCTACCTGTTTTGTTCCCTAGATATTCATTTTATGTATTTCGAGTAATCGTCTTCCTACACGTTGTTATATACGGACAGATTTATTAAAGCCATTTTTGGCTGTATTATTCTCAAGTATTATTTCAAAAATAATCAGCCAAAAAAGCTAGCTAATTCAAAAGATTTATGGTATGTTAAATAATATTATTCCTGTAGCAAAAAAACGACGGTCTCATTGAATTAAACATTTTTAAATTCAGCATAGTTGCTTGGAGTAAGTTTGTATACAATGTGACGTAACACAAAATGAAATATTCAAATTAAATGAGAGAAGACATTCTGTTTCAAGTTCCGTTGCTGTCCGTATATTCCAGCTAAACTTTTGTAAATAAAATATTGTTTATTATACAAACTTCCCAAACATAAGACTGACCCTTTTCTCTTGTTTTTCACCTCTTTATAACTTTAACGTTAATGCTGTACCACCTAGTCGAGTCGGCCAGAATAGCTTATAAATAAATTTTCTTTGAAAGCAAAAATATCTAATGTAAAGGAAAATAAACCGATCAAGTAAAATGACGCCGTTTTATTATCTGTGTTGACATTATCGGATCAGTTCGTTTCATGATCCATTACTTTCATACACGACTCTGTTGACTAATATTATATTTTAGTTTTTCTATGCGTCACATACCTACCTTTCTGTAGCTGTCAACGTTTTATTTATAGATATTACTGTCATCATTGACAAACATGAATTGCATTATTTTTTATTTTTGACTACATCATTGAAAGGTATATTCATACGCAAATATATTGCTTTGTTATGTTCATAATGTCGTAAAGACTTTTGAATAAAAGCTGTTAAAATCCATCGCTCGAGCTAACGTCACAAAATTCTCATCATAATGTGTATTTAAACTTCATCGATTGGATAAGAGTTAAACAGTTTAAACGGCTGAGCATAAACCTCAAAGTATCCAAGCTTGGTAAGTAATTAAATTTAAACCTAAGTTTATTTAGCCCCACATTAATATAAGTTCAGAACAAGTTGCGTAATGTTAGGTGCATAGTTGAGTCATGAAACTCGGCTACGTAAAGAGTGGGTTAATTCTAATTAGCGTAATATGCGAGCTCTATTACATAGCTCTATGATTCATGCTCCCCTGGTACTTATAATGTGTTCAGCACTTTAGCCTAAGGGGTAGGCAGGATAGTGATAGTTTGTTTACAGTTAATGCCTCTGTTGTATGGAGTAAGGGTTGACAGGTGGTACTCGCGGTGAACGTCTTACTTTGGGTTCGAACCCCAAGAGGTAAATATATTTGCATTTGTTGTTACAGTATTTTGATATTGAATGGAATAGATTATGCAGCACAGCAGCAGTCTTGAAACTTTTCCCGTCTAAAATATTTTTTCTCTTTTCAAGTGCCTTGTACGATATGAACGCATAATATTTTGAGCTATGGAAAAAAAATTTTTTGTGAGGATAGTATAACTTTAATATAAATAAGTTGGCCTAATAGAATGTATTATGATGTTATCGTACCATATTTTCCGAACGTATTCAGTGTTAGTTTTACAAAAATTTTATACAAAATCTTTATGTTTATTTTTACAAAGAGTTCATAAACAATGTAAATGTTCATTTACTTGTTTAGTGACACTTGTACGTATGATCATTAGGTATACAGGTGTTGAAATCGTTACTCTCGTACCTGTAGTAGCTGAATGTGCTAAACGACATAACTTCTAATCAAGGGAACGCTAGTGCAGTGTAATGACACCCCTGGTGGCCACATAGTACAACTGTTTGCAGAACACGTAATAAGCAAGTTAGGGGTTTTACCTACGAGGCATACACTACAGCAATATACACAGGAATGGAAGTTATTTATTGTTTACGCCATATAAAATTAAATCGTAGGGAAATTGAAATGTCCTTTTTTGTAAAGAATTTTTCCTTTCTAGAAATAGTAGCACGCGCTTAGTCTTCAAAAGATACCGAAGCCTAAAAGTAATATTTTTAACTTTTCGCCTGTTTGTATGTGTGCGTTTTTACGCAATGCATAGCAGTAAGTTTTCTGATGTGTTAGGACAAGTTTTACTTAATATTTTCTAAGTGTTTTTTTATGCCAGTCAGACAAAAAGTTAAATTAAACTGAGTATCCAATATAGAAAATCACGTAGATTTTTAACCAATTATGTATCCAAAACACTACTAATACGCGAACGAAATCACTGGTAAGTATATCTTTTCAAGAAATTCTCTATGTGGATACATCTCATTGAACGAACGAAAATAAATCGGATAAGTCGTTGTTGAGTTCATCGCGAACAAACGCACATATAAACATTTTTTAAATTGTTAAAAGTACAGATTTAATTTTACTAGTATAGATAGATAAGGCAACCAAACACCAACAATCCTAGTAACAGACAACAAACACAGCTGAGCAAGATACCAAACATCACACCGGTCAAAGACACCTTTGAATATGACATGACATACCGACGTGATATGAAGGTACTAGGGCCGCAGAAATCCATGGAGCGCGATATTAAGCCAAGGAATGCTCCCAACATTCCCTTGGGGACCAAATGTTAGGCGTACGAAACTCAAGGTCGTAAGAAATGTTGTTATAAAAATAATATATGGCAAATGGCATTTTGTATTTGTTTTTCATAGCGGGGACGTCGGTACCGGTATTAGCTGGAAAGATTGCATCTTCGGTGGAATCGGTGTAAGTATCTATAACATTTTCAGCTCATGATATGGGTAACGGGTTCTGATTAAGCGTTATATTTACGAGAATGGGGAAAGTTACGCGTAAGTATCACAATGAGATTAACACTTGGTTTTTTGTTTTGTTGGATTTTTTCCTGAGATTTTTCCCTTTATTATAGACGGAGCCTATTAGAATACATGAATTTATGATAAAACAGTAAGTAAAGTACAGCGACCATTCAAGAAGGAACATTTATTTAAAAAACTTAACAACTGTGTGATGAATGACCCATTTCATTCCAAATTGCCAATTGCTCCTTACTTACATTGCATAAGTAGCTACTTTTTTTCTCTCTTTCATTTTGCTAACTGAAAGCCATCTGGATGATTCATGTTATTTTCAAGGGTTATTATTTTCAGCCGGGCAATTATGCTGTTTAAATGAAACCAGAAAAATCAATTGATTGCTCAATAACATAAACAAAACGAAACAAATATATCAACAAAGCACTTTTGGCCAATTCGTAAATTGCTTAATCGTTCGTTTACTAAACAAACATTCATTACTTGGTGTAAACGCCAAAACAATTCGTTTTCTGTATTATCTGTTTGACCTATTTTCAATTCAGAGCAATCAATTTGGGTAATAAATTATATTTGGCGCTTTGCTTATCTTAGGATAAAATAAAAGTTCATTTTCGAGGCACCTGGTGACGGAAACGGAAGATTCCGAGTATTTTTTATCTTCAGCCATATTTTAAGTATTCACGGTGTTTCTCAAGTAAAATAAATGTGAAATGATTCAGTTGACGATTTGGTTTTTTCTTGTTCAGGAGTGTTATCAATCCTATAACGTTTTTTATGTAGTTTCAAGTGAAATCTTGCTCTACCTCTGAAGCTCAACTCTTAAGTTCAAGGTGTTCATCTATGTGACAGATACGTATTTAATACAACGAGTTTAGTCTAGCACTAGAGATGTACCAAAATAAAGTCATACCATTTAATAATACGTTCTTAATAAGCGTTTTATTATTCCAAGATAAATCTGAATTCGGGTACAATACTAAATACGTTTTAATATCTCGGCCAAACGCGACCAGTTCAAATCGTATTCAGATCTTGTTTATGTTTTCGTCCCTTCTTCCAAACGGGGGTTTGATTCCTGCAATCGCTATTTAAGCCTCTGAAATCACCGCCGTTTTCGAAGTCACATTCAAAGTCTTACCCGGAATACCCGGGCCGTTCACTGTCATTACCGGTTGTAGAAAAATTATCTCATTCCCGTTCAAAATGAGATCGTAAGCCGAAAGTTCCTATATAATTGAAATCATTACCGAAAAGTGGCCGTTGATTCCTCTAAATGGGCGGATTTATGATGGTAGACCCGCTCCGTTTTGCTGTTGTGTACTCAAATGGAGCTTTTATATTGGTCAATAACTAGATGGAGATTTCTTTTGTCCCATTTGGGTAGTATGTTTTAAACTGTTCGATATCTATGAAAAGATAAAATATAAGACACTTTAAATAAATTGTTTGCTTGATTGTTTGTCCTCAATTCAAAAATCGGTTTGATGGAATAGTGATATAGATGCGGGAAAACCGCGAGGGAAACCTCAAGACTTTAAAACTGTTAGTAATTTAAAGCATTAGCCTTTTGTAACAATCTCCGCGATTTGTCGGATTGAATATCCTATTTTCACTCAAAGCCTTAAATCTGGATCACAGCTTGGATTTAAGTTTAGAATCTGTTTTTAAGTCGGTTTAAATCTAAATCTAGATTCAAGATAGGACTAAAGTTTGCACCTAAAATTGGATCAAGATAGTAATGTACGCCTACTTCTGTTTTACAGTTAGTTTGTCGTGAGTTAAAACTTTTAACTAGTTCAGGGCCAGTTTTGGGATCATTTAGTTTCATAGGGATAGAATTTAGATTGCATTGTCTTTCTGTAGGTACAATGGATAGATAGGTTGGTTTTAGTCACAACTTTTGGCAGTTTTCGTGCTGTGTAATGTTTGTAGTTAACATGCAACCAAAAAGAAATATTTTTAGAGTGCAAAGGGGACCAAAAAAGACACGTACAAAAAGCGAATAAAAATCTATGCTGGGGAATAAAAGTGCAGTCAGATGTGGTTAATGTAACAGAGCACCAGTTCCTGTTCTATGACCCATGAGCTACCCGGTAAAAGGCAATTTATGGTGAAAAACAAAAGCTACGTGAGAATACAAACCTTATTTTGAAAAAAGAGGATAATTTTCATTTCTTTAAAAATTGGGAAATTTATCCTTATTTTTCTCTTATTTCAGATTTGGTTTCTGATTTTAAGATAGATATAGACAGCTAGGTCGATAGCTGAAGTGATTCCGAAAGTTTTATACTCCATGTTTGAACTTATCCTCCTTACATATTATAAAACAAAGTCCCCCGCCGCGTCTGTCTGTCTGTCTGTCTGTCTGTCTGTTCGCGATAAACTAGAAAAGTACTGAACGGATTTTTATGCGGTTTTCAACGATAGATAGAGCAATTCTTGAGGAAGGTTTTAGTGTATAATAAGTTTAGGTTTTGTGTAAACTGACAATATTACAACGATATTAGTTAAACATGTCGGAAAAAATTAAGCCATTCGAGAGCTTTCATCGAGAACGCTGCCAAAACCTTTTGAGTTACAACAAAACAATGTATGGCGAGTTTGTACCTCTTTAATAGATCTACAAAAAAGTCTGCGGTGGTATATGTCTATCTTCCAAGGATAACCCACAATAACCATTTTTATGTGTTTTCTTAATACAGTAAAATTATTGGTTACTTACGAACCTCTTTTTAACAATACAGTATTAATCCTTATCCAAATAAATAAGTTAGATATATTATGCATGTAATATAGAACAAAATTGCCTTTTACACTACGCCAAAAATGTTAATAGGTAATGAGTTATCGTAATATGAAAATCTCCGCGCGAGAAATTAAAAATCGATGAAACGTAGCGAAGATATCGTTGGCATCTATATACTAATTGTACTATATATATACTAATTACTATGTATATACTATGTATATACTAATTGTTTGTTTGATTGTTTGTTTGAACGCGCTAATCTCAGAAACTACTGGTTCAAATTGAAAAAATATTTTTGTGTTGAATATACCATTAATCGTGGGAGGTTTTAGGCTATATATCATCACGCTGCGACCAATAGGAGCGAAGAAAAAGTCATAACTTATATCTTCTAACCACGCAGACGAAGTCTCGGGCAACAGCTAGTTATTTTTATATGAACATTTTAAGGCAGTTCTAGGTCTTTCAGTCTTGTGCATGTGACTTGAATGTTTGTCGAACCCCCGTCACCAGGATTAAAATTAGTGCGGCTAAGTTGCCTAAAAAACAAAATTTGGGTTGCAGTCTAACATTCGTATAACCTAAGATACATTTGCCTAATGCCATATAATATATTATAATTACATATAATAATTAAGCAAGATAAATTCGTTAAATTCTTTAGCCTTCGTATTTTATTCAGAACTTTTAGTTACTTGCTATTCATTAAGCAAATTGAAAAAAAGTAGACCTAAATAATTTCGTTGGTGAATTCGTGCTGAGTAAAGGCTGTGCTTTGAATGCTTAGCTCTTAATGATGGAAAACAAATTGCATTTACTTACTTTGAAAGGATTTTCTTCAGATCGAGGTGTAATTTATGACTTATTTCAGGCTTCGCTTTAAAAGTTTTAGATGAAGGCTGTTGGTAGGTAATTATTTTCATGATCCTACATTAGGGCAAAAAACCTTTGAATCCTGTCAATATGTACTCGGTTTATATAATTCAATTGTAAATTGAATTATTTCTTTTCACCAATAAGAAATACTTATTTATGAAATGGTTTTCCAGTTTTGATCCTCACTTTTTATTGCAACCAAAGACTAAAAACAGATCCCTACTAATGAGTCACCGTTGTCAGTCCATAAGTCCATCATAATTCTACGAGACTGCGGTATCTACGCAGTTGAAGACGGAAATATTTTCACAAATGATGTATTCGTAAGAATGAAGATAAGCAACGTGTATTTGTAAATTGGATAGGTGACAATTTTATTTTTTATCTAACTATTTTTTTTCTTCAACCTTTTTTATGTAACCCTCAGTGCCGTATAGCGCACTCGAACGATATTCAATGATGTAAAAAAAATGTGATGATCTGTTTACACACAATCTAAGTATGATTATTTTGCCATAAGTTAATTACAATGTCAGGAAGTTGAGATGCCCCGTCTAGCAGTCCAGTTTAACGCGAAAGGCTCTGTTGACATTATCCCCGGTTTGATAATAATGGTTCCGCAATTAAATTGTCACTGTCCACTAGAAACTCAATTAAATTTGTTGGAACTTAGTTGGATGAAACTCTCGAATGAGAAAGGGAGACATTTATAATGAGAAGTTTAAAGGTTATAATAATTAAAACTTTTTATTACATCCGGGTTCAGTTTTTGTTTGTTTAAAACAGTTAGGTATTTTGTAAGTAAATTGAAAACTGTGTCAGTAGTCGTGCAGCTAAAATTGAGACACGGAATAAGTCAAATGGGATAGAATAAAGGTTTAAGTATTTTTAGGGAATTGTCTTAATAAAAATCAATTACGAATGTTTATTTCTCTTAGACATTTCCAAACATTTTTAAAGGCACGTAATAATATTAATTGTTATGAGAAGAACAAAGTGCTAAACGAGTTACTGATAAAAACTATTTTGAAGCATCTTATTTCACTTAGAAAAAACTCTCGATCTTTATCTTTTTATTTCTTGTTAAAGTGCCAACAGAAAGCATCATCTGTGAAAATTTGAACTGTCTAGTACAAGCTAGACAGGTCATGAGATACAGCCTGGTGGTGGACAGACGTACAGACAAAAAACCCTCAATAGAAGGATTCCGTTACTACGTTTTGTGTGCGGAACCCTAAAAAACACCTCAATCTGCCAAACACGGAGTAAAACATAAGTTTTCTGTTTGTTGCCGATGTTTTCATTTCTAGAGTTATTTCAGAGGAATCTAGATTAAAACTTTGTTCGCGTAGACAAACATGGCACTACATTGTAGTTTACAGCGACATCTAAATATAGAAGAACTTTCATAGAATATCTAATTGAGATAGCTTGCTGTTTATCCTTAAACGCTTGTTGTGAAGTTTGAATATTTCTAGTAGGTACGTTTCAATTTAATACCTAAACTTACGCCGTCCAATAATGCACAAGAGGGTTTTATAAAACAAAAAAACTTATATGTAGGTATGATTTTGTTACTGTGATGACAAAATAACGAAAGGACGTCTAAAAGTTATTTGTAAAGATAGAAAACGTATTCAGACATTGGTTGACATCCATGCGACATTTTGCTCAGCCAACAAAATTAGTATTCAGGCCTAACACAACCCTTGTCCTAAGGCCGTATTATAATTTAGTCTGGGATTATTTTTTGGGCTAGACATATAATTTTATGAAATACTTTGTAATACAGTGAGCTTAAACGATATCGTAAACATTTTTTGTTTTGCTGTAGATTTAAGAGGATGTGTTGTAAGATGATTCGCCGTCTGATTACATACTATGTAGAACTTAAACATAAAGTATTTATTTATAAAACCATACTTTCTTACTTTAAATTAACCTACTTCAAAAGAAACACTGGTTCTGTAAACAGAAGCAGAGTTTTTTTTGAAGTAGGTAATAAAATAGTATTCGTTATTTGTGATAATTGAAACTGTAGATCTATCACAGGCTTGAGATGAAGCCTAGTGTCAGACGGACAGACAGACTGTCGAACAGACAGCGGTGCCTCAATAATAGGGTTCTGTATTCCCCTTTGCGAACTAACCCTATAAACGCAACGTGCGTATTATACAGGACGTCTAGTAAGGAAAGATTCCCTTCAGACCCAAGGCTTTGTATTGAACACTCAAAGACAACTAAAAATACAAAGAAAAGCTTAAATACTCTCTCACCATATGTCGCTGCATTGCGTAACCCGGCGTTACGCTGTTTGCTACCATTTGTATTTGTAATGCATTCCACGGAAATCGTCGCATGCTGCCATCGTAACTTTAAATTACTTTTATTATCGTTATACAGAAAGATATGTACTGTTTTACATATGTATGCGTTACGTTTTATATATCTGTTAGAAGTGCCTATTGGTGTGTTTTGTTTTTGGCTGTTTTTGGTAAGATGATGTAATTTTTGTTATTAGAGTTATAACAATTAGGCGTATTTTGAGTTTTACTTTAATATCAGTTTTTTGTTGGGTTGATATTTTGTTATTTTTTCCATATTCATTAATCATTCAGCATTTGGCTGCCATTGCTGCGTGGAAAGGTTATTTTTTTTTAACTTCTAACTTATAGAAGTTTACCTTAGTTTTATCGTTGAAGAAGGTAGACTTAAACGTATCCTATTGGCGATAAACTTACTTGAAGTTTATTCAAAACAAATCTTACAGGAAAAAGTGCCTAAAATTGTGAGTTACTAAAAGGCTACAATCAAATTCTGAAGGACAAGTTGCTAAAAAAGGATTTTTTTGTAACAAAGTACCTTTTTTTCTAAAGCGCTAAACACTAGGCAAAATGAAGTCATCTATCTAGTTTCAGTCCATTGATTGTGCATTATTATTAAATAGATGAAAACTGATAAGATTGTGTTCAATGTAAACCACAATCTAAACAAAATGTACACTAACAAGTTTCACATTTTCAACTAAACTGTAACACACTGGAAATTCTAGAGACAGTGTGCACTTTGAATTATGCAAACTTGGGATACAATATCATAAAGAAAACCCAGTTTGCTTTTGTGCTGACAAATTGTTAAAAGTAGGGCTTGATGCAATTACTTCCAAAGTCGTGTAAATTGTGAATAGTAACAGCTTAAGGAGACCCTTAAGGAGTATTGTCTTCAAATAACAAAAATAATGTTTACCTTAATTAATTTCAGAAAGCACTTTAAATTGTGGGCCCCGCTGATAATCATAGATTAGATTAGAATATTCTTTATTGTACACCATGGAATTACAGCAGTGATTCTTAATACATACAATGTTAGGGTACAATGGCGGTCTTATCGCTAAAAGCGATATCTTCCAGACAACCTTTGGATGGACAGGAAAAATATCAGTATGTACAGAGGTAGGTGGTGCACTATCATACGTCTTCGACAGTCGTTACAGGTAGTCAGAAGCTAGAAAGTCTGACAACCAGTCTAACCAAGAGGTATCGTGTTGCCCAGGTAACTGAGTTGTGGAGGTTAGATAGACAGTCGCTCCTTGTAAAAGACTGGTACTTACCTGAATCCGGTTAGACTGGAACTGGACCCCAACATAAATGATGTCTTTCTGTTGCCTCTGTAACAACATATCTAGGGCTTCATTGTGGATTTCAATCAATATTAATAAATTTATTTTCGTTTTTAATTTATTAATTTATAAATTGCCATCTTCACAAAACAAATATCCATTAATATTGATTGATAAGTTAACAGTGTAATAACCTCAAGACAATAAACTCATAAAGTGAGGTCTGATTTGCGTTCGCTGTCTACAAACAATCACAAGTTTAGTTCCACATGTTGTGAATAAACTTACATAATCTCTCAAGAATTTACTTAACGGTAATTGAATTAGCCTTAAGTAAACTTAACTAGTTACATAGAAGTTTGTAAAACCGCTAAATTGACTTAATGGAATCTCTTACAGAAGTCAAACATTTGCTTCAAGTTAGACAGCCTTATGCAAATATATATGAGCTGACGTTTGAAGGTTGTTTAGGCCCGTCATGGTCCGTAAATTAATATATTGCAGTCTGCCTAAAAATACTTTTTTGGAAAGTAACTTTTTTCTATAATCCTATTTGAAATGAAACTACTTTACGGTTACGGTAGTCTGCCCGTGACCATGGTACCTGCAAAAGTTTCGAAACGTCGCGAACTAAAATCTAAAATTAAACCGCGATAAAATCCGTAAAAGTAGTTTCATTTCAATGTCTAACATTCGCGTAAACCTAAGAAACCACTATATAATCCTATTTCCTATACTAGTATGTTGCCGGCGTTTCGTCTAAACCTGCTCAGTGGTTTTTATTTTTTGAGTGAAATAGGAACAAACATCTATACATTCAAACTTTCGCGTTTATAATTTTAGTAGAATTAAACTAAACTAATATTCTACAACTAGCTATTGCCCGCGACTTCGTCCGCGTGGTTAGAAGATATAAGTTTTAATTTATACCTGCCTTCTATCTATCTATCTGCCTTCTATCTATCTTGTAGGATACAGCGTTTGCAATGTAAGCGCAAAAAATGTGTTTTTTTACGACCTCACATTAGAAACCTCAAAAATTGTAGCCTATGTGTTATTCTCATGTATAACCTATATTGTGGTAAAGTTTCATTCAAATCCATTCAGTAGTTTTTAATTGAAAGAGTAACAAACATCCATACATCCATACTTACAAACTTTCGCCTTTATAATAGTAGTAGGATAGTCTGAAGACATTTTTTATTATTTACAAAGCGCCGCTAATATTCACGTACTTTAATATAAGTGAGTACTTATACAGTTACACATGTAGAACCATGATTTTAATTTCAAAATGAGTCCTGCAGACCAAAAAAATACAACGTACACGATTTATCTCGCAAAAAATTATCCACTTTCTTACAAGCTAAGATATACGGTTCAAAATCGCATAACCAAAGAACAATTTAGGTGTAAGATAAATTTGTTAAAAATGTAACCTTTTCTTTCCCCTGGAGTGATCCCGAAACACCTTAAAGTGGAAAACTGACACGTGCGATATGTCGGGCACCTCCCCGTAGTACTGGCATGATGTACTATGCAATCTTTTGGGTAATTGCACTCTTGTTGAAAAGGAACGAAATGGCACAGTTGGATATATCATCATTATTTATTTAATCTTGATTAATGGAATCAAAATCTTGTAATATGAAGATTAAGGTTGAAAATTCAATGAACGTGAACCAGGAATTTACGTGTTTTTGTCAGATAATACTCTAAGTATGGACGTGAGGAAAAATAAAGCGCAGCAAAAAAAAACTTTAAAAATCAAGTTTCTTCACATATGTATGATTATTTGTGATTGTTCTTTTGTAGGGTTTTTGATCCTACTACTATTATAAAGGCGAAAGTTTTTAAGTATGGATGTATGGATGTTTGTTACTCTTTCACGTAAAAACTACTGAATGGATTTGAATGAAACTTTACCACAATATAGCTTATACACCAGAATAACACATAGGCTACAATTTTTGAGGTTTCTAATGTGAGGTCGTAAAAAAACACATTTTTTGCGCTTATATTGCAAACGCTGACTGAATCCTATAAGATAGATAGAAGGCAGATAGATAGATAGAAGGCAGATAGATAGATAGAAGGCAGGTATAAATTATAACTTATATCTTCTAACCACGAGGACAAAGTCGCGGGCAACAGCTAGTTTATACATAAAAGCATAAGAAACAAAATTTCGCTAAAAATAATATTTTCTTACAGTTACATTTTCATATCGACAGCCTTATTTCATATCTAACCGTACAGTTCGAGTGTATTTCGTTCCGTACCATAGCAACTCGATAAAACGATTTTATTGTTTTTTTCCCCGACAGATACGGGAAATGTGAGTAAATTCAATTTATATACGAAGTAAAACGTACACCGCAGACATAAAGCAGCAGTTGAAAGTAATAAAAACATATAACAGAACAATAAAGATGTATTTTATAATGCCATTATTCATTCATTATTACCTACAAACGCGCATTGCAGTAATATGTCGCGGCCTACTGGTAATGATCGGTATCGTTAGCTCAAAACATCTGGTTCAAACCAGTTTTTGGGATAAAATGTAATATCATTAGCTGATTCGGCGAACTTCGCACCGCCTAACAGAAGAAGAAAAAAATACAGAAATTAAGTATATGATGCTCCTAGTTGACCAAGTTGGATAAATCTACATAACACTTGTAAATTGTGATTTAAATCGGTTTAGTAGTCCATCATGGAACAACAATCGTCTATTTTAATGCTAAGGCTCTTTATATTTCCGATTTTTCCGTCTCCAAGTGACTCGTCATTTATTTTATTTAAAGATTTTCGTAACTAAAAACAAGTTATTTGGAACAAAAGTATTCGTCGATTTTCAAATTTTATGTTGCCTCATGAAAGTACAAAAGGCCTTTTAAGTTATGGCAAAGCATCAATGTATAAATGCGATAATAATCAGATGAAGCTGAATACCACTGTTTTATAATCAGGGACTGCTTATCTGACCTCCTTAACCCAATTACCTGGGCAACACGATACCCCTTAGTAGGACTGGTCGTTGGACTTTCTAGCTTCTGACTACCTGTAACGACTGTCAAAATGTATGAATAACAGCCATAATAAATGTTGGAGTTTATAATTGTAAAATCATTTTCTTTGCTCTCTATACGTAACAGATACAATGAGACAGAAACGTGCCAAAATTTATTACTCGTAGGTTTATTTTACCATCAAAAACCTTAATTACTAACAGATTAGACCGACTTAACCCTTGTCTTTCGCTACTTTTATACATCTGTTTACTTGGCAGCAGAAATAGACGCCATGTACCACGTACTAAAATATATGAGGCAGGAAATTCAATTTGTTACATCTTGAGTCGGAAGGTCGAGGTCGACATGTGGATTAAGGAGACATGAAAGTGGGAAAACATCTTTATGGGTTTATGCCATTGTGGTGTAATAGGTACGGGATTAGTCGGTGACATGATTTAAGATTGGTGCTAAGAAGTGGAGGCTATGTGACACTGATAACCAGATGACCGATGCTCAGGCCTTCCCTATATGAGGAGACCCGAGACTCTTATCTTCAGCATTGGGTCATTTATAGGTGAGAATTATTATATGTTATTGTCTACTCTTCTAAAATATCTAAAGAACAACAATTATTCACTACGCACATTCGACAAGACGCATATTTTTCTGTCGGTACCTACTTTAGATTGTGACATTAACAAGTTTGCGACATTGTTTTTGTATCATTGCTCTGTCAAACGATTCGATAGCACATTTTACCCTCTGACATTTTATAGAATTCCTTAAATCTGAAAAATATTAGCCATAAAAATATCGTGTTAGTTCAAGGGTCGGCCAAACTATTTTTATGCCGAGATAAATAAAGTTGTAAATGTCAGAGCCAGAATAATCTGAAACCCGACATTAAAGGAAAAGGAAAGGTTTAGGTACTATATAGTATTTAATATTCAGTGTTGCACACGGATAAAATTATCTTTTTGTCTAAACGTTACATTTAAAAACTTTCGCCAATATTTATTGCATTGTTATGCCTTTAGTGGAAGGCTAATAAAAGAAGAAAATCGTGAAATTAAAAAAAAACAATATATAAAGTAATTTTTGATAGTCCATTTTTAATACTATCCTATTTTTTGAATCCATAAAAAATAATCCATGCAGTCTTATTTTTACTAATTTAACTATAAAAATAACAATTTGAATTATTTAAAACTAAAATTAAAATTGCGCAAGGAGTATTTTATTAGATCAACAATTTTATTTTTTCTTTTTCGTACTCCTTTATCGTCGAATACGACATTCGAATTTTAAACTGCCATTCAATGGAGACGCTTGACTGATATTTGCTGTCGTTTGTGCTATTATTGACAAGAATTTTATTTTGTTGGTTATAAATTGAAGTTTTGTGTAAGAAACAGTAAATTATTATTAAATATTCGCCCGTTTTTCATATAAGGCTTGGAATTTGTGGTGATAGCAGGTATAATAAATATTTGTTTTCGATATCGTCATTAGTGCTGTTTATTACTTCTACATACAAAATGGCGTCGTAGGTATAAATTAGTTAACATTAATTGTGGAAGCTTCGTGAAGGTTATAAATGTATTCTGCTAATTGGTTCTGGTTGTCGTTTTCGTCTGTGAGTAAAGTGAATATAAAATTCTTAGAATCTGGTAATAAAAAATTGGCGCTATAACTATTGTTGTGAAGAACCAATTTTTACAATCTTTTTTTTGTATTTCACTATTTATGGATAGTTTCCGATGGATTAAATAAAATCGTACCTTTGTTGAGATTTGTGGGAAGTTTGGTAGTTGCTCTGGTTTACCATAAAAAAAACTAGTTGGTCTCAGCTTTTTTCTAGGTATGTTGTTGCTTTCTTCCAATTCTAAGGTACCTGCGTACTATAAAACGCTCATGAAAACATGAATGTTTCTTATTCAAATATGAGGACGAAACACCGTTAATGTCAGAAGCACAGAAGTTATTTGATTTGTTTACAGAGTTTAAATATCACGTGACACAAAAAGTTTTTTATATCACGTAAACAAGCACCCAGGTCCTTGAGCCACATCGGTAATTGTAATTAAAAAGTTTGCTTACATAATACTGAAGTCAAAAAACCAATTTATATTTCATTTCTGCCAATCATCTTCATGAAAGTAGCTACTTATACGTGAAATACTATGTCACGCCAGACGACGTGTCATGCTTCACGCTTGTTCTGTCACGTCCTGACGCGAGGCATCTCCGAAATCTGTTTGTATGACGTCTTATTTATATTTTTTTACGGGAATTGGTGTCATCTGGTTACCTCATTCAGTTCGGTAGTTAAGTGTTATTTCTAAAAATGTTATGAGGTATTTGTTTTTTTATATACCTCTATATAGCCTGTTTCAGATCCCACTGCTGGGCAAAAGCCTCTCCCTTTTTTCCAGACCTCTCTATCGTTTTCAACATTCTTTTATAAGTTTTATATTTACTTGGGTGTTATATAATAATTAGGTTTATTTTTTTACATAATAAGCAAGTCTTATCGTTCACTAAGGATAGAAAAATATTAAAACTGTAATTCGGTTTAAAAAGCATACCTACTGTTGTTGGTATCCATGGCGATGTACATATATTAGGCACATATCTTATGCTGTTTTTATTTTCACATCAACCAAATTTCTTCATCCAAGGTAGAAGGGTGATTCTCCGGAAAAAAGTAACATAAATTAAGAATATCATTATCACCACACTTTTCATACTGCAGATTGCTAGATTTAATATTATTTTTACCTAAGCTTGGAAAGTACTACGGCTATTATTAGATGAAGTAAGAATCAAAACATTTTAAGCATCACAGTGAAGTGAACCAGTTGGTGAGGATAATGATATGACCTTAACTAGTGTATGACTAGGGTGATTCTTCGGAAAAACCGAAGAATCACCCAGAAGCTAGGTGACTGTGCCATGAGTAATTGACCTTTGACATTTCCTTATGTGTGTGCGTTCATCATCAAAGCGGATGCTACCGTGATCTATTCAGTGCCTTATCGAGCTAAGACGTATAGCCTCCTTGCTGTGATAAATTGTGAGCGTTTGACTCTAACCATCCAGTTTGGTTAATATAAAGGAAGAATTCGAATAGCAATTAACGATATTTAATTCTCATTTTCTTTTATTAACATCTAGGTACTAAGTAAAACAATTAGTTACTTACAATGTGCTTTCCTAAATTTCAGACAGATAATTAAAACAAATGTTATACAGAAAACAATGACAATATGTAAATCTGGGAAACATAATTTGTTTATCAAAAATGTAATCATTTTAATCATATCTATTTTTAAACAATATTTGGGTAAATGGTTTCAACAAACAAAGCATTCATCTAGTGGAGTAAAAACTTCTTAGTACCAGTCTAGGAGGTTCGTACGCAAATAAACGAAAACAAATTATATATCTGCTGTCTTATAAATTCCAGACATAGGAAATAACAAAAGACAAACTAAGATTTGCCCTGGTCTTTGATTAAAATTAAAATGTTGATGTCTGCTTTAACTCTCTGCACTTTAAACACATTACATCTTAACGTGCTGTCAGCTTGCGAATCTTAACATTCTTAAGACTTGAAATGCAGCTCGGGAGCGTATTTAAAGATGCATGTTGTGACCTCGTTCCCGAGTTGGCACGGTGTCTCGTGTTTGTGATTTACCTGCAATTATAACATGAGCTTTATATAATATAGAACTTTGTAATCTTATCCGCAACGCTTTGGGAGATCTTTGTTGTGTGGCGGTATTAGTTTTGTCGTTGTTACATATGGTAATGTTCGTAAAAACTGTAATTTTGGATTTCTGCAACTACAACTTAAAATGTAAGAAAAACATATTTTTCTACTAGTATCTGAAGAGGTAGTCACTGTAGTCGCTGTCTAAAAATCACTATCAATATTACCAATCAAAATGATTAGGTTGGTATAAAATGTTGGTAGGAAGCTGGACCCGATTTTTCATTACGTCTGTTGGTTGTGTACCAAAACTTATGTATTTACGTCATAAATATTTACCTCTCTGTCGCAATTCTCCGACACTGTTTTCATGTGTTCCAATTTCTTTTTGTTTGTGAAGACTAGGGGCGTCACTGCGGCCATGAAACCAGTCTTGGAATATTTGTTGCTCTTCACTACGCCAATCTGTCGAGAAATGATTTTGACAACGTAATAATATTACGTAATAGTCAACAAAGCCATTGCAATAGAGGAAAATATAAACATAAGTGTTTAATTATTGTATTTTGAATGGTTTGCTTTTTGATTTTTTTATTACTGTTTGATTTTTTGGAGTCGTTAGCAACTTGTTATTGATAAGACAATTAAATAATAAAATGAAATCCGTAGTTGAACAAAGTAGAGACATAACACGACCAAAACTGTAATTTTAATAAGTGTTTTAGTATATCCTACCTTTTCTAATAAGCACTTGATAATGCAAGCTGACTTCTCAGGGTATGGCGGTTCTTCTCGAAGATGTTCCAAGTCATCCACCGTAGCGTTGATATGGTCCATACATACATGTGCAGTGGCTATTAATGTTCTTTTGACCACATCGCCTAAATGACTTTCTAAAATCAAAGTAGTCAATTATATTTTTATGGCGTCATCCTTGTAATTGTAATTTTGTTTTAATATAGGTACGCCATCACCATATTATTTTGACGTCATCCAAGCTTTTTCCAAACTATGTTGGGGGTCGGCTTTCAGCGTGACCGGATTCAGCTAAGTACCAGTGTTTTACAAGGAGCGACTGCCTATCCTGATCTTGTCAAACCAGTTACTTGAGCAACAAGTTGGACAGGTTGTCAAGACTTTCTAGTTTCTGACTACTCGTAACGACTGTCAAAGGTGGATCAAATAACAGCCGGGACCCACAATTTAACGGGGCTTCCGAAGGACTGATGAACTCGTTATGATAAAGATGATCACCCATCAAAGGATCGGTGATGGCCATCACCATATTATTTAAGAGGTAAAATATATTTTGGGAAAGTTTAATTGTATGTAGGGTGTGTTATCATGATAAAACTTACCTTTTTCTTGATCTCCAACGGTTCTACTTACAATACACAGTACGTAAAATGGTAAAATTTGCTTCAACACGATCATTTTGGACGGCAAGTATAAATAAAATAACCTTAAAATAATGGGAAAATAATTTCACGGCTTTTGAAGGCCGAAACCATACCGATAAAATCTTTCCGGTCCTTCAATTTAAACAAATCAATGTAAAAGTTGATTGCGATATTATCTGTCGCTTTTTTTGTATTTGGATAAGTCATAAGCGGATTTGGAATACGTATCTATGTTTCTGCTTTATTATTCAGGTATTTTTAATATTGTATTTAGGTAAGTACCTAAATGGCACATTAAATTTAATCAAACAAGAAACACTAACAGTACCGCAATATTTAAAACATAAAATGCTATCAATGTAATAAAATAATCATGTTCGTATTAATTAAACTTTTGATTAGAATATCAACTACAATTGTCCCGCAAAACTTTAATACTTGGGACAACCAGGCTAACTATAAATTAGCCCTATCTTATATAATTACGACGGTTAATATTCGGCGTACATTGTGCCGTGCTAGCTGTCAGCGGTCGCAATAATGATATGTACATAATTGCACATAATGAGCACCCAGCATTATGTGGACAGCAATTATTTCAGTTATTTTATGAAAATTCATTGTATTGCGGATGAAGGGAAATTTTGTTGGGATGTTCATTTGGGTTGAAAGCTGAATTGTGAATTTAAATTTTTCAAATGTGCGTTTTTAACCGTCTCTATAGTGTATTTTTGTTATTGTTTACTAGATTCTTAAGTTTTTTGCGAATATATTCTTTTATAGAGTAAGAAATATCATGTAAGATTTAATGACCCACTTGATGTTAATCTTCGACATGGGTTTATCATCGTTCAATTCTCACGAAGATCTCTTAATAATTGTTTAATACTTTGCTTGAAGTCTTTATTTTTATTTTTCCTTTAAACATTATTTAATTTATGAAAAATCTTTTATTCTGCGCCTGTGCATGAATTTATCGAACACATTTGTTACATAAGGCTAGTAGAGAGTAAATTAACACACTTCAAATTGTAAAACGCACATGTTTTAGATTCAAAGTCATATCATCAATATCTTTACAAGACAATACAAAAGAAACAATAACTTTAAATAATATTCTATTAAAGTATTTTTTGTGCCGAAAAGGCCTGTTAATAAGGAGGAATTCGACCAATCATGCCTCCCACCTCTTCCTCGATGCCATGTAGTATATTCACAAAACATTAATAAAATTTTAAATTCATTACATATGTGCCATATGAGCTGAAAGATCGATGGTTCATTCAAAAATTCATCAACGCGCAAACTATTAAAATGATTTGTCGTCTCACGAACACCGCTTGCCGCCATCAGTAAATCATTTCCACCGTCAGGCACAGGTTTAACAGAGGCTTTGTTGCTACTATTAATTCAGTAAACAATGTAATATGGATCCGACCACTAACAAATTGGCAACAATTGGTCTATCCAATAGCGATATTCATCAAAGTCCTGTGCTAAGCGTACTTGCAGTGAATGATGAGTATCGTAATGCGATGGTGGATGGTGGTAACGTGAGATTGGATTGATGGTATTAAATTAAACGATGATGTGTCAAAACTGTTTTAACAAAACTTGCTGTGTTTAAATCTTTACTAAATATCTCACAATTTAAATCAGGGCGCCTTTTGTATTGAGTCTTGATGGTCTCTTTACTTATTGGTCTTTACGCTGTTGTTGTCTGCTTAGAAACTAGCTGGTGTGATTAGAGACTAACGATGACGATTAAACGCTTTAATAAACGTACACATCCGGCTTTAAATAAATACTTCTTTACTTTTTTATGGGGAATAAATCCCTTTCCGCTTTAAAAGCAAAGCGATAGCAGTTATTTTATGAAAATAATTGTTTTTTTTTGGTATTTACCGCTTTGCTTTTGCGTCAAACTATCTGTCTTCCCTGATTACATTTTTTTCAAAGACATAAGATTAAACGAACTGGTTGTCATATCACGTCCCGTTGCCCATTGAATCTCATTAAAATACAGTTTTACTTATTTTCCATGAGGGTCGATAACCATTAGCAAAATTTCCGTCCAATAAAACTTAGAAACAAAAGTAATTTATTTAATGTCCATACAGTTCTTAACAATATAAAACAGGTTTAACAAGTCTGTCCAAATACCAATTTCTTTAGACCTACACTAACAAAATGAATAATTTTACAGAACTACTTAGAGTGAACTACGAAAATGCGCCAAGACTTAAAGGGGCTATTGTAAAGTACAACTATTGGCTTTGTGCCATGACCGAAGAACTGTTTCCGCAAGGGCGTGCCAAATTTGCTGAACCAGACCAGAAAGTATCTTACACCTGATGAATAACAATTAAAAATATGCCAGTCAGAGTTACAACGCAATCGTTATTGACATTTTTCCCTACCAAAAGTGATATATGAGGTAATTCATTAGAATGGCGAAATTGTTGGTTTTACCAAGTATAATCTATGTACAAGACTCACTTTTTACTTAATTTATGTATCACAACAACGTACCTACAATATGTGCAATAAACTGGCATGCACTCACGCTCAATTCACAGAGAAATGTAGAAATTGTTGCTTATAATGTAAAACGAAATACGTTTTTTATAATTTTGAGTGTTTAAAATATTGACATCGTCATAACTCAAATCAAATGATAATTATCTTAATGATATATGTACATATTATAAGACAAAGACATTAGGGTTTATAAAAAGGACAAACTCAAACAAAAGTTCGCTCGGATATATTTCAGAGCTATAATTTAGATCCTTTGTTATTTGCTAGGTAGGCGTACCATTCCTGAATTCCTGAATTACTTTTACTACGATCATTGAGGTATTTGGGTCATCTGGAACACGATGTTCAGAGGACCCATTAAGGAAGCAATGTTGTTCATTTTTTAACTAAAAAATGATTTCTGATCAGATCATATTCCCTATACCAATAATTTCCAAAGCTACTTTTAGTTAGACTACTCAATACTCAAATACTTTATTTCGCTCCACAATGTATAAAGGTCTTAAATATAACTAAGTAG
This sequence comes from Trichoplusia ni, assembly GCF_003590095.1. Classification (NCBI taxonomy): domain Eukaryota; kingdom Metazoa; phylum Arthropoda; class Insecta; order Lepidoptera; family Noctuidae; genus Trichoplusia; species Trichoplusia ni. Next base: position 8,876,634 of record NC_039480.1, read on the forward strand.
CAATTGTGGACCAAGTCGGGCACGAAAATATTAGGAGAGGAGGAAAGTCAGTCGTCAACTTAGTCTGACATTAATATACTGTCAGTAGAGCGAAAGCAAATATATTTGATAGAACATATTATTCCTTATCATACTACAAAGGCTTTAATACCCCTAGAAGAACGTTGTTTAGGAAGGTCCGTGCCCGGGCAGGGCAATTCCCAACTATTTACTGCGTCGGTCATGCACAGAATCTGAATATCAACAGCCCAAACTTTCACTAGTAATGTCTTTAAAACATTACTAATTGTTGAAATTACTAAACCAAAGATTTACATACCCTATCAATTTCAACAGTGCCTCTGAGTTTTAATTTGAATCCGATATTAATTAACAATCCAGTAAAAAGCTTTCACATCTGGTGAATGTTAGATTGTGTCGGTTTTTCCTGTTCTCATTTTTTCTTCGAAAGCAAATGTTGCATAGTTCGTTTTTCATAGACTTTTTAACTATTTAAAGGGTTTGTGAAAATAACCTACACCTACAAATTAGCGTTACGCTAGTATAGAAAAAAAGGGCATGTGATTTTAATGCTTATTGTGATATTAAGCGTTTAAAAATGATCAGTCTCGAAAGGATCAATTCATATTTAAAAAAACGCATTATTTTCTTAGGTAGGTAACAGGTTACTTATTATAAAAATATGAGAATTTAATATATTCTCACTTTTTTTTATATTAAAAAAATATTTTGCTTAATTTCTGTCGCTTCAGTTCATCTTAATCCTTTCCTTAAAAGAGGTACATGAAAGGCACCGTTACCCTAGCTCGCTATATATCACGCCAGTGAAACGGCAATAATGTGAAAGGGCTGATGAAATTAAACCATTTTGTCGAGCAGCACACGTAATTAATTCTGTTCATGTGCCCGATACACAACTATGAACACCCCGATACGGAGTAACTATTCAGATACCGTACTTTTTATCGAAGTTTACAAAGTTTATTTTAATTAATCTCCTCGATATGTATCTGTTCATTATCTTTCTTTATTTAAATTATTTTCACTTTATGCATTGTACATATGAAATCATTTAAATAAAAATAGTATTGATCTTAACATACAAGATTAGAGACTTTATTACGGAATCAAGCTAGCGCTGGGGCGAGTTGGAGCCAGGCAGAAGTAACCATAACTACCTCACGGTTTATCGCCACCTACATAAGTAGCACCTACTTCTTTTTTAATCAATTCTCACACAGCTGTGTACCAAGATCCTCTATCACAACTATCGGGAACGGTTGCCGAGTCCACACCCACGAGTGAACAACTTTGTTTTATTTAGAGCAAACTTTTTGCTAAAAAACGAAGCCCAACAGACGAATTTGACTAAAATGCTGTACTAGTTCTTGTCGTTTTCACAATATCTTCTATTTTATACCAGCTTTGCCTATTGGAAACACACTATCAGCGTTTCTCTTCACCATGCAATGCTGCTCTAGACTCTGCCGATACCCTCGTTCACACATACATACAACATAAGTTCCATAAAACATTTACAAATTCAAACAAAGGCGATTAAAATCACGCCAATTATATCAAATCTGTGACCTATTTCCTAAAACAATTATTTATCAAATTACAATTTGGAGGCCACATCCGCACAGCCGTACATCCGATATGTCTATACAATGTCGATATGTTATGCCACAACCGGTTAGGTTATAAATTAGACAATTAATAATTGAGGATCGAGTGTCACGTCATCATGCATTTGATTCATCTGTGCTGTAGCGGGCATGTAGTTTTAGTCAGTGTTGTACCTATGGTGTGGTGTTATTGTATGTATAATCGTGTGTCAAACCCAGAAGCCTTTGCTTATCCGGATATGGCAAGGGTCAAATAATAATCTATAGTGATATTGAAATTGCTTTTAATTAAGAACGCTATAAACCTCAATCATGTTTAAATGAATATGGATTCAGAAAGTAGGCATTTTTTTTGCCATTATTAAATTTATACAAATATTTTTAACCACAATTTGTATCCCTATTGGGTCCAATTAAAGAAATAAATCAGTAGCACTAGTAATTATCGTTGAAACTGATTATAATCAACAAACAATCAAAATATCTAATTACTACTACAATAGCAATTAACCCTCAAATCTGAATGTTGCAACAAAACATTATTTTAACTCGCATTGTATTTTACCGTCAAATAAGCCCCTGTTATTTAGGACAACGCTTTTGTATGTACTCGTGATAGGGTTGGTGACTATTCAAAAAGCAGTTACAAAATAATCAGTATGTATGGTTTAACATTTTGCTATATTTACCTTACAAGTGTTAAATGTTGAACGTCATTTTAAAGCGGAATGTGTCAACTTAACACTTGTTACTTGACTTTTTAATTTGTTGAAAATTGTTACAGACTTTTTGTTATTTCTCGTCCAAAGTCCTGTTTATTGTAATAATTGGGTTTTAGCTGCTGCAAAACGCTTTTCATATTTAATTTTGTTAGGCGATAATATACCTATTATTGCACTTAAATAAAAGTGTATAATATTTTTACAGATATTAACCCTTAGCGATCAACTGTGAAAGATGCAGGATTGTCATTAATGTATCTTTCACACATTCAAAAAATTAAAGGCGAGTTTACTTTTAGTTTTAAATCATTTTTGAATGCAAATAACCATTAATTTGTATCACATTATTGATAATATAGTTTATCTGGCAATCAAAACTGTATTAAGACTTTAATAAGTAAAAATTAGCCAGTTTAAGCTCAAGGGAAGTTTTTCCTGTCTTAACACATATTACATTGTATCCTCATTAATTGTGGTTTCTCCTACCAATTGACATGAGGATGTTTTTCAAATGGTAACCCTACTTGTGACCTCTGCTGCGTTTTGTCTTTACAAACAATGCGACTACTTTTGTTTTCGCCCCCTCTATAAGAAACTACAATGTCTGTTTGTTTTTGTACAGCGATTCCGAAAGAGTGGGGTCTTAGTGCTTTGCTTTTCCTTTCTTGTTGTTCGAGAGTTTGGTCTTACGAATGATTGAGAAGACGACCTACTAAACAAAGTGTTTTATTTGGGCTTACTTACGATACTTTGCCCCATAAATTGTCAGTTAAAGCCCTGTTATTTAATAATTCCACTCCACACGAAAATTTGTAAAATCACATCGTATTTCAAAACCTAAATTTTTCAAAGTGGTAATCAATATACTATGGCACGGGTCCAAACGTGGTCCCGAGTAGCCATAACTTGGAGGTTACAATGTTCCACTAAAACATTACTTTCATGGATAAAAACTCTGGTAGTTTTTTTAAAGTTTCGGAAATCATAACAAACGACATTTTTTTACATTTTAAATTATTATAAATTGCTAAGGCTTACGCATCTTAAGCGGATATGATAATAGCGTTTCCACGACAGCAAGTGCTTTATGCTGCTATTATTAATTTTAGGCATACAAGACGAGACTACAGACGTTATTAATATTATATTATATCAGTTTCGCATATCTAAACGTCATGAACATTGTTGTTTTTTTTTTCTTTTTTAATTTACGGGGTTTTTTTGTGTAGGAAATGTCACCCCGATGATTGATACAAATATTTTTGGAAATTAAAATTACAGGACTAAGCTAAATTACTATATACTTAGGTACTAAAGAATAACTTCAAAAACACAATTTAAAGACTTGATAGGTATTCGTGTCGTTTAAAAAAAAATATGCTTTCACGTACAATGGAGTAATACACTGCCCAAGGGTCTGGCTTCCCCTAGAACAACGGTTCTGATTTAAAATCTCTGATCAATAAGTGTGCTGATAAAGGAGCCCGAAAATGTTAAAATGAATGGTCGTTTACTTCATACGTGTTTGACTTGAGGTACAGGAAAACTATGAAAAGTAAAATGGTTTCTAAATTTGTTGTATTCCTTTATTCCAGTTCAGTAATCAAAGGAACAAAACTAAAAACGTCCCAAATCTTGAAAGGTGTTCTATATAAACTAAGGGTAAGCGCCTCACGTTTTTCAATTTCCTGAGGAAGGGCCGTGTGTCATGCCATGCGTTATTGGTCCTTTATTGCGATCACACTACCTTTGAGTCCTTTCCTCAATGTTGCTATTTAATGATCTTTTTGATGAACGTATGAAAAGTGTGTCATTATCCATTGTGGGTTAGACGTGACTCGAAGCTCATTAGCTTTGCAGAAACTTGCAAGGGAAATCTATTCAAGTAGAGTTGTTGTTGTATTTTAGTAATATAGGCATATTACTAAAATACAACAACAACGACGACGTTTTTAGCCTTCATCAAAGCTTTCGTGGTATGAGTTTCGAAATGGTTCTGAGACGTGAAAACTTCACTTAAATGTTTTTCGTTTTTAGAACCTTCTTTTGATTAGTGATTTCTTTATTAAGTTATAAACATATTCATTACATTTTTAAATATCTAAAAAAAAACAACATATTATATTCAAAAATATAAAAAATAGTGTCCAACCGGCAACGGGGACAGGGCCCAAGCTGCCTGTGGTCAGGGCTCCAGAGAGAAGAACCTCCTCACGATGCGCGCCGTGTCCAGAAGTAACAATAATGATTAGTGTTATTGTTATGTTCTAATAATGGAAACTTCCGCTATAGTTGTTCCAAAGATCTTTTGATGTCCAAGTTTTAATATTGCAAAATTTATTATTTTCTCTTCAGCGCATTGTACAACCCTTAACAACATGGGAATAGTTATTTTATACAAATCATCTGTTTATTTTTAGCGGTCATTATATACAAAAATGTTAATTTTATGAATATTTCCAAACACAAGGACGCGCAGGATAAGGGACAATTAGGAATACGGATTTATTTGACACATGTCATGGGAAAAAATACGATTCAGTGTTTCCTTATGACAAAGACACATTTTTAACAACTTGTATCGTTTTTGTTTACCAGATAAATTATCAATAGTTGTTTGGAAGGCTTCCAAATATATTCTTCTGCTAAGAATACTCTAAGAGTATAAAAGATTTGCTCCTAAGTGCTTACTCTGTTATGTTTAAGGCACAACACTCTGTCCTAACCATCTTTTGACGAGCAATACAATAATGATTATGTGAATTTGTTTTCCATGAAAGTAGCAATGCGGCTAAATGGTAATAAAAGAAACGCCCTTTTTTTAAATATCGATTCGTTTCAGTTTTGATGAGTCTTTGACAGCTGGTAAGTATTTAGCTGCGTATATATTACAAGCATTCTGAGTTAAAAATGTTAAAATTTACAAGCATTAACTCGACTCGTTTAAAGTTATTTCATGTAGTTGATCATACTCGCCCTACAGAATCTTAGATAGGCCGGTTTTCCACATTTCCCGATTCCATGGACAAGGTCAAAGGTCAATAATACTTGGATTAAGCGACGTGTCAAGTAGACATTTATCCAGGTAGTTTAGTCAACTGTTTTTTTTTCGAAGATCTTTCCAGTTGAATTCTAATTTCCATTTCTATTTCCATTACACCATTAATGTTTCGTTATTATGTATTGTGTTATTATCTTAATTAATGCGATTTCTAACATTTAATGTTGATCCTCTTCCTTTCGATTATGTACATATTTGTTTATGTTTTGAAGATTTCAAAATACATTAATACTATTTATCCACAAAATATATTAGATAACTTAATTGTAACAATTGTACTTTTCTGAACAAAAACAAGCCAGCCAGTAGGAAATAAATACACTTAGTCTCTATAATTACTACCAGTCTGTTCCAAACTGATCGCATATTATTGATGCTTATAAATTATTTCCCCATTAATTATTAGACTGTCATTAGACTTTTATGAAGTATATAAATAAAATTTGATTTGAGATTAAAATGTCTACATACGACACTTGTAGATCATCATGCATGCTTGTAAAGAATTCTTTCTAAATCGTCTTTAAAACAAAAATTAAGTTGTTTCCTGTGCAACGTATTTTTAGTTACCTACAAATGCCTTTTATTATTTCCTTTATTAGAATATTTCTATAAAAAAAATCATTTTCAAATAGACATAAAACAATGGACATTAAAAAAATAGTCTCCAACAGGCAAAGAGACCAGGGCCCAAGCTGCCGGTGGTTGGGGCTCCAGAGAGAGCAACCTCCTTACGATTCGCGCCGTGTCGTGAAGTACCGCTTTCTGAATCAGATCCTAGACCCAACGCGAGCCTCCTTAGATGTTGGTCGCTCTTGGCTATTGTGCCATTCAAAGCCACAACTGGAAAAACTATTGCCGAATCCACCCACAAGTCAACGTCTTGAAGTATATCCAAATATTTTGTTTGATTTTTCATGCCTGTTTCTATTCTCTATAATATTCTTGCGGCATTGTTCTAGTCTGGTTATAATAGCGACATTATCTGAGTTAAGATTCATGGTCACAATCTTCTTGTATATCCTCAGAGGTTACGTAGCGATGTGGCAACCGATAACATCACATAGTGTTTGCATCAACTTGTAAAGTGTTATCTCTCCGATATCCACATTACTAAAGAATTCCCTTCTAACATTCCTGATCGTGTTACCGAGAAAGGCTCGAACCTTTATTATTTATGATAAAACGAGTCCATATTTCCAAGTGACGGTGGTGTAGGTCAATTTAACATCGCCTACACTATCGGCAGTCTGGGCTTCGTTCGCCCATTAGTCTTCGTGATATCGCCTTTATTCCTTTAAAACTTATATTTCACTCGTACATTTACAGAATATATTAACTGTGTGTGGAAATTAACCTATCGTAGCTTATAAAGATTGAATTCTGATTGAAAGTAAGAGGGGAATCGGGCATTTTATTAAAATCTTAGCGGTAGATTGATTTTCGATTTTTCGCTAAACAAAAAATTGCTTTAAAATCTCGTATTGGCATGATTGAACTGTATACTTTGATGCTGAAAAATGACGTAACTAAATCCACTTCCATTTGTTTAACCATTTCATCAGATATTTTCTTTTATTGCTCAAGAAAACGAAAAATAACTTAGACACAATATTTTTTGGAAACCTACCTGAAGGAATAATTCGATTATTGTAATCAATTAAACTGACAATTCTTATTAAGTTGTCCAAGCGAGAGCAAATAAATACATAATGTACGTGAACATTAACTGGCGCCGCCACAAATCGATGCCACATAGATATTAATCCATATCATGGCGCGACACGTGGCTATTTCTCATTTCCCGGTTGCAAGTGAATGTTTGTCCGAGGTATTTGCGGTGGCGGTCAGTGGCAAGTCAAATAAAATAGAAACTATATTTGCTAGGAATTAGTTCAACGGGACGGCAATTGTGTTTCAATGAAGATTTTCACCGCCATTTTTTTCCGCAGTAACTTTTTGGCGTTTAACTTGGCAATCTTAGTTTTGTAGGTACATATCTCATGTTCTTATTTTTGTTACGCTTGAAACTTATCACTTAGGTTAGGTATAGCTTTAAAAAATATACAATTTTTTTTCTGCGGTGGATGGCGAAGATAAATTTATTTTGTAAAGTGTGTAGTGAAGGCACTACTGAAAATTTCGCCCCGCATATTGGTCTATAGTTGACTGAAAGTTGTTGGAATTGCTACATTTGGGTCGTACATTATATCACAATTATAATTACCATCTAATTGTTGTACAAAAAAAGCTACTGTCAAACGAAACTTCAGAGTAAGAATTGATATATAATTAGACTTATCATCATGAATTGGATGAAAGTTTTAATAGACATGTCAAAAAGCTATCCCTAAGTTTCCCACACCCTATATAATATCATAGAATAGTTGTCTTTATTCAACTGTCCTATTTAGTTTACTGAGCAACTTGGCGACTGGTACTTGGCAACTAAGTTGGCGAGCGAGCGGTCGCGACGCACAGGACAAGTTTGTAACGGATATTGTGTTGAATATTTTTGAGCAGATCATTTGTATTGTCTTTGCTAACTGGTGAAATTAATGTGTTGAATGTTTTCTATATGCCTCATTATTGCCTTTCTTTTGTTCCTTCTTGTGGCTGTTTTTATGGTATCGGATGGAGCCTTTTGCTTTCTTATTATTCCTCAAAAGATTTGTAATGTTTAATTTTGGAGAGATAAAGTCATAATTTGTGTACCCCGAAGTGTTTTAGTTAGGTAGCAATGCATATCATATTATCGCACTAACGTGCATTTGAGCATACAGTTGGATGCGTTTATTGAATGCACATATAATTTGTTATAGCTTCCAAAATGTGAACTACTACTTATGAAAACACACACATACTTTCCATTCTAAATTTATCTGCCGATTTTTTAATAGCAACTAAACTTCTCCCAAGAGAATCGAGTTCTGATTACTACCTATTTGCCTCGAAAATAGGCAATTTTTTCCGAAATTTCTATCCTGATTTACAAAGACACTTATTTTCACTTTGATTATAACATTGCCATACAAAGAATCAGTAATACGATAGGCTTTTAGGATGACGTAACACATTTCTGTAACATTAGTCTCTCCCTATAATAACCTTAACCGTCAATAAGAAAAAGTCTATTGTTATCGCCTCATGATAATTAATTAATGTGTCTTCAGTGTACCTGGCGATAAAGGCTTAACGAGAACAATTATTAATTTGCTTGAGGGTTCGACAAAATACAAAAAAAAAACAATTTCACACAATAATTTGAAATAAACATAAACTTGAAATACTTTTTAGTACTATGAAAACATTTCTTGTAGGCATGAAGTCAATCAAAGAAATCATGACTGATGCACAGAAAGACTTGAATTTGCTTGCTGAGTGGCTAAAATATAACTTGTTAACAGTGAACGCCTCAAAAACATCCTATATGATTTTTACTGCAAAAAATAAACAGATACCCACATTCACACCGCTAACTATTAATGACGAACCAATAAAACGCTCAAACGCGGAAAAATATTTGGGCCTGTGGTTAGATGACAAACTAACGTGGAACCTCCATATCAATCACATCCGCACAAAGTTAACATCACTACTAGGAAGCCTTCGCAGAATAGCACATTGCATACCATATCAAGTGCGCAATGTTATCTATAACTCGTTAGTAAAATCAAACCTTGAGTACATGATTGAAATATGGGGATCAGCCGCCGCCACTCATTTGAAACAATTACAAACTACCCAAAATAAAATTATTAAGGTGCTTCACCACTATAACTACTTGACTCCAACAAAAACACTATACGAAAAGACTAACGTACTAAATCTTACGCAACTCTACACATATTGTACTTGTATCCTAGTTAGAAATATAAGTAACCTAACAATACAAACAAACATTAAACTACACAAAAAAGAAACTACATATAATCTAAGACATAATAAAAACAAAATTCAACTAAGGAAGCCACGCACTAACTTCGGAAAAAAAACAATAGTATTTGAGGGAGCACAACTGTACAACAACTTACCAAAAGAAGTGAAAGAAAGCAGCAGTATAAATGTATTTAAAATGAAACTAAAAAGATATCTCAGCACACTGTAAGCGACTCGTCATAAATAATTTCTAGTTCAGAATATAGAAATATAAAAATAATATATACTTATTAAAGAAATGTAATAAAATTTAACATAGAAACTTATTCTAAGTAAAGAAAATGTTTATGTAAGCAATCTCGTAATTAATAGTAATAAGCGCTAGAGATACCATATTTTAATTGAATTTGTTATGCATATCTTATTTTAAATGAACTGTATAGTTTTTATAAGAAAATAAATGTCTTTAAACCGATGTAAAAGTTAAAAACATCAAAAAACATTAATAATAGTCCCAAAAAAATCGGAAAGTTTCCAATCAGCATTTGGTAGTTACGTGCCAAAATGTAGAAATTATTTTCTTCGCGCTTTCCTAAAAAGAAAACTGCACCCTCTGGTTACATAAGACTAAACTGATTTTCCTTTTTGCTGTGACTCGAGAGATGGCGTTACTAGTGTTAGCAATTAAACATAATGTGTTAGTCTGGTTACTGGTATGAATGTTGTTTTAATTAAACGTCACTTATACTTATAAAATAAAACCAACACAATAAGAAATATGTAGCAAGCATCGTTGTATTTTACAACTGAAATAATCAGCTATCTGTATACCGCATTTTATCCCAAGTTGCTAAATCAACAAAAACAAATACGAATGAATATAAATCTTTGGTCATATATAATGTATATTCTGCCAAACCTAATCTATACATTATATCAGGAAACGAATGTAGGGTTTTATGTTTGTTTGTATATTAGTGGGAGATCGATGTCGCATTCAGTGATTGAAAGAGAATTAAGTTTCTATGACAGCAGCAAGTACTCTTAATTACTTTTAACTTGCACTGACTAATATATCATTTTATACATCATCAAAATATGTTGAAAACAATAATAATTTACAATGCTGCATCATGATCCACATAAAGAAATACTTCCATAATGAATACCTGATAAAGATGCAAAAACTACTTCCGATAAAATAAAATACTTTCAGAGCAAGACAGATAAAAAGTAATCTAGCGGCGATGTCATTGTTCGCTGGAAAATCTTAACACCGCCATTCAGAAATTGGCTCTTAATGCACAACTCCATCTATTGAGTGGTGACCAAACTACAACAACAAAATTCGCATGTCAACAGTAAACTTCTTAAGACCAAACACTGATCTTTACGTTTAAAACCTATATGTATCACTTGTCTAAAACTCATAATGCAAGCTCTGCGCTGGAACAGGGTCCAAGCTGCCGGTGGTTAGAGCTCCAGAGAGAGGAACCACCCCACGATTCTCGCTGCGTCGAGAAGTACCGCCTTCTGAATCAAACCCTTGACCCAGGCTTTGGCCCCCATTTCTTGTATATGCTCACATGATTGTTGGACCTTTCTTCTGTTCTGCTTTCAATCGCTTGAGTGCCTGACAGGTGTCGACCAAATGCTGCACCAAAATGACCTAGTGATGTCATCGTTCGGAGGGCACCCATCACCCACACCAGGTTGCTCCCATGTTCTGTATACCCATCTTTCATCTTTTTGAAACATGTGATTCAAGTGATATCGCTCCACCGGATACTTATACCGTCGAATACGGTTGGCCATGCATACACCTTTTGTTTGTAGAAGTCGATGCGCTCTGTAACACGAGCAGAGTATTCACTGGAGTTAATATTAAGCGCATCACTCTCGGTCTTGAGTTACCCTCTTTGAAGGTGATTAATTTTGCAATGAATGTCCTTGCCTCCATAATACGTTGCTCGATCCTACACTGCCAAGCTGGAACGGCTGGTTTTGGTCGTGTAGCGTTGTTACTTGGGCTTATTACAACATTAGCTACACGACATACCGTTAGACCCGCTCAGTACAAAATGGAGAGCATGTTTGTGAGGCATTGTTTTCGAAAGACGTTGGTAACAGTGAATCTAGGAAAACCACTATGGCCTTAGTTTTGTTATACTCTCTTTTGTGTACTCGAGGCCTAAGTCCCGAAATAAGTACCCAAAGTACCCCTTATCAAATCATTGCACTGGGCACTTATGGTTATAGCATCATTGTTATGTTCCCCATCAAGGTTGGTAGGCGGCGTGGCAGGCACTGGCACTACCATAAGTCACGGGACACTGACGACAAGGCTACCGTACCTCAGAATGTCATCGATCAAGCGTCGCGTCATCAAACCTGCGATTACGTTGGATGACCCGCACCTGATCCGACGTCCGGTTCAAGAGCCTGAAACAGAGTCAGCATTCTCGCACGGTACGCTGTGAGGTTAGTTCCTCCCACTGTCGCCCCATAGTAGACGCGCATGACGTTCTCATTCATCGGTTGAGTCCATCTCATGCGCTGCACTACGCCACCGGGAGCGGGAGCCCTATTCGAGGCCGGTTGGCCTGAGGGCGCCTAGCCTGCTCGGCGGCCGGCGTCTCCCCTGCCGACGTACAGGTCGACGCGACTGCAACTGCCGGCGCTGAACCCCGATCCAGCAGCAGCTGCGAGACGGAGCTCGGCGACGAGTCCGGGGATGGTGAGCGTGCTGCTCTTCCCCTTGTCAACATTTGATTTATCTTTCCATTTTAAATGTTTAAAAGTTAATGTTTCACTGACATCTGTCATCCTCCGTTTTTCATGATAATTATGTAGCTTTTCATTGAAAAGAATAACTGTTCATTGTAAATATTTTATCAAAAGAGGTTTGTTAGTTAGAGGTTGTTTTGTTGTCTTAGATTTCTGTTTATATAAAAATAAAAGTGAATAATTCATGGAAAGAAGATTTGGCGTGTTACGTTGACAGGAGTTTCTTTTTTATTATGTCCTTTAGTTAAAACTGATTGCAGACAATATAGTATCCAACCGAGAACGGGAACAGGGCCCAAGCTGCCGGTGGTTAGGGCTCCAGAGATAGAAACCTCCTAACGATACGTGCCGTGTCTAGAAGTACCGCTTTCGGAGTCAAGCCCTTTACACCCATCCCTTGAGAAGGAGTCCAAAGGACTAGAGCCAGCCAGAGTCGCGCAGAGCATGCGCGAGCGATTTCGTGACTCTGGCTAAAGCAGTAGAAGGGGCCCGGGGTGTTTTTAGTCGGTGGAAGTTCGACATATCCCCACGCCGTGCCCTCGACGTGGGTTGAAGACATTAGCGTTTCACCCCGGAAAAAAAAATGCCCTTAACCCAGACGTCCAACGAGAGCCTCCTAATGTGTTAGTCGAGGCTTTTGGCTATTAAGCTATTGACGCTTACGACTATCGGGACAATGATTGCCGAGTCCACTTCCCACAAGTCGAGAACCTCGTAAACTAGATCCAATTATTTCATTTGTTTTTCTTTTCGACGCTCTGATCGATTGATCACCACTATCTCAAGCTTATTGGCAACAATAGTTGGTCGGGCATATATTTATACCTCAGATTCCGAAAGTTTGTACTTCAAAGCAAGCTGCTGATAAATAATCCAGGCTACTTGGTTATGTCTGTGCAAGTATTCGCCGTTAGCAAAACGAGAACACCTCGAAACTATATGCCTCAAGGATTCACCGGGACAGCGACGTGCCCGACAGATATCAACTGTACCATCCTAATTATATATTTTCGGTAGTTCTTCGTCAAGATAACTTCATCCATAATTGCGCATACAGCTCTCAAGAGATCACCGAAACGTAGCCAGGCCATGGACGCTAATAAATCTTCATCGGCTCCGTAGAGGGTCCGATAAAAGCGTCCGTGTCGCTCCATGCTTTGCCATCCATCATTGTAGTCTTTCACGATTAGTACGACAGGTTTGTGCCAGTTCTCTTTGCCTAGAGAAAGCGGCGTGAAGCCCTTGCCACCACATCTCGATGCATCCCACGTTCACTTGGAGGAAATACTCCCTGAAGCTACATACCTCGCGATTATGGAGGGTCTTGGCGTTTAGGAAGCCACGACCCCCACACTTTTGCGGGATATATAACCTCATTACCGATGATCGCGGGTGTTGCATTCGATTTTTGGCGAGCAGTGTGCGGACTCTTCTATCCAAGGCTGCATCTAGTTTGGTTTGTGTTCACTTGAGTATGCCAAAGGAGTACATTATCACTGGCATGACCAAAGGCACGCACCTTCTTACCACCTGATAAAAGACTTTTTATTAGTACCTTATTCAGGCGGCCAAAGAAACGTGTCTCTTACGATCGTTTCTTGTCAGCGACGTTAATGCCTAACGCCTCTGACATACCTAAGTGTTTGTTGGATTCTGTTGCGGAGAGGGACCTCATGTTTCTATAGAATCTGAGAGCTGTATGATTACCTGACCTTTTTATTATTATAAAGTCAAAGACATGACGCCCACTTACTCACAGCCAGGAGGCGCGCACTCTCTGCGAGAGTTATAGAAGTACACACAGTTTCTGGGATGATGAGTGGCAGCGGCCAGGTAACTTTGCCCTTGGGTAGGCCAATCTCCAAGCAAGTCCACAGTAACGGAGTGAATGCTTTAAAATCAATTAAGGAACCAATATTGAAACTAGGATTTTCCTGGTTAATTTATCAGGACCAAGGCTATGTACGCTGGTTAACAAGATGCAAGAAATTTTCTGGATACACCAAGCCCTGCCGACCGAATGGGAAAAGTGGCTGGATTCCATTTTTTCCAATATATTAGAGCATAAGTGTGAAGCACTATCAGGTAATACGTTAATTTCGACAGCATTTTTAAGTCTTGTTTTGCAGGACTCCGCATAATTTCGGATGATGCTGTATCTGGAATCGAAATAATGTTTTTACTTTTCGAGGAAGGATGAGAGGCGTTTAAACATAATAAAATAAAAAAGTGAAAACTGCTAATATTTAATTAACAAGTAGTGTAATAGTGTAACTAATATATTTTTTATATGATGTATTTCAGATAAATGTAGAGCCGGCTGAACCAGTTCATGTCCAAAAAACTCCTTGGCTGCGAATAATTTCTCGGACTCAACTATTTCTTAAATAAAATATTTTGTGCAATATTCAGTGATTTTCTTTAAACAAATGATGTCATTCCAACTAACCTGTTTCCCTAAACATTAGGCACAGAGGGCTTGTCGACTCTTATAGTAAAATCAATATGTTCTGGCAAGATGCCAGTGCGAATTGTAGAGAAATATGTTTACCGACGTCGACCTATGTCCTGCTCATTGTTTTTGTACTAGATTGAGACGCAGATGTGGACAAGCAAACAGGTCTGAATCATGGGAAAAATATGTATACCTGCTCCAATTTATAAGCAGAATATTTTCTTCTTAAATAATCACTTCTTGTATCGCTACCAGCACTATTGTGGACTTGAATTAACTGCAAAGAGACTAAATGTTTACTGAAATAATCACTTGCACCAAATCGTTAAACAAATACAAATTAAAATTATTTGTTGTAGAAACTAAAAGCCCAATAATTCTACCGCTATTCATTATACCCCAAACGAATCAACTCGGCCATAATTGAAACAAACAAAACGGTTTATTAAACTACGCAAAAACTAATTAGTTGGCAAGCATTCACACCGAAATTAATCTATCGTAGCTCCACAATATACGATGAATTTGTATCACAAATCACGCTCGGGCACCCATTACATGCGGTGTTAGTGGCGGACGCGAAACACAGATAAGATTCATACCAAGCTTTGGTCCTCTCATTTAGGATACACCCCCACATTACGCTTCGGAGTGTTTCAAGTAAACAGATTCGTAACGTTGTCGTAATCACAAAACTTATTAAGGAAGAAGAAAATTCTCAATATTCCGTTTCAAGTCAATCTCGCCTCAAGTCTTGTAAAATTAAAAAAAAAATATATGATTCTTATTGTTTTTCCTATTGTTAATTGGTAGGTACTCGGTTCGGACTAGCTTTCACGACCTTTTTTTCAATTATGTGTAATATCGATTGATAAAATTAAAAATTAATTGTTAAATATTAAAACTTACTTTTCACATCGGTGTAACATGCAGCCAACGGATCTACTATAAAAGTATCCAGCCCTCGATTACGGGATGCGGCGATGACATCATTACCGTTGAAAATGCCACCGACCAATTTACCTTTTGTGTACACACAAAGATTACAAAACGGGGATAGGAGGACCCAGCCGCAGCCTCCACTATGTAATCACGAATATTCGATTTGTCATTTCTATTGCTCCTTTGCGCGATTTTATTTTTCATGTTCATTTCGATAGTTGCTTTAATAATAATAATAATAGAGTCTACAGCACTGTCTTGATATTCTGGATATACCGAAGTACACGTTTAACACCCTTCAGAAAGCTGTGATACTGAACACCTGTCGACTCACCCGAAAATTCTTCACCACATCCGCCATCTCCACTGCCTATACTACACTCATATAAACTCTAATTGCACTTGACTAAGGTCCGTGTGATTAGATGTAAAAACCCCTTCAGAAGGGAGGACATAGTTCATATAAAGTATAATAATAATAATAAATCATTTTATTATCAGGCTACTAAGGCCCATAGACATATACCTTACAGACTAACATAGATATTTATACAATAGTTGTTAGTATATATAGCTTAAAATTAAGTTAGTAAGCTTCCTTATACTACGTCTTAGTGCGTTCTGGTGGAACTTGTCCGCGGAAGCGACGGAACACCACGTTCTGAGGCCAGAAGTCTTCATTTAAGACGAGATGCAGGAAGCAATTCGGTACTCGCACCACAAACGCTTTGAAGTTGACGTTGCGGTTCGACTCCAGCTCCTGCACCCTCAGCGTGTATTTCAACTTCTGGCGCACATACTCGACGATACTCTCTCGCTTCACAGAGTAATGTAGGCGGGAGATGTATACCGGCGTGTTCGGCTGCGTGGCACGCACTAGTTGTTCGGGCTTTGTTGGAGCCTTGCCGCAGCGGTTCTTTGTAGGTTTGGGACGACGCTTCTTCCTCTGCACCAGCTCAAAACCGTCTTCATCCCGTCTCGGCAGCAGCACACTCGGTGCGGCGGGCAGCGGGGCGGGGCACGGAGCAGGCGCGGCTCGTGCAGGAACACGCGCGGGCGCCGGCGCGGGCGCGCGGGGTAAGGTCACGCAGCTCGGTGTTCGAGCAGCGGCGTCAGCATAAACGCGCCGAGGCGTCGACGCGGATACTTCTTTCGCAATCGGGGCATTGCCTTCTCCTACAACTGCAGACGCCTCGAAATCAGCCGATGCAAAACTGCAGACGGAAAGGTTTTGCGCCCCGCGACGTGTGTTCACCTTAGAGGCCTCGTCAGGTGACCTACTTACAGACATAGTGTTACGCAATAACACTACTTCCGCGCGCAGCTCCCGAATGGTCTTTTCCGAGACCTCTAGTTTGGACTGCACTTCTGACAGGCTCGTCTTCAGGAAGATGATGTCTTTTAGGAGCCTCGTGACGTCGACGTGGTCGAACGTGACGGGGGGCAGCTTGTGCAGATCCTTCGCCACGAAAGTCGGAACGTCGTCCGGATCTAACTAACTTCATCCATGGTATCGATGGCGTGTTGTATAAACGCCAACAATTCGTTGGCTATGAGTGTTGAGCTCATAGCGACAGAGACGGGCAGCGGCATAGAGCCGCGCTGTTCGCGAGTTTAAATGTCTGCACGTTGCACTTTATAAGGCACGTCCGTATTCGATGCGCGCGAATGATCGAATCGGCACCCTGGTTTTTTGTAATAATGCAAATCTTAAAAATAATATTTGACATTGTTTTTAAGGCAACGATGATGACATCAAGATGTAGATACATTTCAAATGAGTGAAAGAATGAAGAAGGTGAGAATAGGCTCGTCGTACTACATTGTATGATATATCAGTCATTTAAAACGTAAAAGGTTTAGAGAACCTCCCGTCCGCTATATCTCTTGAATTTGTTTTGTCATCTGGATAGCATTCATACCTATATTAAAAAAAAAAATCAGCAAAATTACTTGAAATAATTAAACGTATATTTTTAATTAAAACAACAAAGATTTCATTTAACTACATAATATATGAAAACAACCATCTTTTCCCTAGACAGTCTTCATCTTGGTTTTAGACATTAATTCGACTAGATTATACTAATGGCAGTGCAGTGTTTCAATTTAGTTTGGTCTGGCTGGTCTGCCATACTTATAAAATAAAGTTTAGTTGTATAAACGAGTTATACCATATACTATATTTTTTGGTAAGGCAGGGGAAACCTTTTGGACTCTTACTGACTAAACCTGAACCGTCGTATATGTTTGTCCGGTGCGCACCCTACCTTTCATTTCACTATTTTCAGTTCACTATTCATTTCAGCTAGATCGAAACGCATTCATGCAACGACTACCTATTTAAAACGTTGACAAGAGCTTAATGGTACTCCAGTTGACAGTAATTAGGTGTTTTCAGAATATTAATATGAGAAAACAGTCCAGCCTGTCTAAATAAATGAAAATAAATTTGAAGTTTTACAGTAATTTGCATAGAGCTGAAAATTATTGGAGGGTATAAAATACAACATAACAAAAGAAATATAAGACGCACTTGATCTGACTTGTGCATAAAAGTATTCAGTCGTTTTTTCGTAAACGGCAAATGTTAATACATTTTTTGATAGTTAGTCCTTTTTATGTCAAAAAAAGTATTTTTTGCAATACTTTATGAGCTTACAAAACTGATGAATCTTGTAAAAGATAGTACCCAGGAAATATTTATTTCAAGATGAGATTGCAAAAGATAAATTATAAATAAAATCGATCACCCAAGTGTCCATTAATTTAAATGGTATAAGCAACTTTCCTCTCAAATTTTCTCCATGAGAACCTGATCTTTCACTAAAACTTAAAATGCTGTACTCCAAACTTCCATAGTCCTACGTCACAACTATTTCACTCATAAAGCTTCTATCGTAAAATAAATCCTAGCTTTTGTTTTATTTTCACTTTAAAAGGAATGCGTTACGATTCGCGACAATGACTGTGAATATTTTTTGTCTTCTTTATTTTATTCCAAACTCAGCTCTATGCTGCAAGAAATAAAGATTATTGTCAAATAGTAAAACTTCTGGCACTATAATATATACTCGTAGCACTAAGCACGTAAACAATATAGTCTGGTTCAGTACAATAGGGACGAGAACTAATATACCTTATACCGAATATACTTTCATTTGTAAGCGTGATGCTGTTAAAGGAGTTTATCTACGTCACATTCAGAGCTGCTTTGTTTTATATCTATAAGTACCAATATTATAAAAATATAAGCGCTGTGTAATTTTATTTATAAGCAGATCTCTGAAAACCCTTAAAATTTTCTTTCTCATCAGAAATTATTAAAGCTTTAGATTATGATTAATCAACCTATAAATATATGTGTTGCCAGACCGAAGACGTTGTCACGCATCTAGTTTTTATTTGTAGATTAACTAATCTAAATCCGTTTACACAATTTAGGCCACTTACCATCATAAGGGATGACAACTAACAAGTTACAACGTCACATGGGGTATCTTCTGGCACTTATACGTAAAACAACATGAAGAAAACTTGGTGTTATTATTAAACTGTATAATTTCTTCCAGACCTACATTCATTTTCATACTACACAACAGTAGGTACCATTTTAACGCACAAAAAGAACTTCCATTAAAACCCTATTGTTCTAGCTATTGTTTTTTTACAAAGGCGCCAATAACTGTACCACTGTTAGTTGCCTTTTCTTCCATCTTAGAATCTAAGAAAAGCTAAAAGGCCTCTATTTCTTTATTTTTTTTTTTAGAATGGATAAACATGTGCTGACGTCAGTTGTTATTTAATTAAATTAGTGTAATGAAGGACACAAGAAAATGGTAGTTCGTATAATTGTAATGTGCCAAAACGTCCTTTTAATACTATTTTTTTCAATGATACTTTTTCTGACGGACTTTTTTTCTTTCAGGCGTCCTATTTTCCGTACTTATTGATTTAGTTTTCTTTTCTAGGCTGAAGTTAACATTCCCATATAAGGAACAGATACAGATATTTTAGAAGTCTTATTACGAAAACAAAGTTCCACAAATGAACACAAATAACTATAGGACAAGTCCACACTTCAGCCACCAGCGCTATTGATCACTAGCTTTCCGCATTTTCACCCCAACTATCGAATCCAATTTAAAGTTTACACTAGAACCTTAACAAGAAGAATTCCGAACAATCCCAGCGAGCCGTGCTAATAAAGTTATGTTAAGTAGATCGCGGGCTATACTCAACGCGATTTGAATCCGTACGTACAAAATCAGCAGTGTATGTGAAACTTATTGTATTAGTGCTTATTGTTTAAAGTCGTTACTAGGAACTGGATCTTTGCAAGTGGGAGTGAAAATAGACCGAGAGTTTGTGTGTTAATTGTGGAACTCTGTTCGGATTTGTTTAGCCTCATTTAAGTTTATTTCTAAATTACGAATGTCATACTTAATTGTTATTAATATAATTAGTCACTTTTACATTTTTTGTAGACAACATTTAATGACTCGGATATTTTTTAAGTTTCGACACAATATGCAAATATAAAACTATTTTTGTCATGAAATATTTATTTGTTCACAAAGTGGAAACAACTCTTGCTACCTAACGCTTGTATTGAAGAAGTGTGGTACCTCTTATATAAAATAAACAAAAAAATGATTAACCTTATATTTTTAACCTATTGACCTGTTTAGCAGGACGTGGATAAACAAAAATATTAAGAGTATAAACATTTAGTTCTGAAACTATCTGACCTAAATACGTCATAACATTATGATGTTGACCAGCTAATTTGGACAAGTACCGGCTGTTAGGCATTGTTTAAAATTAATTGCGTTAACTATCGATTGCATCGTATTTTACTGTACATGTTTTTCCGTTCACATTTTATAGTAATTTTTTTTAGATATTTGGGTGCTGTGGCAATTTTAAAAATCAAGTTACTCTAATTATAACTACACGGATAACCGAGTGGCTGAGCTTACCACCCTCAAACACATTGTGACTGATATGTCACGGTTTTCCCGAAATGAAATCCTGTCCTTGTCCAAGTTTTTGTGCATGCCTGATGCCTGAATTTTCGCAAAAATCCACCCTTTCAATAACTAAACCACATTCTTTATTTACTACTTGTTCTAAATATAAACCGTTCAGATTATATAAAAATATCTAACCAACAACTTTTTTTTCATCCTAAGAACTTAATAAGTGCTACAAGATTTCATCTCCCTAAACCTACAAAGACGACCTACTTCGAGCAACTGCATGAACCTTATAAACATCTCAAGAGTTGGGTAAGCAGCATTCTACGTAGTCAGCGGAACGTGAGCTTCGCGGGGAACGTGCCGTCCGCCCGGACATCGCACACTTGTTGGCAATGCACTTTCAATGCACTTTCAATGCAGCTTTGTGGACGGAAAAATTGAATCTTTCCATACATTTATTGGGTTTAGATAGGTGTCAATTATAATTTTCTTGTTCAATGGTGTTGAAACATTGTGGCTGTAAGTGAGGAGCAATTTTGATAATGGTTTTTCTATTTTTTGATTTTGTTACTGAGTTTCGTCTAGAATTTTATACTTTGCATGTTATGTTATCATTTCTATTCTGAATCGTGTGTATTATAGAAGTTATAAATTTATTGTAGCTTATCGCTTTCTGTGAGGAAGGTGAGGATTGATTTAAGTTAGTATCATATGAAAGGGCTAAATGTATCTGAACAAAAAAAGTTTTTTGGGAAATTAAGAGACACTTAGGGGTTTTAGGATTTAGTAAATAGAACACACAAAACTTCCAATGAATCCTACAATTATTTTTTCTGGAAAACCAGGAAAGCCCCTTAAATAAGTCACACTCATAAAATTATTCTACTGGTTTTGGCTCGTATGGATCGTAACACGGACCGCGTATAGGCGTGATTGTCGATGCATAAATTGTACACTTGTCGTGCCAAAATGTTGATTTGTCGACGCTAAGCCGAAGCGACGTAAATGACGATTTGAAATCAATTTGATGTCATTTTGAAATTGCAACGCTGAATTTAGCTCAACAATTCATATTGATTTAACAGCACTAAAAGGAGTGGTATTCATATAGATAGTAGGGCCTAAAAACTTTTGTACTAGGCTGAGATTAAAATTTTCAATTTAGTCATATTTTTCTTTAATTATGATATTTTCAACTAGTTTGACTCGTGCAATCGGCATGGTTGTATTTCTCTCTTCTTTCAATATTTTTTTTAGCTATAAAGAGATTTCTTAATCTATAAAACCGCTATATTTCAATCAACGCTGCTGCATTTTCTGATTCTTAAATCTTTTGTTTTGTAACAATGTAACTTAACTTGATAATAGTCAACTGATTCTCATAGTTTTTAGACCTTTTAAAGGAAACTAAAAACCCAAGTATCGCCGTATAATCTATTCATAAAACTATTATTACTTTTTGCATGTAATTCAGCTATTGACGTAAGCGTCATAGCTTCTGAATTTGAAAGTCACTCTGTTCTCAAACGATGCTGTTTATGGCATGTAGTTAAAATAACGAGACAACGATAAAAATGTAACAAATTCTCTAGATCTGGTGCAAAATTCTCATACTAGTTGGATGCTAAATAGAATAGCTTGGAACTCCAGTATGCTGTCGGGAAATTTAATTAATATTTTAATAACTTGGAGAAGTTACATGAAAGTTGAATTAATTTTGCTCGATGTAGGTATTAGTGTTTTACTAATTGATTTTAAAGGTGAATAAATAAACTTTTAATATTTTATTATTATTACAATAAATCGTCTAAGTTTTTATACTATTAGTTCAAAGATCCAATGTAAGAAGACATAGACTATTTGACACAACTCTATGTACCGCTCGCTTGTCTGTCTCTCTCTCTCACTCTCAAGTTTTCGGCACTATCATTTTATAAAATCCTCGGATCTCTACGCCACTTTATATAATCCTAGAGCTGATTAAAACTCATCAATAAAACAACCCGATACCTACATTCAGAGACAAAACTGAAAATAAATTGAGTACCAGCAAAAATGGCTATCAAAATTTAACGACCTACAGAGGATTCGCGATCAATTTGCTGAACGAAGAGAATCCCGTCAGTAAAACGGAATTAAATTTGAGGTTTTAATTAAATTTAAAGTCGAGTAAAGGGGTTGGGTTCGGACCTCGGATTTGATAGGATCATCTGGTGTCGTTAATATTAATTTGGCTATCGACTACTTGTACTAAAGTTGAAATGTTTGGATTCCTTTGGGTTGGCAATAGATGTATCGTTTATCTTCAAGTTTTGGGTCTACTTTCGACCAAATTTTTCGGTCTGGTTTCTCGTAAATTTTATTGATTATAAAAGTTTGATAAATTCTAGCTGCTGTTATCGATTCTCCAAAAAAAATGAATATATTATAAATATATTCATTACTGTTACTAATTTCATTTCTAGGTTTTTGCAATTATGACGATGTAATATATGAGTCCTATGCCTCTCGAATACATGAACATTCAATAATACTAATATATTGATGCCAACTGCTCATCTTGGGTCTCAAACTCGATAACTTTCTGTAAACTTTACAATCAGTCGTAGAGAATTTCATCGGAGAAAGCAAAAGCCACCCGAGACAGATGATCAAATTCTTTTGATAACAATACGTTGGCGTACAAAGGGGTAGAGATAGAAAATTATTTCTATACTAGATGCGACGTAAATTGACACCTAAAGATTTTACACAGAAGTCAAATTGGCTTGGACCATGTCTGTGTTGACAAAGATAATGCCTTATCGACAGAACAGGGTTTAAGTGCATTGTCTGTGTATTGTCTCTGTGAGGATTACGGCGTGTGTTAGTAGAGTGCTGAATCCTATTTGTGAGTAATAGAAAAATGTATAAAACAGCCAACGGTGACTTTTGGGGTTCTAGGATTTATTGAGTGCAGTATTGGCTGTAAATAGGAGTATTTGGAATGCCCTCGTTTGTGCCTCACAGGAAACAATTTCACATCCGATCTGTCTCTGAAATATAGTAAATTTATAGAATTTTTAATTTACCTGTGTGTTTTAACAATTAGTTTAAAACTCGCACAATAAGCCAAAACATTTTGCAAAATTTTTTGATTATCATGCAACTCCTGTAAAGAATCCATTAGTACCAATACATAAACAAATGATTCTACTAAAACTCATAACACGAAAACACGCACGATCGACGTTCAGATTGATTAAACTTTTTCAATCATAACTGTCGGTAGCTGACGGCCGAACAACGTTCAGCGTACATACTGTCGATCAACGAGTGTTATCTACAATTTTTGTTTGACTCCCCTTTTTTTGTGTTTCATGTGCTGTTACTTCGCTAGATTGTTTGTTTTCAAGTTGAATGGTTTCTTTTTCCTTTTTTTTTCTTATAGTTACTGGTAGAATATGAGCTTATTATTAGTGCTCTAAAATATTATTAATTAACAATTTTAATTACTTGTTCTTTTCAGTATTGTCGATCTAAACCGTTGGTCTCTGTTTGGGCGCCAAAAGTAAAAAAAATATTCACTATCTGATGTCCCAAGATTGAATGACACAAACAAAATATCTTAAAAAAAACTTACGAATATACCTTATGAATAAACAAACTTAAACTTGTGAGTATGCAAAAAGAATATATCACATAACATCCCTTCTGAATTAATATACTACATATGAGTACAGCTTGTCACAGTAACCAGCCATGAATATAGGATACTATATGAACAAACATGCAAAAGGATACATACAAATAATATTGTACCACTAGTTTCATCGAAACATCTCATCACACATACTCGTGTACTGCTCACACGTATGCTGCATGTAGTAAACTCCTTGATACCCACGATGTTCACCAAGAAGTTAACAAACTTTGTACCATAGAAAGCCACACGGCCTTCTTACAGTAAACTCTAAATTAACTGAGTGTGCTGCGAAATATCCAAAGGAGCTCAGGTGCTCTTCTCTTAACATTTATTATGATAAACTTCCACTTTTACCGCCTCCCATTAGCCTCTAACTGTGTTCAACGAAATTTTGGAATTGCCCCATTTTTTTCCAGAAATTTTAAGGAGTGCAGTGAAATTATGTTTGGCCGAAAATAATTACAGTAAGACGTGCGTTAATTACCATTTATCTAATGTAACAGTGAATTGTCGAGCCCAAAATGTTATTACTTCAATAGTAGGTTAGTACTTTACACATTAAGATAATAAGTTATTAATTGTGATTTCTAAACCGCTTCAGGGCACAGACCTTAAAAAGTTGAGCCTTGAATGAATCATTTAAATGGCCGTCTGTCAGTGAAAACTCTATATTACTACGATGTGAAAAAGTGTGTTTGTCATTTATACCGTCTACGGTCTTGTGAAACCTCTACCTTCAATTTACGCACCTGGCGGCCACGACTTTTAGTTGATGTTGATAGCGCCTACTCGCAACTTCGCTGGGTTAGGAAGGTTCCTAAATACAAATTATCTCTGATGCTGGCTTTGAAAAAAGTTTGGAACTATGTCTATCGCAATCGTACTGCACACATTTGCTAGTGCTCGTCGTGGTTACCCAACTTATGACAATTCTCACAGCCCTCTGACTTTCGCATGAGTGCATACCAACGATCCTTTTTTTCCTGTTCCGAATATACCTTGGGGATGGCATCTACATTCATCATCATATAATAATGTTTGCATACCACCATCAAATTCAAACTTCGCACTTACCTCTTTATGGGCAAAGATTAACATGGGCACGTTTGTTCCCCAAAGTAAAAAGTTTTGGGGATACCGCCTTTTTGATGCAGCCGCAAATAATCTTACCAGCAAGAGTATATTTGGCTTTAGAGAAGAAAACCATAACGGCCTTTTTACTTAAAAAGCTATATGCTAATACTATAATGACTGTTAAGAGTTTGGTTTATTAATCTTTGTATAGCTTTAACTTCAATGACACGGACTTTGTTAATCATTTGTCTTTTAAAGATCCTTTGACTACTTGGTAAAAGAAGGTTAGAACCTAGTCATGACTACTATATCGCGTTGAAAAGTTACGATTAAGTTAACCAGTTTAACGCTGTACATTTTAAGATACCGCAAAAGGAGGTTCGTAAAGTTAACTTGCTTTAAGTCTTTACTAAATCCGACGCAAAGAATTAACAAAAGTTAATTCGAAATCACAGCATGGAATTGCCCAGGGGAAATGTAGTAGCAGATTAAGTGAGTGATTGATCTGCCGGGACCAGCTTAACGAGACAGGAAAACTGCGTGGCAACTGGCCAATGCGCCAGTCAAAATTGCTTTTTTGCGCTAGTGGTAGAACCGCTTTCAGTCACAAACTAGAAGCAAATTGAAGTACCAAGGATTTAACTGGTATTATAAACACTATTTTTTAACATTATTTACAAGTCCACATCTATTGCATTCATTTTGTATTGCTAGGAAGAAGAGAATGAGGATCAAACAGTTAAGGGCACATATGTAATTTATCTCAGCTCAAGAGTTTTCGACAGCATTCATCTCATAATATATTGGAAGTTAAGTGTAGTTATTCAATAAACGTTAGTGAGCGTTAAATTACAATCTTATGAATTTCTTAGGTTTAACACGAAAATATTTGAATTCCTTATTGAATGACGACATCAGTATATATTATTTAATAGTTTCGTAGTCTAGTTTTCTTATCAGCTTTGATCGACAGTTAAATTAAATAATAATGATGACATTTGGTATTTAAGGTTGATACTACCAGAAAACATGCTTTAAATTCATTCCTAATAAACAATGGACATTAAACTCCATTACATTAAAAAAACTCTGTTCCAGTTTACGAAAAAACATTTTTACGTACCGTGTTTAACAAATTCTTATAAAAAATGGTCCAATTATAAGGGTCTCGTTGTTGAAGGCTTATGAATCTCTTCTTATAAATTCCGTTAATGTTTTCATACTTAACTTATTATCTGAACATTAATTACCTCTCGAGGAAATGGGGATGAGCTAGATAACATTTTGAAATATGCTTTTTGTAAGAGGTTTTCATGTTCTATTTCAATTACTAAACTTCTCAAACTTCAAGTATGTTAATTACTTTACGTTTAAATATTATTTAGGAATTGAATACTAGTTTTCGTGGGCCAGCTAGATCAAGGTATTACTATTTTCTTTTAACATTGAGTACAAAATGTCACTACCGGGCAATGTAGATTTAATATATCCATATCATGATGTTCTTTTTCCCTTGGGATCTTCAAAGGAATAATCGCTTGCTGTTGTGTATACGCAACAATACCTATGTCCTACTGCATAATAGTGTTTTTTTCTGTCATTTTTACGCGTTCTCTGGTTGACAGTGTCGAGTATCTCAAACATCAAGCCGTTACCGGTCATGACCAGGGCAAAAATGATTGCAGCGCCTACCTCACAAAATTTAAAAACTTTTGATACTTGTACTGCTTTCTTCAGCATCAGTTTCAATGTTTTATACCTGAGTAAATATTTAGTTTTATATAACGTACGATGCTTATTGCAGCCCCCTTTGCAAATTTAACTGCTTTTTGTTCATAAAGAGGATGCTTTTGTGCTCTCGTTTCTCTAGTGCTCTCGTAATATAATCCTCATGTTCGTCATTGACCCCTGATTTCTGTTCAACATAAACGTACATAATTCAATTTTCTGAGCCCCGTTATTGCGAAGATTGAAGGTCTTATTGACTTGGGAACAGTACTGCCTTGGGTCGCAAGCCTCCCTAAACAGTAGTTCACGTAACGCACATAAAAATACAATAGTTGAAAGGAGTGAGTTTATAACTCTCAACAGTACACAGTGACGTGACTCGAATAAGCTTTCCATTTACGTTTACGATTATTGGAATTGATTGATCAAATAAAATTTGTTTTAAGAAAATAACGTAGCGTTGGGGGTAAAGGTGAAGGTTGGATTCTGTGAGATCTAATTGATTAGTCGATAATTGGAAGTGATTTTCGTTTTTCTTTTTTCTTAGTAATTTCTTAGGGTGAATTGCTGGTGAATTGTTCGAAGAACGTGTGGATGGCAAAAAAACTAACGTGGACGTGTTGAACCGAGGTAAAAGTATTAGTAGATGATTTTACGGGGATTAAAGGAAGCATAACGCATTCAATCATATAATTTTTGGAGTGTTATTAAAATGCTTAAGCAAAACTCTAAACACGTAGCTAGTGCATTAATTAGATAATTCACAATTTTTTTCAGGTTAGGTTTGACGTAACCTTCCTGTTTAATCTAAAAATAATCTAACTCATAAAAAATAAAAAAAAAACCATAAAATCAAGCCTCAAAATTGTTCTTAAAACAAGATTAAATTCAGACAAAGTTAAGAGAAACGCTTGTGTTAACTTAAATGTACAGCGCCGATAAGGTAATCATCACCCCATAAGTTCCACTCCTTACCTTATTAGCATGGGAATCGGATAAAAGTTGTGTCGAGACGAATTAAAGGAACAGTAATGTGTCCCTTGCGGTCTTATAAATGGAGTGAGAAATTCAACACGTAGTTTTTCAGTGTTTTTATTTGAAAATCTAATCCTTTTTTTGAAATGCAACTATATTTATTAATATATAACTATATAGGTTTATAGGATAATTTCTCACTCTTTTAAGCGCAGGTCATACATACATATTATGGTATTTTTACAGCACTACCTGTATAATAATTACTTATTTCATAATTTTATCAGGTAGACTTTCACACCTCTGATCATTTTGTCTCGAACGATGGCACACGTAAACTGACATTTCAAAATAAATGTGTAAATGAAGAAGTGAAAGAACCAAAAAAGCTACCGCAACTTTTTGTAATAAAACTTTTGTGATGAGTTTGTATTAATTTGAATGAAATAACGACATCGGTCAAGGATCGCGAACTTTGGACAGATTTGCTTTATATTATAATAACACGACTATACATTTTATAGTTTGTTATTTATTTACAAAGTAAAACTCATACTCGTTTTGGATGTTTTTTTTTTGTCATTCAATTCAAATTAAATAAGCTATTGATGATGATCCTAAACTTGAACTGACCAATTAACGATAAATAATCTGTATTCCGAACATGTAGACGAGTCTTAGAAGTATTTAGAAGGCATTTTTCCAAATTTGATTTAAAGTTAAAAAATCTTTTCTGTGCAGATCTGAATTCGTTCATTTTTTTACGCAACACGTACTGTTATTTATGTTTTTACTTTAACATCCGCTTAACTTTTTCGAGTCAAACGAGCTACATTGTTATTTTTTGGCGTGATTGCATCGTGTTCGTTTAACACTAAATAAAGATAAAAATGTGCATCACTCAAGCCCTTTCCCATTCACACCAGTTTGGAACGGAAATGAATTTGTTATGAATTAAAGTCTAAGTAAATAGGAACATTAAAAAGCAGCAAAAAGTCAACAGAAAGGTAACATAAAGACAGCTTCCTCGTGATTCCTGACGGCATTCTTGACGGACACGAATAAATTAAATAAGAAATCCCAAGCGTGCCCTAATTTTGAGCAGGCAACACAAATATGTCCCGGCTTAATCCCCTGATTGTAATTAAGCTTAGCCAGGGTCGTTGTGGCTGTTCCGTGTTTGGGTTTTCGACGCTGTCCAGATGTCAGACTTGTTTGTCCATCAAAGTCACGATTTTGATGTGTCTTGAGGTCGTAGATCATTTAGAAGAAATCTTGTGGTGAGTTCTACTACATTGTATTAAATACCAATAGATAGACTACAACAAAGCGTAAAATGTCTGCCCTGTCTTTGTGCGTGGAGAGGAGAAGTTTAGGTATTTTGTACAGCAATATTTAGGTTAATAAATATTTGGCATGATAATAAACGAGATGGTATTTCAAACTCTGCTGCCAATATTTTTGGCACATTCAACTTGAATACCGTCAATCAAAAAACCCAATTCAGAGGTACTGACTTCTTATGATTTATATTAAAATTTCCGTTTATTTCCATAATCATTAATTTAAATATACTTCACAGTAACATCCAGGATTTGCAAACTCCGATTAAGCTTCTTTTCTTAATTAACTTCCATAATGACGTAAGTTTTTGGAGTTGTTCCGTTTTTTCCTTCGTCACCGTCTATATTACATTTCTTTCTTTTCAGCTTCTATGAACCTATTTTTGAGGCACTACCTTATTGATGAGTTTATTTAACAAAAAATGGCAAATTCTCTTTGTTTCATTTTCAATTACCGATGCTTAAATACACTGCACCGATTTGGAGCAAAATGCTGTGTTCGTTTGAAGACACAGACTTAATAATTACGTTTTATCCAGGTGATAAAAGAATGTACCGGGAAAAATCGTTGAATCAGCTAACTACTATCCAATTTTGATTGGTCGACTGCAAGATCACTACATCGCCATTTTCGGTACTTTACGCTAAGGCCTTCAAAGTGAATAGTTTTTTCTACTTATACCGCAAGTAGAGGATTAAATAAGCGTGAGAAACACAGATGTTTCCCTCATCGTAAAAGGATACAAATATCGGAGCACATCCTCAATTCCTTGCATATTCTCTCTCTGCGGTTACAACTTGTCTCGTTTGTGCCAACGGCTCGGCTATCGAACTGGTGTCACTTGAAACAAGATGCAATTGTAACAGATAGAAAGGATTTTACACAAAGACAATACAGATTCGAAGTCACTTTACACTGCAACACTTACGAACAACACTTTGGCAGTGTGATGCCATTTTCAAATTAAAATAACTTACTAATTGTACTAATTTTGTAGAGTTGTAAGAATACTCTTGAGGTAAAGATGAGATAATGGATTCAATTAATAACCCATTCCTCATAAATTCAATGGAAGCTATTCGGTGTATGCTCTATCAACAAATCCACTCGCTCGTTTGACTAGTATAACGTTCGGTAGTCTGTCGTGTGTATAGACATAAGTTAAAATGATATTGTGAAACTTTGCTACGAATCAATCGGTGCGGTGACCGATTTCTGACCTGCCTCTGTGTTTAGTCTATTAAGCATCGACTACTTGGATGTAGTATGGCTTCAAACGTCACGCGATATACTCTATTTTTGTACCGTTTAATTACTCTCGACTCGGTGTTGATTTTCACTCTGATAGCGTTTTAAAAGCCAATTTGATAAAAAAAATATTCGTTTTGAAGTTATTCAATATTTCAATTATTTCTTTTTTAGGTTAGTAGGAGGTCGGGAATAAATAGAATGTACCTATTTCAGCTTAATATGCTTTCTGAAATTTATTTTTCTCTTTTTGTTTTAAAGAGCACTTCGAAACTTGTTTAGTTGTCACTTATCCTACAAGCATTGTTATTTATTCGGTTAGTAAAATCTGAACCACAATTGTTCAATATTTTCAACAAAACAGGCGTTGACTCAGTTGAAACTAAACAGAGCTCCAGTTATACTGAAACTGCAATTTCCTTACCGAGTTTAACAGTAAAGTATTGTTTGCTCTTGAAGTTTCTATCGTTTGTAACAAGTTTTCAGATTTTCAGTTGGAAATACGGATATAGGCTTTGGTTATTGAGTTACTAAGTATTGAGTGGTCAGTTGAAGTTTCATTGGCCTAGCCTTTTCCCAACTATTTTAAAGTCTGCGAGATATTGTTACTTAAATTAAGTAGATTATATGAAATTTGTGATTCTTAATTGTTAGTTTTAGACATCTAGATCCCAGATTTTTGAACAAAGCGTCTTAATTTTAGATGCTAATGCTTCTAGTCTTTCTAATTGCATAATACCTTTTCTTATAGTAATTTAAATGTGTCAAATCTTTGTTGATAATGTCATATACACACCTTTATTACTGAACATTTAATTGATGGCACCTGAATTGTCCTCAACATTTTAAGCTCATCAGTAAATGCATCTAAATTACTCTTGGAATTAAATCTCAGGTACCGTTCCTCTTTGCGCTGAAAGCCAAGTGATTAGCCGGCTGTCAGACATTCAGCATTCCGTTAGTAGTCGCAACAAAGAGCACTCGGCTTCGAATTGGTCAGGTAAGCTTCTGTTATCTCCTAGTCTGTCGAATTAACATGTTTAATGCCAAAGTGCCTTTTGAAAAAGTGATGCAATTGCCTTTTCTGTGTCACTATAGAGCAAACAATATGTTTATGTGAATTATTTAGTTATACTTTCAAAATGTCATTTTATTTAACTATGCTGTTACAAATAGTACGTAATAAAAGTTTAATGTTCAGCATGCATAGTATTCTATTATGTCTACAGCAATCATTCTACATAATCCATCTATCGGAGATAATTTTTAAATAAATAATATTATCGTAATTCAATATATCTAATAATATTATTTTAACTTACATGACGTCATAATCTTTGTTGACGGATTTTGAAGACATATGTAAAACGATTGCAATGCCTACGCTATCTTCAAGGCTATTAAAGTTCTTATTAATAATTATAACGAGTACACAGTGAAAATAACTTGAAACCACTAAGACATCATCACCGCAATAATAGTTACGGCCCATTATACTCAAACTTCAAACACTGGGTACTCAAGAAACACCATAAAAGTCCAAAAATAGCTTTCACTTACAATGTTTACAAATAAGCGCTTCGTTAGTGTACATGAAAGGGTAGTAATGTTTGTGTGGCACCTGGTTCAGCGCATGCGCTGTACACTCGGTTCAAAGTAACGCACCTGACGATGTAAGGGAGGTACAGATGAAGTAGTTTTTTTTTTGTGACGTAATTATTTGAATTTACTTTAGCTTTCGGATGTCTTTAAAATTGGTTGCTTGATTATTTTGATAGTTGTCTTTTTTGTGTGAATTTATAACCAATTAAAGGTGCTACAAGTTCGTAATTATGGTGCGTGAATTTTGTCCTTGTCGAAAAATAATATGGATGTTTAGCTAATCTGAAGTCGAAAAAAATATTTGCAGTGGAGTCAGCTGTATACGTAATCTGAATAGCAATAGACCAATTGTTTATGATTCTAGGAGATATATAATGCACTGGAAAGTTCTGTAATGAACCAGAAATGTCAGAAAGCATAACGTTATGAAACGTCTTGAGTTAAACAATGTTTGCAGGTTAAATGAACAACGGGATCCCAGACATAAACAAGTACAATGATGTTATAAACAGACCTATTTAACGCGAACTTTTTGTAAAGTCTAATTTAGAAAAGTTGGTGAAAACTATTTTTTACAATTATGTGTCCTCCCCTTTAGGTAATTTGTCCAGGCTTTCATCAACACTCGCTGTAAGCAGAGTTTAATATTAGAACTACTCTTCATACTCCGTATAATATAAAATGATTTAGGCAAAGAATATTCTTAGATTAAGTTATATTACGCACCGAAATCGTAATGCACGGTCTGTTATTTTTGTGAGCTATTGAAGAGTTTGACTGAGTAAAATCAACTGAAGTTTTATTTTAAATGTTTAAAAATACTTGGATGCTTACTTTAAAATTTTGGTATCAGAAGAGTTCCAGTATTTTTTTCTTCCCCCTTCCGATGATAGAATTCGCTCTAAATATTCTACCATTGATTCTTGAAGTAAATGGCTGGATTTACAATAAGGAGCATCATCACATAAATTCGGTGCACTTGTGCACCAATTATTTGGCCACTTTAACTCAGCAGAATTAGCTGCGATCAATATGTTAACCACCTCGAAAAATCCATTCTACTATCTACCTTTAACATAATATTCGTAATGTTGAGACAGGTATAATACTTCACTATCAAGAGGCTACAAAACATTTTTGGTCTGAATATAAAGAGTATCTTTAGAATTTCTCCATGGTGTTAAATGAATTTATAAATTCAGTATTAAAGGGATATCCAATGATGCTTTAAACTAGAATATTTTCACCTATAATAACCTTTTATAAGCTACAGCGTCTTAGGCCGCCCAGCGGCAGATGGACGCGGGCACGCGACCGGAGCAGTCGCGTGGCGTCGCGAACGCCTACGTATATTGTAATAGTGATTACGCTGTGTAGTGTCATGTGCGTTTTGCTATTGTGATTTTTGCAGGCGCTTGTGAATGTGAGTATCAGAATTATTAATACTTATGAATTGATACTAATAAAAATATAACGTCCTTATTCTATACATATGAAGCTAAAATAAAACAATATAGGGGCTAACCTTCACTAGGTTTTTCAACTATGATTAAGCTTTCATCGTTTTCAATTAGGTATGTATTATAATTTTATACTCTATTTTATCTATCCATTGCTTAGCCAAAGAGAGCCTACGCAGATGAATTTGCATGTAACGGGTGCTAAAATCATGAACGGTTAGTTTATTCACGTACCCCAAGGGGACACTTTCAATGAAGTATGGTTTAATTTACCCGATACTCCTGTAATTATTAAATCGGGTTTAGATTTTAGGTAAAAGGGCAGTAGAAATAACACTAGGTTATCTTTAGCCAATTTACTGCAGTTAAATTAATGCTACATGTATTATTTACTGAATCCTTTAATAATAATTATGCAAATTATTAATATACTGAAGCTAAACATTAAATATGTATTTTTTTAACCAGGTTTGATTTTAAAGTCCAAATATCTGGGATGTTTCATATTATTAAATAAAAATGTGTGATTTTTGCTTATTCGTAAAATAAAAGTTGAAGTAAATAATAAGTCTGTAGACTGTTTATATCTATTCTGAAATAAGTATCCAGAAATACAAATCTTATAATTATCTGCTTCTTTTTTATAAGAGTGTTTGCAAAATTAAAACCTGAATTACATTATTTTTGTACTTTCGTACTAATTAATTACGTCAAACTTTTCAATAAACCTCACATTACGTTATCATGTAATGAGCCCTACAATAAAAACCTTTTTGTTAAATTCACCGAACAGATAAGAAGTAATAACGACACATCATTTCGGTATACAACAGCCAAATGACTAAAGCACATCGTTTGGAGAGCCACGGGTTAAATCCGGTGCCATTGAATTATTGCGACTGTATTATTCAGAATTGTATGCGGTAAACCTTCACACAAAAGCACATTTAGCCTAGCCGGAGGCTTCCCTCGAATATTAGCTGTGTATTTTAAATATCGTTATTCGTATGAATATTCAAGATGGAAGGAATGGTGTTACTGAAAGTGTGTTGTTATTTTTATTAAGTTTTAGGCGTGTTATTACAAGTCTGTTTATTTACCAATACAATGTATTAAATTGTTAGTACATATTTATAATTGTTTTTTATTAATTTGTTAGTATAATAAACAGTACATAAACATAGAAGCAATAGGCTTCATACACTATGAGGGATTTCAAGCTTTTTATGAAGAAAAGGTTTCAAACTTAGCTAGACGGTGATTAGAAGTCCTGTAATCATGAAGAACCTACCTATACCTATCGTGTCATGAAGAACCTACCGCTTTTAAATCAGACCCTTGACCCAGCTCCCTAACGAGAACGCCTTGACGCTTTTCCTATTGAGCTATCGAGACTTAGTAAAGCATGCGTTAAGAAATTTGTATCAAGATCCATTTTTTTTTTGAAATCCGTACCCAAGAGGTAAAAACTGAACCCCATACTAAGACTCTCCGCTGTTTATCTATCTAGCCGTACGTCACCAGGCGGTATTGTATAAAACTGTTATTTGAATCGTGATATTTTAACAGACGATGCATTTCTATTGCTACATAACAAAATCAAAAATAACAAATGTGAAGCTACAGTGTTTCGGAAGGCTCGTTAAATTGAGGGTCCCGGCTGTTATTCCTACATTTATGACAGTCGTTACAGGTCGAAGCTTGAAAAGTCTGACAACTAGTCTAAACAAGGGGTATCGTGTTGCCCAGGTGACTGGGTTGAGGAGGTCAGATAGTCAGTCGCTCCTTGTAAAACACTGGTACTCAGCTGAAACCGGTTAGACTGGAAGCCGACCCCAACATAGTTGATAAAAGGCTAGGCCGATGATGAAAAAGGTACAGTTGGCAGTTATAGTCATAATTTTGATGGGTGCACTTTTTTGTAGGTTCAGACGATCAGACTCCCATTTGACTAGGTTTTATTTATAAGGTGTAGATTAACAGAAGCCCTAAATCTACAATGAGCAAAATTAAAAACAATATATATACCTAAATAGAGGCAGATATATACTACCTAAATAGAGGCATATTTAGACACTAGTCTTTAAATACGCCACATTAGAAAACACATTGGTATTTGCTATGACCTAACACAGTACGTATTATACCAGTCATCAAATTACAGTACTAAACTCAGAAGAGCAGGCGTTAAATAGACTGTCAAATTTGCAAGTAATGAAGTGCATTGTCGATTTTGATTTGTTTATGATGTTCTATCAACACCTGGTATTTGTTTTGACCTTGTATTATGAGAGCTCCAATTGTCAGTCATACTGGCATATATGTAGTTCAGTGTATTTAGTCAGCTTAGATTTGTATTTCTTAAAAAAGGTTTTGGTCGGTTTTATGTCAATTACATCCTCTAAATAATATATCCCCTAATAATAGATCCATGAAAATATAATGGAAGAATATAACACGTTCTATACTCCCCCATGAAACAATAAAACTGACAAATTACAAATAATTGAAATAATAGAAGCCCCAAAGGGCTTATGTTTTGAATGTGTTAATATCAATTTGTTTCGAGGCCACAGCTGTCCTTAATTTCAAACATTTGAACAAAGTTTAGTTTAATTAAAATCATCGGCGTATTTCCAATAGTTGGGTCCTATAATAGTGACGTGATATAAAGTGTAACCAACCAAATGTTAATCAATAGCATACCTGTTAGCCATTGTTATTAATTTTGCGTCTGTAATAGCGGTTTTTATGATTAATTGCATACCTTTTGTACTACCAGAGTGTGACGTGTATGCGAGTGGCCGAGGATTGTTTTTGTCAGAATGCTTGAGGTTCTGTGCGCGAGATGTATGAGTGCTGTGTACTATTATAATTCTCATTATTATTGTTTTTTTTTTTGTAATTTTGTGTTATCTGATATTATTTTATTTTTTTCTTGTATTTCCTTGTATCTTCAATTTATATTAAAATTTCGTATGTTGTGCCGATTAGATATAAGTTACTGATGTTGATAATAAGTTATGTTCTATGTGTATATGAGTAGTGTAACTGGTTTTTACCGTTCTATTCAATAAATAAATAAATTAATTAAAGTAGTACCTAAATATGGATTTACTATCAGATGGTGTCATATACCTCGAACGAGATATAGTTTGATATTTTCATTTCAACCTATTTCTCGTTCTTTTCAGTAGCGCTCTCTCTCGATCTCTCGGCATAGGTCGTGACAGTTTTCGCCAAAGGTACAAATCCCACTATCTAATTCTGGATCAACAAAAACAAAACTGACACCACGCATTGTCGTTTGGCGGTGCATTTTTCTTGATATTGAGTCCAGTTTTGTGCTATTCATGCTAGAATTTTGATCATCTTAAACGATACTTCAGTTCTGTGAGGATTGCATAAATAAATCCTGATACACGCAATGTGCAAATTTTATACCTGCCTTCGACGTTAGCGAAATTATTATCGACACCCTGATTTCTGAATAGCAGTTGAGCCATAACCTAAACGACGTAGTTCCTAACCGACGACTGTGACCGGTTCACTCCAGAGATATCTATTTGTAATATAAAAAATGCATAAACAAAAGTCCAATGCATACACTAGTTACTGGTTATTGTATATTTTATATCACAAAAAGACATAAAACTACATCCAATGTCATATCATAATAAACTAGTTTAAAATCCCTAAACGCTCAATTTACTTAGCCAATTACACACCGTTATTCAATGATACCACATCCGTAGAGTGCATTTCAAGTAACAAATAGATAAATAATAGATTCCTCGGAGCGTGCACTCGGTTCTAAGACCGCAGTCGATTTATCTCAGCGCCGGACACTAACTCACTGTGTCCGACTTGTGCGTCCGTCCAGTTACAGACGTACAGGCTAAGAAATTGTGTAATTGAAATCAATATTTGTTGTATGTTCTCGTAAACTTTTTACCTATCGCGGTACGATATTGTTGCCAGCTTTTTGGCGATTTGAAAAGATATGCTTACGATTCTGATGTCTTCTTTCTATCTCTTCTATAGCTTCTTTTAGTTTCATATAATTTATGGTAAAGTTTTAAAAAATTGTATTGTGAACTTACTACTTTTTTTATTTTAATAAGTGTGGTTTTACTTTTCGCTGATACAAGTCAGAGTGATTCTTACAAGGACTGTTTAACTTCAAACAAATACGAGTCAATTGAATAAAACAGAACCTTTTACCTACCAGTTTCAAAATTTGTATATTTATTCTCCAATCCTCAGAAATTACTTTTATCGGCACATCAACAAGGAAATTTAGTTGCATAGAAGTTATGTAAATTAAATTCACATCCCGTTTGACGACGTTATTAGTTTTGCTTACCATCCCCAAACATGCCAAACTGTGATCAAGTTTGAAGTCTCGATGCGTTGTATGTAAAAGAGAAAAGTTGGAAATATTTTGCTGTTGTGCACTCTAATATTTTCCACGTTGGTTTTCGCATTCATTTCAACAATTTCCTAGCTTTATTGTCTAGAGCATTCTCATTTCGCAAGCGAGTGCATACATTTATATTCTGCCTTTCCCATGGGTGTCTTATAAAAATATTAATTAATTTAATTTACTAGTGGACATTGTTGAAGTTATCTTTTAATTATCTTTTAAACTCTTCTTAAATTAATATTTTATGTTTTCAACTGAGCACAGTTTTGTGGTAAAACAATGTCAATAATTATTTTTGTAATAAGGAAGTTCAAAATTACAATACTCTTGACCATTACGGGAGGTGTATTATGTAGTAAAGATGCACCCGACTGCGAAATATAGCTACCATTTAAAACACTGACACTACAGTACTGGAACATTTTCCCAGTTTTATTACCAGGTAACTGGAAGCCCTGAAGAGGTAACATTTTTCAGCCAACATTTATTATGGTTAGAAATATACCAGAGCACTGTTTATTTACTCAAAATTTTGTCTCGAAAATTTTCAAGCTCTCATTGTTAATTTTTACCATTCTTGAGAGTTGTATCATAAGCAGTGGAATAAACATTAGAAAAAGAAATATTCGGACAATAAATAAATAATGGAAGAAAATTAAATAATGAATGAAATCTCCTAAATAACGGAAGCCAACGAACCAGTGAACTTTGAATTAACCTGCGGCGTTTAATTCAATATTACCGTCTGTTTCCATCAGCTCACTCGAATTAAATCATGGCGATGCGCTACTGGCACCTGGCCAGGCGACGTACCCATTAATATTGTGTTAGACGAACGCCCGACTGCACTGCAACGCTGTGAAGTCGAGCCTGATAAGAATGCTCCAATTTTTAAAACAAGCTTTTAACTTCCGACCAGTTCTGACGTATGGAGTACTTGTTTTACGCATGTTCGTTTTTGTTAAACTAAAAGTGACTGTCGTCGCGTTATACCTACCTACCTACCCATGGTTTAGGGGTCTGTTTAATCCAGAAAGTAGGTAACTCTGTTATCCTGGAGCGCGTAGATCTTTTTAGTGTTCCGTAGCCTAAACGATAGCACGTAACTTAAGCTTCACTGTTTGTCCGTCCGTCTGTCACCAGGCTGTGTCTTATAAATCGTTGTCTTTGGATAAATTAAATTTAGATGTATGACGTTTTTCTGTTGCGGCTTTAACAACTAATAAAAATCGAGGAGATGCAACGTTGGCACGGTCGTAAGCTTGATGGGTTACGTTGGGTTTTAGTTGGCTTGATGGGTTTATTTGTTCGCAAATTTGTTTTTCTTTAGCTTATTTATACGAAATCCTCTATGTCGCAAGTCTGACTCGCTATGGGTCGGTTGGTAGGTTTTTTTCGTCAAGCATTATTACAAACCCTGCAAGCCAAGAATCACTTTACGTAGCGGCATATAATATTCTTCACCTATTTTTATAAAACTTACGTAACCACTATCTACTACTATAAACACTTCACGTCTTGTCATAATAAAACCCTTATAAACGCTTATACGTCGGATGCGACGGTAATGTCATTAGGGATGAAATTAACGACGTCGCCAATCTTGTTAGCCGCGTCGCCTTTATAATTACCTATCTGTTAGTATGATCATACTATAGCTGTGTGTTCGACTACTTGTGTTTAGATAATAGGTACTCACGGACTTGCTAAGCCCAACAACTCATTTGTGTGCTATAATTAATTCGGAAACTGTTTTTCCAACTGAAATAGACTTATAAATTTTGTTAAGAAGGTTAAAGACTATCCTATCGACTGGTCTGTTGGTCTTGTGGTTAGTGGCCCTGACTGCTATACCGGAGGTCGTGGGTTCGATTCCCACCCAGGATAAATGTTTGTGTGATGAGCACGATCATTTGTTCTGTGTCTGGGTGTAATTTATCTATACTTATGTATGTATTTAAAAATATTTAAGTATGTTTATCAGTTGTGTAGTTAGCATAATACAAGCTCTGCTTAGTTTGAGACTAGATGGCGTTGTGTGAAAGTTGTGGAATATTATTAACGCCTTTAGTTTTTAAAGTTAACTATTTCTGTATTACTTTCAGATGTGCACCGAATTATTAAAGTAAAGATTTTAAAGACATTTCCCTGTCAGTCAGTTTTATTCTCAGCTATCACGCATCTTTCGTCCACGTATCAGACTTAGATTACATTCGCTGTGCCTGCAATCGCATGGCTGGCTTCGTCGGAATCTTCAGACATTACGCACGTCCCATTTTATTAGAAACGTGTGGATTACTTCACGATTTCCTACTTTTTCTTGACTTATTTATACCAGTGTATCGATAGAATTAAACTTTATTCTACGATTTATCTGAATTAAGGCTTAACTTTAAAAACTTATGATTATGAGTGACTTATACTAAAGTTTATGAACTAAATTAACATAGCTTTTTACACACGTTTTTTAACATGATGAAGCCTAAACAAAAATAATTTCCTAGGCAAGCCTAGGGATGCCAAAATTTGATACGGATTGGTTAATTATTTTACTTGGTGGGTAATAATAACATACTTGTTCTTTGCCCAAAGGTTAAAAGCGGAACCGTAATACTAAAGGTCCCCTGTTTATCTGTCTATCACCTGTCTCTCAGGCTGCATCTCATTTGCCGCGATATCCTATACAGTTAAAATTTTCACATGGTAGTATTTATATTGCCGCTGTAACAACAAGAAAATGAACATTAATCGAGGCAGATCAACGGATGGCTCGATAATAAATTTGATAGGTAACAATGTTGCTTTGCAATTTAGTTTTTCTTAAGCTGAATAATATATAATATGGAAAGTCACAACGAATTGCATTTGACAGGTTTTTTTCATATGAAACGAAATTAAGGCGTAACTTGCTAGCGTTATCATCTTTAAAACTAGTTTAATAAACGTGGTGGAAATAACGTCAACTCGTGAATATTTATGAACTTTACAAAATGTTGGAGATAACGTATTAAACTAATAATGTCCAATAGAGAACCTATTAAATATTCATGAAGTCCGTCTAGACTAAACAATAACTAATTTTAGTTTTTAGCTACTAAAGTTCATATTTCATCATTAAGTTGAATGCAGTTTTAGCTGAATTTCTAGTTTACCGCCAGCGCTAACCAAATTTGTTCAGGGAGAGGACGAAACATACCCCTTTAATTTAGGTTTAGGTTAGAGTTGACCGCAACTTTAAACCTACAGCTAGTTTTGAATGCTAGTACAGTTTATGTTAATTACTTGAACTAGTTTGGTACATTCATCCTCATTAAACGGACGACGAAACGAACTGTTTTAATTTTCTTTGATGTTCAAACAAGCCCATGACACAACTCTTCGTATGCATTTTGCATTTTTTATATAGGAAAATTTAATACATTTTTTATCGTACTATTGATCACAGTAAGGCGATTAATATACACCACTGCGCACCGCCGTGCCCGAAGATGGAAGTGGTAAAGTTGAGAGCACCGCTCAATCGAGCGGTCACGCGGGGTATATATACATGTTATTACTTCTTTTCTCATCCATAATCGGGTTTCTTTTTAAGCAATTTTCATATTCCTTTTTAATACAAGTTGCTGTTTCACGCTGTTTTGTATACTTTTGTTGGTAACTAACTTGTTACACTCCACAGATCTTAGTCTCAAAAGTATCCCTATGTCCAGTAAAAAAAATAAACAATATTGAATAAAACACTGAAATAATATTTAACATAAAATTAGAACTATAGCTTTAAATAATTAACGAACTAATAAAGCGTGATGTTGCCTCGACTTTGTTTCGTGAATTTGTTAGGTATAGAACTATCGACAGTGAATATAAAAAAAAAACACTGTAGACAGTTAATAAAAAACAACGTTCAATAAGGCCGAAGAATAAATAGTTTGTAAGATCTCAATTCATCAATATGCAATATTTAAATATGTATTCGTTTACTTTAATATTAATATTAAAGTCAGCCAATAGAGCAGCCGCTCAGTCAGTTAATATCTCAGAATACATAATGAGACCCAGATCAAAGTCCCAATTACCCGCCTATCCTGACCTCAACGCTAGTTACACCACAAAACTCGGCTTATTTGAACGGGGTAAGGCGCTACCGCATTGAACCCTCGCTATGACTTCAATTAGGCGTCCTTATCTACAGATATCACAATTTGTTGGTAGTTGATATTGATGGTCAATACATATAGGCATGCTATATAATAATGCAAGTTAGAGGTAATATTTTTTGTTGTTGTTTTCTAGCTATCAGTCGAAAATATCTTAAAAATAATATTCGTATTTTAGTTGAATTTGAATAATTTCCATTATACACAGGTGTTGGCAGTTTTTCTTTGTCACGTTGAAGTAGGTCGACTAATTTTGATGAAATTTGGTGTTAATTTTGCTCATAATCTATATTAAATGACATGATATGGTGCAGCTAGTTTTAAATAAAACCTTATTATGTGTACCTGTACATATTAGTTTACGTTATTGTTTGCGACTGTATAGTTAGACTAAAACTAATATTGTTTACAGTTACGACTAGGGAACTAGTTTGCAGTTGAATACTATTCTTGTAACTCGTGAAATATTCTAGGAATATGCATTAAGAAGTAATACTGTACGTTTAAAATGAAAGTTCTGGTTTATATTATACTTTAAATTTTTTTTTCCATATAATTGAGTATCATCATTTCGTCTGTCACACAGTTCAATTCCGATCGCTTTGATTTCAAAATTGAGTATCTTGAATAAACTTTTTATTAGACAAATTTTACAGGCGTCAAACGACAGAAATCTTGATATGAGGTTATAATTTATAAACAAGAATTTAGATAAGCCTAAATAACCGTTGACCCTGTATAATTAACAAAACTCTTCATTAGTCACGCAGAGAAGCGAAAGGCGCCAATACTGAGGTTAAGTGCTCAATATTAATTAGTACAACCGTTTGTTAACCTTTGTTGATATGCTAGGAGGAGATCCGAGACAGAATAATTGGAGTAGGGTCGTTTTAGACGTGAAACTAGACGAAGTACCACCTGTCACCGTGTTTGTATGCGGCGCGAATAATGGTTGATTATGAAATTAAACATTCAAGCTTGTACCCACGGCTATTCGTATATAGATTAATATTGTTCATGAATGAATTAGATATGAATATAAGAATACATTACTCTAATCTGTATAGGTCGAATGTAAGAATACTTTTTTGATTACTAACCCATATAGGATGCAGGGCGTACCGTAACAATTGCCCCAAAATGTTGCAACTAAAAAGTTTTTGAAAGAAGTTCGAAATCGATATCTGTATTTGAGAAACAGTTTAGCTGATTTATTTGTTAAAATTAAGCTCTTTACGTAAGCCAGCTTTATCCACATGTTATAGCGTATAATATTTGAGATATAATAGATGTAAGATGTAATCTAGACTATGTCAGAATGCGTTTACTTAGAATGTTAACAATTTATTTTAAAATTCTGTTAAAAAAAAAAACAAATCAAATCGTAACTAAGCAGGTATCTACCTTATCAATTCAATTTATAAACATGGTTCACCTCAAGTTTAAGTCCTTTTGTGTAGCCACACTTATGTGGCTACACAAAATC
The DNA here is from genome assembly GCF_003590095.1 of Trichoplusia ni. Lineage (NCBI taxonomy): Eukaryota > Metazoa > Arthropoda > Insecta > Lepidoptera > Noctuidae > Trichoplusia > Trichoplusia ni. Next base: position 8,920,275 of record NC_039480.1, read on the forward strand.
TTAATTTTATTCAAAACTAGCTGTTACCCGCGACTTCGTCCGCGTGGTTAGAAAATATAATGTAGGTTTTTTTTTTAATCGGATTAGTTTTTCTGCGTTTCTGCCCTTAGTTGTAAAATATTTCATTTCTGATCTGCTCCTATTCATCATAGATTGATGGTAGATATATATCCTATTGCCTTCCTCAGTTAATGGGCTAACACTGAAATATTTTTTCATACCGCTCAGTAGTTTCTGAGATTAGGGCGTTCAAGCCTGACAAACTCTTCAGCTTTATAATATAAGTCGGTATATGTAGGTTATGTGCATATAGGAAAAATTAAACTTAAGGTATATTTTTTTAATAATATCATAGAGAGGTAAAATTTGTGTGTCTGTGACATTTTGGGGGGTAATCTCAACATAATATGCTGAACCGATTTTGGAAATTCTTTTACTAAATAGAAAGCCATGTTACTTTTCTTCACGTATGGCAAGTCACTTGTCCTTCAAAGATCGGACAGGGTTTTTCATATATACTGCATAATCTGTATATACCCAAATAAAGTCGTCTAATAGCGTGGGAGCAAGTCTTGTGATGAAAGTTACATTATCTTAAACTTCTAAACCTAAACCTATGCTATGTAGGTAATACGCGTTTTTTGTGTCCGTGAATGGTAGAGTGTTTCAATCCTTTACACACCGATCGCGTGCTTCTGCCGGTCAGAAATATGAGCCGGTGGGTCATTTTCTCGTGTTGTGTCTGGTCATGATAATTCGATACGAAATATATTTAATTTGTAAAAACTTTGGGTAATTTTTAGGCCAATTCATCATCCGAATCAATAAGGTGGTATACTTGGGCTTGCACTTAAAATGTCAGCATAAATCGGCCTTCTTAAATCTGTTGCACCAAAAGATGGAATGTGAATTTCTGAAGGGTTTTTTAATATTTCAATATGTACTTTCCCCACTGAGAAGAACATACCGTTTGTTTCTTTTTGCCATTTAACACCTTTATAATATATACCGAACCATATCTGATGGCGGAATCTGTAGCGCAGTCAATCATAGGAGTATAGGAAAATGCACTCCGTTCCTTATCAACCTAAGGAAGGCCGCCATGCCTTACGGCAACATTTTGAGACACATCTGATACGTTATGTCAGATGACTTCGACATTGTTCAAAGAATGTCGAAGGCGATCAGAATTCAAATGTTCGTTGCGCTCTTTTTCTGTCTCTTCTTGTCCAGTTATTCTTTCTGACTTTCCAATTGATTATGAATATTTTGTTGTGTAAGTTTTCGGTAAAATTTATGTTTATCTCGGTCAAACTGTTCACCATCACGTTCATCACTTGTTTCAAAAGACCTATAAGTAGATATGCGATTTTGCTGAGAACTCAAGTATAATTTTCCATCAGTAAATTAACGTCTCCAACTCGCGATACAATGCGTGACGTTCACGATCAGTGGACTGTCGCGCATCATGTTCTGCACTTGTCTCTAGATACGCTGAGAAATCAAACGCAATTAACGCTACGGAGCGAGTTGCAGCCTGATGTTCTCAAAAAGCATCAACTCTCTCCTGACGCTCTTCAATAGATTCTGAGGACCTTATGATCATCCATATTTTAGCTCCTTTGAAACATTGGGAAAGATTTACCTTTTTTAGTCATCGTCATAGTTTTATTGTGAAGTTACCTGATCAAGTAAAATGTAAGTAACTGCTCCGCTGGCTACTAAGTAGGTTTTATGACTATATATAAAACAATAAAGACTTCTTTTAATTTACTTTTCAAACTATGACAGACATCAAAATATGTCAAATGTTTGACAGGAAAGTAAGGTAAAGGCACCTATTTCCGCGGTGTTTTCATTATAACTTAAAAAAAAAACATAAACTGAGTATTTAATATACCTTTCCGTAGAATTGGATTTTTTTATTAGAAGTGTTATTTATCTTAATTTGAAAAAAATATTAAGGAAAGGAGAAAGGCAAATCTCTTTATTGTCTTTGGATTTTAAATCAGTGTTAGTGTTTAAAAATGCTCGGTATTTAAAAACTTAATTTTCTCCTCAATGCGTGAAGAAATACTCAAGAAAAAAAAAAATATTGTTCAGTAACTTAAAACTAAATACATTTAGGCGCTAGCCTCCACACTAGGATTCCCTGTGTCGTGGATGCTAGTCTCTTACATCCAGATAAGAGATAAGTGTTTTCGATAAAAAATATAAACCTTATGATATTTTAAACTAAACAAAAACTCACACAATATAAAACTATCATCTAAAACACTATTTGGCAGATTTAGTATGAAACATGCATTCAAGTAGCTGGTAGCTTTAAACTGAGCGATTATTTGAAAACCTACACATACTAAAGCCATCATTTGTAAGACTATTTGTGTGTGTACATAAATAATTAAAAAAAACAGCTAAATTATTGATTAAATAATGTATCTTGCAGACGGAAGTAATAACACTGTTCTCTTCCACAATACCGGAATATGGTGCCTTTACCTTAATAAATTAAATTTGTTATTTTTTTGGTCTTTTCTGCATTTTTTTCGTATTATCTCACCGTTTAAACCTTCCCTGGACTTCAACGAATATTTCAAGACCAAAAAAAGCCAAATCGGTTCAGCCGTTTTCGAGTTTTAGTGAGACTAACGAACAGCATTTCATTTTTATATATATAGATTATATAACCTTCTTCTAATAACACGTGACGCACTTGTTCCAAGAGATTACTACCCTGGACAGGCGTTTCTCAAAGTTTACACCATCAATAAACGATCGTCTCCTTCAAGGACAAGGCATTTGAAGAAGAGTGAAAGAAAAAGCCTACTTTTATTTGTATTCCTTGAATTGCCCTGGCGCGTGAATTTGACAAAATCCTATTATCGTTAGTTGCTTCATTAAACAGTTTCATAAGTTTGTTTAATTTATCGGATAATGTGAAACCAACAAACAACATTTGACCACCAAAAACACTATTTACGGCTTTTAAATTATTCCCATTTGTTTGTGTCAAGTTAATTGTATGTTCAGTCAACCGGTTGATGGTAGGCTAATATTAATGATTGCAATTATAAATTATTAACAAATTTAGTCTTCCGATTTGTTACTAATTGCTGTCACAAGTTATATAAAGTATGCTACGCATGTGTACACGTAGCATACTTTTTATGTATGTTCATTAAAGATAGTTTGCAGATAGTTAAATCTTTCCATTTAAATGGTCAAAGTAATATAAATTAACGGTTATACTAGGTTGTACGAGCAACATACTACTAAATAAGAAAAAATACAGTGAGAACTACATTCGTTCCGATATACATGAAATCAAACCGATCCTTAGAATAAAATATGTCTAATTTGCGTACAAGTTGCCTTATTATCTGATCCCGAGAATTCACTATTTTGTAAGCGCCCGCATCGGACCGCCCACACTCCTAATCTAACTTTGCGAAGTTCCAATCTGAAGTCAAAATGGAAAAGGATATTCCCACATCTGATACCAAAATGTTTTAACGTCATGATTAATGTGATACGGGTGCTTTTATACTTATTCGGCTATGGTCCATACAGTTTTTTGTTTATAACAGGCATTCAACGAAATTAAGTATTTAGCCTAAACCAGTAAATCATTCAAATATGTTTTTTTCTTCTTTTCAGGTAAACAGAATCCAGACTGCTATGATTCGGGCATGGAGTGGATATTTGACATTCATTCTAGTCCTTACACAGGCTGGGAGCGACTGGCTCAATTGTGCTCATATACCAGAATGCCACTGCAAATGGTCTTCGGGCAAGAAGACAGCGTCATGCGTCTCGGCAGGGTTGAAACAACTTCCAAACCTAGCTGCAGATATCCAAGTTCTAGATTTACATGGAAATCCTTTAAGGAGGCTAGAAGAAGACGCCTTCGCGACTATAGATTTGCTCAATCTTCAACGTTTAAATATCAGTTCAACAGGTCTTCAGTTTTTACATCAAAATGCCTTTCGGGAACTTCGAATATTAATAGAATTAGATCTGTCTCAAAACGAACTGCTTCAAATATCACCTGACACATTCAGAGGCGCAGATCGCTTACGGTTGTTGATACTCAACGACAATCCCTTGAGTGCACTAGTAGCGGAACAATTTCCGCCGCTAAAACATTTAAAAAAGCTCGAAATATCAAGATGTAAGCTTCGAAACGTGCATCCGTTTGCATTTGTGAATCTACAAGCTTTGGAAACTGTTAATATTCATCAAAACTTACTATCATACCTTCACCAAGACACCTTCAATCTTCCAGTCCTAAAAACACTTACATTATCAGATAACCCTTGGTACTGCGATTGTCGTTTACGAGAATTCCATGACTGGTTTCTAAATAGCAATCTTGGAAACGAGGACGTTTCATGTGGTGGACCAGAAAAGAAGTCTGAAATGTCATGGAGAGTTTTAAAAAGAGATGATATGGTATGTCCTCCATCAGCTACGACAGCGCCGACTGTTATTAGAACCGAAACTGGGGATGAAATATCTTTTGGCTGCTTTGTGAAGGGTGACCCTAAACCTTCTGTGACGTGGATGTTTCAAAATGTAGAAGTTAAAAATAGTACGAATAAGCATAGTGATATTTTAATCAATAGGTACCAGGTAGAAAATTTTGATGAATACAACGACGATTTTTTAAACAAAAGTGCGCAATGGGTCAATGTGACAATAACTAATGTGACCAATGACTTGTCCGGGGAGTGGAAATGTAGTGCTAAAAGTCCGGTCGGGGAAGCTAATGCATATCTTACTTTGTTTTTGCCCAAAGCTAGGACAGCAACCGCGCGACTAGCGCCAGACTACTCAACATTTTTTCTAATTGGCGGTTCATTACTGGCCATGACAACAGCTGGATTTATATCTGCTTGCATTTGCTGGAAAACTAAGCGCCGAAGAGTCCCGCCTAGCCGAAGCTTTACTGATCAAGAAAAAAAGCTTTTAGATACTTCTTTAGCTGTCAGTTGTGATCGGACAAGTGGAGACTTCGGGTCGTCATACGGCTTCGAGATGCTCGACAGATCTATTTCAATGGAGTCAGATGACGCCAGGTGCTTAGATCCCGTGCAAATTACCATAGAAGGTCCTCCAGGCTCCTTTCCCCCACCTCCCGCTGAATTTGCTTTACCAGCTCCATACGGTAACATTTTTATATCTGTCCAAGTTGCTGGACATAGCGATGAATACCCAGACCTTTTGGGAGGTGGAGCTACTTTACCGAGGCGAAGTAGAACATGCTTTTTAAAGTCTGCTTACGATAATATGGGTCCTAGAATCACGGCTGCTGGTAGTTCAACATGGTCACTTCCAGGTGCTAATGCTGACAAGAATGTCGAAAAAGACCCATTGACTATGCCTTTATCAACCTTTTCTACTGAATTTACTGCTCTGTAAGTTTATACTGAATCAATATCAAATTTTAAAAGACCATTAACCGGATTATCCTTGTGTATCTAATATACCTTCTTCTATCGAATTATTTAGTACTGTTTTTTTCATTGCAGATCATGTAATATAAAAAATATTCCAATACAAAGTACAAGTATTCGTGTTATTGCTTTGTATTACAATGCTAAGGTAAATGACAGTCGTAAATCAATAAAATTAATTAATTTGTTAAAATCGTTTAAAGCAATGGTTTCATTTCGTGTTTTCTGTCAAGCTAGGTATTTATTTTTACATTACTTTGGTCCATCGAGCACAATTTCAATTTAAAATTTATTGTTCTGAGTTTAATCATTCATACATTCAATAAATGATGGCAAAATTTCGGTTTAAATTATTTTGTGAGTAAATGAATTTATAAGCAATTTTATTAATAATCTTGACAAATTTAAAGAGAGATAATATTAAACTGTTCGTTTTCAGTTGCTTTCGACTTTAACGATGAACAGATTATGCAAAAAGGAACTCAATTTATGTTTTTGACAAAAAATTGTGCAATTGATAATTTAGTCACTATTAATTTATATTCATGTAATAATCCTATATCCAATAATCACCCTTTTCACCTTTCAACTTTGTAAGTTAAGCCAATATTTTCCTCCTTTTAGTTTAGTTATTTAAGATTTTATATGTACTATAAGTATCGTCTACAGTTTAGGCCTAGATACAGTTTTTAGTATTTACAAGGAACATAATGCCTAACATATCAAATTTTTAGACGTAGATTAATTAATTTTGGATTTTGAAATAGTATTTGCATTAAACCATGTGTGTAAATATTGTTATAGTATACGAAATTTCTTACAAATGTAAGAGCAAATCTAAAGAAATACTTTTTAACGCATTTTCTGACCAATGTATGTATTGTATGTCCTTTCAAAATAAAACGACAACGATTTCAAAACTCCTTGAGGTCGTATTATGCGATGAGTCAATGAGATGACTCAATCTAATATAAATGGATTAGTCCTTTAGCCAGATTTCAAAAACATATTGAATACGTTTTTTTCATTTCATCAGATCCTTAAAAAGTAAGTAAAATAAGTTGATGAAATATATGGTAGTTTGGGCTAGTAAAATCACTTGCCAGTAAGAAGCGTACTGGTAAGTGACGTCACGCGAGACTTAAGTAACTGTATTCATTCTTCATTTTATGTTAACGAGATAAAATAAATAATATGTATGCAATATTTTTTGAAATCTGTCTGGCGTACAATGCAGTTTTCTTTTTGTCAAATACCGTATTGATTTATAAAGCTCTTTGTACATGACGCAATGAAAGCTATGCAAGTCATGTTATTTTCCAGAAAGTCTAAATACGAATCTCGATAAGTTAAAAAGGTGGTAGTCGCTTTGATCTCCGAGCATCGGAGATTTGTATTGCCTCCTGTACGAATATCTTTAAGTAAAGAGAGATGTAGCCGGGCACATTACAAAGTTTCTATTAAAATTATTTTAACACATCATAATACGACCTCTTCTTTGTGGTTTGTGCTATTATTTTAACATTGCCTACTAGAAAGAGATGTAAAATAAATTGTATAGCGACATCTCTTGCTAGCGGTTACCGATATAGACTTGACTACTAATTAATTAAGGAATTTTCATGAAACATTTTAATGATGACTGTACGAATACGTACAACTTTTGTGCATTGTCTTTAAAAGATAATCAAAAACCAACAATTATCGCTTGTGCGAATAGATTTTTTGTGACTGGGTTGTGAGGAAAATATTAGAGCATTCTTATTTGAAATGTTTTTTACTTAAATTAAGATCGATGAGCTCCAAATCCTAGATTGCTATCGGTGTTACTGCAAGGCACCATTACACAATGTTGTAATGCCCTGTCCTCATCCACAATTGTATTGTGTCCTAATTTCAAAGCTCATTCTACAGGCACAGGATCAAGGTATCGTTTGACAATGCACAAAAGCGAAATCTTTACAAAACTGTACAGTTAGGTTTAAGTTTATATACGACTAACTTAATTATAGATGTATTTGTAAGAATTTGATCGTGGATCGTTGCTTTAAATACGAGTGATGAGATAATAAATGAGTGCAAACGTTTTGGTTTTATTCATTTTTTATTTTACCCCTTCATCAAGTTTGGTAGTGACATGCTTTTCAGGGCTCCATAACCAAGGCTGCAAGGATAAAACAGAAACCTTGTCGCAGCGGTGAAGTAACGATGAAGTCAAACAAGAGTAATAGTGTAGAAATAGGATCGTATATTATTCTGTACACACAACAACACTTTTATCACTAGGTTATACATGTCTGGAACGACAGACAGTTGATTTTAAATGTGACAGATGCGCACGTAAGCGTACGTCACAGTACCCCCTACGCGACGCATACTCTCCGCGGCCGGCTCGGTGTAGCAATGCTGTGCATTTCTACGTGTCGGCAACAAAACGACCCACCCGGCAGTTAGGTTTACCCAGTAAGAGTCTGACACTACACGTTCCTTCCGAGGGTTTCCCCGCCTAACAGAAAAAAGGCTTGCATACTCTGCCGGTCCTAGTGATGCTCGTCGTGCTTGCTGTGTTTGTAGGGCTTCTAGTGTAGATGTACGCCGATTTCAGTCTATCCAGCGATACAACTGTCTCTCCATGCGGTGGCTGAATTTTGTGAAGACTTGAATGTGCACGTACCGACGCCCTTGTGTATGAAGGGTCCAGCTGTAGTTCTAGCGGTAGCGCATGAAGGGGAAAATGACGTCATCGTGAACACAACTTGAGAAGCCGACATTTCGTAGCCGCTGTCTGTAAGTGCGTCTGCCACCAGGCTATATTTCGTGAACGCTGATCGAGAGGTGAAATTATCAAAGATGGTGCTTCTTTGTTGTTGTCAATAAAGTATAAAAAAAATAATGGGTGATTTCCCTTTTTGTTTGCAAAATTGTGTTGTCTTTAGTGTTTTTGAATCTAACCCAGTGTCGCATTTGACCAGTTTCTATGTTAATGACAGAAATACATTTGCAGTACTATTGTTTAAACTAGCTATATACAAACTGACAAACACACGCCGTTTCTACGCTTTTGCTAAATAAAGGTAATTTGTGACGTAATTAAATTTTGTTATATTGGCTATATTTCGAAAGGCTTATTAATTGTGGGCTTTGCCGACTGTTATTTATTTTACGTTACAGATTTAAAAGCTAGAAAGATGGACAATTAGTCTTGGTAGGGGGTCTCGTGTTGCCCAGGTAACTGAGTTGAGGAGTTCAGAAAGGCAGTCGCTCTTTGTATGACAATACAGTACTAAGCTGCATCCAGTTAGACTAGAAGTCGAACACCCTTGGGAAAGACTATGCTGATGATGGCTGAAGTTTTATTACTTTGATTATCACCAAATAAATCGTAATCACCACATACAAAATAAATCACCAATTTTAATAGAATGCTCCTTGTAAATTCCCTGTAAAACAATAGCCACGACAATAACCATTGTTTCAAAATAGCCACGTTTCGCTTATGTTCAATAGTCTTTCAAAAAAATTACAAAATATTTCCCACATTTCCTGAAATCGTAGCTTTTGCAGCGAATTTCAAAACTAATCATATTTCCGTTATATTTTCTAAGATTAAAATTTCAAGATATTGCCACGGTCCGTCCGACGGAACTGTAAAATCAAACTGTTATCTACGACTTTCAATCTGGAAAATGGACGAGAAAACCTTTAGACGGGAAATAACACGGCGGTTATTCGGTTTGAAGTAGCTAAGAGGGTTACCGTAACAATTGAAACAGTTTTGGTTGGGTAGGTATAGCAAAATGTTTCAAGCTAATTGTAGTTAACTGGGTACTGTATGACCAGTAAGTAACAGCTTTAAAAAAAACTTTAATGCGTATTTTATGATACCAGTGATGAAGAGACCATTTATTCAATTGAACTCACTTCTAACAATCGTAATATATCTGATTCAATTTAAAATTTATAAAAGAGTCACAGTTAAGACACCTTTCAATATTCGCTGATTTAAGTATACCTTTACCTATAATTTTGACACAGTCCGGTAGCAGGAAAACTTGGCTCCACCGGCTGGAAAATACGATAGTCAAATCAGCCTGCTGACATTTCAATTTGTATAAAATAATGGATACGAAGTTGTAAGTCGCGGGGCGTCCGAAGCCCGCCGCCGTGCATACAAAACGAATTTACCCGAAAACTCTTGAATGTTCATAATCGCGGGGTTGGCGAACTGGATGTGCCTTTATAAGGTTCTTCGGAAGCTAATTTTGTAAAGATGGGTTCATTTGTAGTATTGTGGGTCCGTTACGATGCCAAGACTGGTATTTGTTAGTGGTCTAATTTTATTGCATGCTCTCCTCATGTTGTAATTGCTTTTAAAGGCTTTTCAGAACAACCGACGGCCAATTTATTTTTTGATTTTTGGATACTTAGTCTGTCTATATTGAAATAATATTTCTAAGATAGAAAGTTGAGTATCTAAAATGCGAGTGCCATAATTTATTTTATTTTTTGAACTTGAAGATAAAATTAATTTCGTGCAGGGATATCACGATGGCGGGCAATTGTCCTCAATTGCCCGCCATCTTGTGCCTATGTCCAGCAGCGGACGAATATATTGAATAAAAAATCTGCCACACACATTTTCAAACAAAAGAATTTTGTCTAATGAGATACAGTTCTTTGGTACATAGTAAAATTGTTTTCTAACATAACAATTTTTCAGTCAAAACAAATGAAAATTAGAAGAATCAAATGACATATAAAGTAAGTTCTTTAGTAGAAATTACAGTGTCTCTTCCATAAATTCTTTAGCACATAATATCTAAGTTACCCGAATATTCGTTTCTGCAGAAAGATGCGACAGGTGGGGCGCACAGTATTGAATAAATTATCTTTTATATAAGGTAAAATTGATGAAAAAATACGTTAACCGTCATAATATTAATGTAGTTTTCCATCTTAATTCGTCAACAGTCTTAAGTTAATCGTATAAAGTACACTACATTGTTTCATATTAGTCGCTGCACCATTAATATGATTTTGATATAAAGGCCGACAAACAAGTATTTATCTAGAATATTAATATAGATAACTTATTCATATGAAAAGGTCTTTACCAACTCACTGGAAATCCAGAATAAACCATTATAAGCAGAACACATTTTCCACAGCGTTGAACATGTATAAGTAATTTAATCAGTCCTTCGAGCCAGTATGAAGATACCACACGGACTTCAAAGGCGTATAGTTAATAGTTAAGTAGTTTCGACTTAGTTTTGCCACAAGGCTCCGCTTTTTTCCCATCCAATAGTCGTTAAGTAACGCTAAGCACCGGCTAAGTATGTTTAAGTAGTTAACTAAGTACAACTGACGGCATTAGGCTGCCAGTTGTTCGCAGACTAAATTTTTTCGTTAGGTCTGTATAATTAGAAAGTACTGTTTTAGAAGGTTTTAGAAGGAATACTAGAAAATTGTTAATGTAAAATGTTTAGCTAACATAAATTAACCGAATGAATGAACGGAATGATTTCTATAGGTGGTACAGATTAATTTTCATGTAGGTACATAGAAGAGTTTCAGTTTCCGTACAAGGTAAAGAATCTTTTTTGTTCGTCTAGCCGTCTGCCCATCTGCAGTTTCACAGATCACAGAAAAAAATCGAGCTTAAGCAAAACGTGGTACCATGCCATTTTACTTCCCAGGAAACCTAAGTGAAGAAAATGACAGTCACAAAACTGATTACCACTTAATTCCCCACGATACTCTCTTAATAGGTTCGAATGACCACGATTGATGCTGTGAGCTAATAAAAACGGCCTGATTTCCCCGGACAGTTCGCTTCGTTAGCGGCTTGTGTTGCAACTGGCTTTCGTTTACGACCCATTGTCACCATAAATATACTGAGTTTCCTCTTAAGGAGGTCATATTATTATGAGGGTCACTTAGATCATGATAGCAGAATCATATCATACAAAAAGTAAAGGTAGAGTCAAATAATTAAGCCGTCAAAAATGGGCTGTGTGAGTAGATAAATGTTGTAGTACATTAATGTTACAATTCAAATTGAGAAAGGAAATTATACCCAAGGCCTGGACTATGAGCTAATTTCAATTAAAGAAAAAAATTGCACTACACTCCACGCAACGGCATCTCGCTCACGCAAAGGCCCTTAAGAGGATTATTTTAAGCTTTTATGGAAACCAGAATAAGAAACATATCATTGTTTGTACTCTTGTAATTTTATGTTAAGTCATCAATCGTTTGAATAATTAAGCTAAGAGTTTTAGAAAGCAAATGAAAAAAATTAAATACTGATGTTACTACTGAAGCCTTCCAGCCTTCTTCCACTTTACTAGTAAATGCTACTCCCAAATGGGCAATAACTACTTCTTAATGTACAAAATAGACAAATTAGCCCTTGCTCTCTTTCAGTCTGAAAATTCAAGACACATTTTTAATATTCGTTACTAATATAACATGTCTACTTTTTTTGAGCTTATTTTCATTTCTTTCTCACTAGCCTAAAAATATTTTATGATGTTGATATGATTTATTCTTCGCATTATTATTATTTTCTACTCAACATACCATGAATAGTTTTCTGAAATTAGCAATGTACCTTCATTCCTGGTGTATTCTCCTTATGAGTTACTCTTTTCACATATCTATAATTATGTAAACAAATTAAGCCTGTTTCCCGCAAATTAATCATTATGCTTATTATTAAACAGATCTTAGGTTATTTCAAACATAATATGTGTAAAAATAAGTATTTTATCGACATCATTGCGTTTTGTCCAACCAACATTATTTTTGACCCCTAGATCAGAGGTGTGAGCAAAAAATAAATGAAAATATTGCCGTTGTTTTTGGGGTTCCGGATCTGAATAAAATTCTATCAGTGGATCGTCGGGCGCGAGAACGTCTTCTGATAATTTCCCGTTTAGCCCCTCTTCTAAAGTCTGCATTTTTGTTACATGTACCACCTTCCCTTTCTCTCGATGAATTGCCATGATCCTTAAGTCTTGTGGTTGAAATTTGTTCACATCATTATCATATATCATATAATCATTATCATATATGTCTTTTTTATACACATTTTGGATTGAACAGTGTTGATTCCGGACAAAGTTTAATGTGAAAAGTATTTTTTCTGCCACCATTCGAGAGATGGTTTGCTAGTTTAAAATTAAAGACGTTGTTGGGTTGAGTTGCTGCAAGCACTTAATCCGTCAAATTCTCGTTGGGTCCGGAGTAATAAATAAGTTTTGACACAAACGCAATTATAAGTTATCGACTGTTCTGATTTGATAACAGTTTCTTAGTATGTGAATAAATTTTATTTTATTCGTCAATACTACTTAAAGGAAAAACCTTTTTCTGTGAATCTTCAAACCACCCAAAATTACAAACAAGTACTGGGAACTTGTAAAGGGATGGCATACATTAAACAAAAGTACAATACACTGAATACACCCTGTTTCAGGATGAGGTTATACATTTTCAGGTGCGTAAACCTAAGAGCGGCGAAAGTCATTATTTTTCAGTAGTTATGTACGTACGTGAAAAGGGCCATGCCGGGTTCATTATAATTCTCTTTCAGGTTCATACCTTTAATGTCGCGTGCTCTGAATAATGTTATTTCAGTGATTTCAGCACAGTATCCGTGTTTGCTCTTTTTGATTTTGATAATTTTCTCACTTATTTGTTTTTCGGTGTTCCCAATTTTATTTTAGTCCACGGAGGATACCTAAAGTATAAATGAACTTTTTCATATTTTAGTTTGTTATCAGTAGGAGAATAAAATGTAAGTACTAACTTTTGAAGATTATGTTTTTTAAAATCCTAACTAAAAGTTTTGTAGAACCAGTTAATCGATCATACAGTTTGACAAAATATCGTATCAAGATCTGTAAAAGCATTTAACCGTCTTTAAAAGATGTTTGCCAACAAACTGTGAGGCTGACGAGGACTGTCGCGAGGAATCCAATAAAGGAGTTCCTACGATTGGCTGACTCCGCAAATTGGATTAATGGATTCTCCTCAGATGCACCAGTGACAACTGAATCGTTTCTGTGCTTAGAGGAAAAGTTTTCAACACAGTTTCGTTAGTTAGGATTGCTTTTTAATTTTGATTGGGATTCGTCCACATTCTTGGTCGGAAAACAGTTTTTTTTTATTTGTTTCATTGGATATGTGTTACTAGTGGCAACTGCAATTATTATAAGAGTATTTGGTATTGAAACCTATCTATCTGTTATGATTCTTACAGATATAATTTTTCCAAGCTATAACCACATAAGTGAATCGATCACAGGTTAAGCTACGCTTGACGCGGTTGGTCCGTAGATGTGTGACCATCTTTGTCATAACGAGTTCCTCCATGTTTCGAAAGGCACGTTACATTGTGGGTCCCGGCTGTTATTCCTACATCTTTGACAGTCGTTACAGATAGTCAGAAGCTGAAAAAAGTCTGACAGCCAGTCTAACCAAGGGGTATCGTGCTTCCCAGGTAACTGGGTTGAGGAGGTCAGATAGGCAGTCGCTCCTTGTAAAACACTGGTACTTAGCTGAAACCGGTTGGACTGGTAGCCGACCCCAACATAGTTGGGAAAAGGCTAGGCCGATGATGACCTAATTTCTATAGTATTCAATGAAAACCTTTAACAGTTGAGAATCTCAATTAGACTAATACAGTTCTAGACTGGTTTTTTAGGTCTACAATAACATCGACGTAATTAACGACCCTAAACCTAATTAGATTCGAGTTTGTAGGTAATTAAGTTTCTCAATTCAACCTTCATATATTGTGGGCGTGTTTTAAAATGTATTAGGGATTGGATAAGTTTTAAAATGTTTATTAGTTGTGTGTCGCCAGTTAACACGCCTTTCGAGAAAAATGCTGTTAAATAGAATTAGCTGAATCCGGTTAGACTGGAAGCCGACCCCAACATAATTAAGAATAGGCTAGGCCAATGATGAGAGTAACTGGGCCAACAAACTGATTAAAAACAAAACCCGAGTTTCAAACTTAATTTGTTTTAACATTACCGCTTGGTAATCAATGAACGAAAAGGTACAGTTTATCAAGCCCCGAACGAATTAAGGATTACACCATATTTTAATTACATGGTCATCGCACATTATCGTAAATAACTTTAATATGGAAACAATTTTCGGGTATTAATATTCACCGACATTGTTTACGGGCTGTGGGTGATTACTTACTATTAAGATATAATAATGAACAGCTTGTTATGCCTTGTTTCGTAAAACTGTGTTATTGTGCATGAAAATAAACAACAGCTATCTCTAACTTAATAATAAAATAGCGAAAGTATTTCGTACTATTGAGATACAGAACGAAATAAGTCATTTTCAGGTAGTGAAAAATGTAGAGATGGTTTAAATCATTATAAAATAATACGTTTATACACTTACTAATGATAAACCAGCCTGTACACCACTAACGTTGTTTTATTTCAATATCTAGTGTTCTCCAAATCCTGTATTTATATTTCGTTAATGCCAAAATCAGATAAACATATTCCCGAAACGAGTTCCCATGTGGGAACACTATAAAATAAAAGCGTTAAAATATCCAATCGGGTTCGGATTTAAATTTTACGAAAATATTCCTCCGTTGAGGGGAAAGTTTCTGGGGTAGCCAAAGTGGCGTTTTATCATACAACTTATGAATGGCACCGCGAGGAGCGTTTAGACCTGATCTATGGCAACATTATAGCACGGCCCGATGGCTCGCTCGATTTCATATGCCAAGAACGTGGTATGTAGCAGCTGTTTTGAATTCCATTACAAAACTTTTATATTTGAATTGAACGATTAAACTGTTTGAAAATGTAACGTGTAAACAGATCGAACTTAAAGTATCCGTTACTTATAAAGCTTAATACTCACCATGCATAATCTAATTTCTCTTTTTTTTAGCGTCAACAAATTGTTTGTGTTCATAGCTCCTTTTAAAGTAAATAAACTACATTTTGTTTAAAAATCATTGTAGAGGGTTTTTAAGCTTGATGTCCATATTAATTTAGGTAATTTCCATTGACATTAACGACTTATTATTATCATCTAGTTAATAAAAAGGCAAGTTTGAATAAAACCAAAAGTTTTAATTTTTTTTTTTGTTCTGGCTCTACATAAATAAGTCTTGCATCCTCTTCAAAACCGCATTTCTTTACAAACTCAAACATCTCATCACGTCCCAAATGGAAAAGTTACATTATAAGTAGGAAGACCAACATTTGTCGTCATTCGTAACCAGATACCGGGCTCTGATTCGTATGAAACCAAGTGTGCCGTTGCGCCCTGTTGACTCTGCAGTTAAATGAATAGCGCTGTTTGAACTAGGAATATAAAATAATAAAAAAATGCCCATTTCAAACCGGTTTGAACTAGTTTGAACCAGAGCAGCCACCGTTTTCGTGCGGGTAAATTTATCCTTGTAAGAATTTTATAGAGGGGAAATACGGGTAGTTAAACATTGTTACAGTTTTAAGGTCGATGTGGAACTAGGTTCACTTTTCAATATGAAATGAGGGTGGAACATGGCACACTGCAGTTTGATTTGAATTGTTTGTTGAAACAATCTGTATGAAGTTCATTGAAATACGATAATGGAGAGTCAAAATAAAAATTTAATATGATGGTACAGCAATTCAATAATTCTTGTGGATTTAAGGTATGATATTAATCAATATACCTAATTTCTATAGAGGAGCTCGTGGCTAAGCTATAACCGCATAAGTGATTCGATCACAGGTTAAGCTATGCTTGACGCGGTTGGTCCGTGGATGGGTGACCATCTTTGTCATAACGAGTTCCTCCGTGTTTCGGAAGGCACGTTAAATTGTGGGTCCCGGCTGTTATTCCTACATCTTTGACAGTCGTTACAGATAGTCAGAAGCTGAAAAAAGTCTGACAGCCAGTCTAACCAAGGGGTATCGTGCTTCCCAGGTAACTGGGTTGAGGAGGTCAGATAGGCAGTCGCTCCTTGTAAAACACTGGTACTTAGCTGAAACCGGTTGGACTGGTAGCCGACCCCAACATAGTTGGGAAAAGGCTAGGCCGATGATGACCTAATTTCTATAGTATTCAATGAAAACCTTTAACAGTTGAGAATCTCAATTAGACTAATACAGTTCTAGACTGGTTTTTTAGGTCTACAATAACATCGACGTAATTAACGACCCTAAACCTAATTAGATTCGAGTTTGTAGGTAATTAAGTTTCTCAATTCAACCTTCATATATTGTGGGCGTGTTTTAAAATGTATTAGGGATTGGATAAGTTTTAAAATGTTTATTAGTTGTGTGTCGCCAGTTAACACGCCTTTCGAGAAAAATGCTGTTAAATAGCCTGTAACTTTTATCAAGGCTTTTTTTTTCTTGTTCCTTTTCCACTGCAAGTCGCAGTCTTCTATTTTTCCGTATATCTTCTTTTCTGTCTAATACATAGTTAAAATATTATCCGCCATCACCGATTGATTTCAGACCTCTTGGGTTTTATTAGTTGGGCTCATTGATCGTCTGACATGCGGCAGTTAAATGCAAAATGCTTATTTCATGAATCTGTCTTTTCAGAGACATTCGTAATCTTTGAGTATTTCAATAATGATATAATATTCAGGTAATTTTCTTTTTATAACCTTTTATTTGGTTTCACCTGTCTCGTTATCAGTATGTAGGCCTGTAATCAAATCTTAAGTTGACCCACTTCCCGAATTCTGATTGAGCTGAAATTTTTGCAGCTTATGTATACGTGAAAATACAATATAATGTGATTATATACATATATCTAATCTAATGCTGCAAACTGGCAGGTGGCCAATCACTGTTGAAAACACCATCGGGTTCAGATTAATTTCAATTGTATTTTAGAGTTTCTTGAGTCCAAAGCAGACAAGCAAAATCTTTTTTCATGTAATTTTTTCATGACAAATTATGACGGATTTAATTAAACTTCATTATTTACAATAAAATAACTAACCTACAATAATTTGTCGCACACAACCTCCTTTATTTATTTTAGATAACTCAAAACATTTATGCTGTAAAGTATACCCGCAGCAGCAAATTCTTCGAGGAAGTCCCCAAGCGCATAATGTTTCATATCAATTGGAAAGTTTTGTCGCAAGTGTTTGCTGGATGTTTTGGTCACTACGGAGGTAACAAGCATGATTTATTGTATTCTCGTGTTCTGCCTTGGTGTATTATAGTGACCCACGTATAAGATTACTATACTGAAAATGTTTCGTTACTATATTTTATATTTATGGAGTCCGGACTTGCTTACGGAATTCTACTAATATTATAAATGCAAAAGTTTGAAAGTATAGATGGATGTTTGTTACTCTTTCACGTTAAAACGTGAAATATTTGCATAAAATTTGGTACACATACACATCCTTTTTATCACGATTTTGTGTTCCCATAGGATCGCATTCGTTTTGTAGCGGAGCCTCCAGCAAAAGCAAGTTTTCAAATAATTGAACTTCATAACTTTCGATAGCTATGCGACAAGTGAAAAAAAATTGGTTCCCGAAAGGAGAGGTAAATAAATAAAAAGAATTAATAATCAGTGTTACACAACATTTAATATGAGTGCTATTAGTACATATTGCTATTAGTATAATCAAAATGGGAAAATAATATAAAAATATGTCACTGACAAAACTTTCAATATTGTTTCAATTTTCAAACCTATGACAATCAGCTAAGACCGCATATACCGCTTTAATATCGCATTGATTACAAGTGAATACCAATTGTCTTAGGATAGCCCAGCGTCATGTTTCCAAGTAATCCACACTGCGTGGCGAAGATCAGCGTCCTTCTACACAACTCGAGAAAAATGTGTGTGTGGTAAACCTTTAGATATATTGGCTTATTACCAAACATATTTCTCTTTCTTTCAAGTTGAATTGCACCGTGAAACATTGAAAATGTTGCCTTAGCTTCTATATATTAAAATTTTACCCCTAGAGAAAAATACCTCATCAAACAATATCAATAAATTCAACATAAGAAAAAAATTACAGATAACTGAATAAATAGTATAAAATATTATAACATTTAGGTAAATTTACCTATTTTGTAATGATAACAATACCTCTATTTAGTGAACTCTACAGTAAATATCACTTATATTTGCTTTATGAAACCGTTGAAAAGTACACGCAATTTAGAACAAACAACATAGCCATAATACGGAAATCAGAATATTATTGGTCATTTAGTATTTTAAAACTTCATGAACACGTGTTTTCGTGAACAATCTAATTAAACATTAATTTATTTACTATTCACGCTCATAATCAAAAAGGAAAATACATGATATATGTTTCTATAAAATTTTATTTTCTATATTATATATTGATAATTGCTCCCAAGCTGGAAACGAAAATTGACAATCAATCAATCAATTCAGCCTATCACGGTCCACTGCTGGACGAAGGCCTCCCCCACGAAAATTAGTAACATTAATAAGACAGTCAAATAATGCTTGTACGATTTAAGGATTGATAGATATCACATCACACCGTGCACAGTGCTAATTGGCGTGGTGGTCTATACCACATAGTTTGTCCATGCAGTTCAAAATAAAATACTTGAAGAACAGATTAAATGAGAGTTTTTGTACATTTGTATATGCATAATACGCCAACTCAAACGGGGCACTATTGTTTGAATGTGAATCTTTACTGCAGTATTTCCCATGAATTTTCACAGCTCCACACACAAATACGATTGTGTATTCATTTGGTATTGTATTTTGCATATAGTTTTTTTATGGTAAAATTGGCGTGTTGGGGACAAACATCAAGCTACTTAAATACTGTTTTAATACAATTTAATATAATGTTACACGAACTAGATTTCGATCGCAGCTTTGCCCGCGTGGGTATCGTTTATAGCTGTAAAAGGTAATGTTCAATTACCTTTCTTTGACAAAGTCTGATAAAAGTAGAATACGTGTGAATTTAAGCTGTCCACCAACCAATACTAAATTTCGTCGAAATCTAAATCACATATCACCCACACGTACAATTGCAATCACGTACTTTCATTCATCGTATTTATAATATGGGATTTCTATACCCTATACCTCATTTCTATAATGTTCCTTGACCATATACTACAATAAATATGTCGCCTTAGCGTAATGGTAATGTTATTTGACTTTGAATCGTAATCATAATATTTTCATAACGAGAATAATGCATAAAACCCGTAAGAAAAATCTTGCTTTCATTTCCTTGAACTCGCATGTAAACACTCGTATTGTTACTATAAAATGCAATCCTGCGCAGGCTGGTGTACCAGTTGCCTTGTGTTAGTAAACGTTAACGGGCGTGTTTACCGTCGTTTCTTTTAAACAAGTGTTGTTCAATAAATTTTGTTTGCCGATATGACTGCAATACCGTATGAAAAGTGAGTAGCAATTTATTGTTGTATTTCAACTGAAGCTTAAAATAACTTAAAATAATATTAAAGCTCATGCGATAATCTTGCAGAAAGTTTCTAATATCTGCTTATAAAGACTTTTATCGGTATAATTTTTACAGTAAGCTGCTTTTCCACAGTGAAAAATAAATATATATTTCACATGTATGTAACGGGACCTTGAGTTTATTTCGACATTTCTTGTCGGCATGTTAAATTGATAATTATTTATAATCGTATTTGCAAAAAAAAATATTTAATTTGAGTTGTTGGAATAAATTGTAAAATATCATATTTGTTTATTTAAGTTTTTCTACCTCGACACGTATAGTGCCTGAAAACATTTTCTTCCTCCCATTTATCGCTTGTTTCACAATCAGGAAGGAGCTATCTAGCAGAAAAATTGAAAAAAAAAATGCATTCTTAAAAAAAAAACGAACAATTAACCGGGAACTAATGTGGCAGTGTTGAAACAATTTCCTTAGTCTAGCAAGCTCTTTAGTAAATCATAATAAATTATATTAACGGCTTGTTAAATCTGCCTCTACCATTATTCTGGAGAATTTTATCAGGACCAGAGATACCTAGTACCTACTACTTGACAGTAGGGCTGACATAACATTATGTTAACAATAAAAACATACAACCAAACTCAATCAAATTGTTATGGGACCAAATTACAGCTATTTCAAAACACAATATAAAGTCTCGTCATATTTACTCACTATGTTTTGGCAGGTGTCTTGTGATTTTAAATATTTCCTATTAATTTCGAGGCAAATTTGTGCCAAGATTTTCCCGTACTACATATTAAACGCCCATCTAATATCGATAAAAATGTGCTATATTAGACTACGAAAAAAAAACCACGTACAAACTGCCAACCCATAATTGACAACAGGCGTGAGTATATATTATGCTAATGTAAATAACGCATGTAAAGTTTACGAAGAAACATTCCAGCATTGTGAGACATACACAACATTTTTTAAACAAAGCCGTTTATTTGTAAATATTCGCTTTCCGGTTAATTATTGCACAAGGTAATGACGCACTTTGATTTTTAACCACCAAATACTTACTTAACTTGTAACAGTGAGTTCGCCATGTAAAAACTGTTTATCGTGTTTACCGGGATCGCCCGACTAGTTTTGGACCCAATCAGAAACCTAAATCATGAACAGATGCGGCCACGGCATTTCCTCTAGTCTACTAGATAAAATCTGGAGAGATTTCCTCTAGTCTACTAGATAAAATCCGTTTTGACATAAATAAGACGCTGAAATATTATGAGGACCTTTCAATTTTATAGAAAATTTATTTTTTTGCAGTGTCTACCCTAAATCGGACCTAGGATGCTCCTTGTTAACGAAATGCTGTTTCTGCATCCCGCTGAAGACTTGCTGCTTCGTTCTAGGATATATTAGTTTGGTAAAGTAACATCCCGATTTTAAAATTCAGTTACTATAATAATTAAATATACTTGTTGAATTGAGTAGTCTAATTGAGTCTCCCGTTAGTGGGCGGTAATTGTAATACATTGAGATTATATTCGTTCTAAAAATAAATAATCAATTTAATTGGTACTTTTTCTAAAAACGGTTTTGTATAGTGTGAAATAAACCATATACAAAAACAAATAGAATTACTTTTAAGTTTGTTAAACCTATAGGTACTCGTTCTTTCATAGGCATAATATCTGATATCTTTACTTTTCAGGTTCTGAATTTCGCAATCTCCATGTTTTTTGTTGGAACCTTAGTTTTTTTGGGAATATATACACATGGCTTCCGTTACATTCGCTATAAGCTGGATGAGGATGGTGACCAAATACCTGATGAGGACTCCTTGGATAGATCGAAGTTTAACCTGACCATCGTTGTGATTGTACTAGTGGCTTGTCTGAATGTAGCCTGGCTGGTCATGAATATTGTCCTGCTTATTGGATTGCATAGGGTATGTATATATAATATATGTCTTTAATCTCCAAAAATACCTAATATGTGGCGCAAATTGCTGTGTGGATGTGTTAGATATTTGTTAATCGTTCCCATAAAAACTGTTGAGTGATAGATTATGGCTTGGAAAAACACAATGATAGAAACATAAAAACCGGGCTTGTATTAACATAAACTATTTTTTTTTCGATTACAAGGTTCGTTTCATGTAGACGGAAACTCTAAAAACAGTTTACTTCGGTTATTAGGATACTTGGGATACATAGAACAGTGTGGTCAGCATTATCTACTGCTACAATAAATGTTCGTTCTGTTTGAGTTACTTGGCTGGCGGATTGCCAGTTTGTACCAAATTACCGCTAGGTATTGCCAACTTGTTCCTTGTTTAGAAGTGCGTTTGTTGAAACATTTCGAAGTTTAAGGTAATGTGTGGATAGGAAGGGTTTGATTTAATATTGGAACGAGGAGTACGTGGGAAGACAGTAAATTGCGCAATCGCAATATTGGAAATTCCACAGATTCATAGAAGACATTTATTTCGTCATTAGTTAACAGTAATATTAGTTTCAAAATTTTTAAGAAAAATAAATGGAAATACCGGTTTGTCATTTCATAAGTTTTTTTTATTAATAAAATTAATACGACTCCCACTTTAAGGAATTTAATCCTTGTGTCGTGGGGGTTTCACAAATATTCAAGTCACAGGCACAAAGACACCCAGACTCAGGACAAGCATTCGTAGATCACACAAAATACTTGTCCTACGCGGGGATTGAACCCACGACACGCCGCGATCGGTTGGTTTGATGTTAGCACCTCAATCCATCCGTGCAGTCAATTCATTAGTTCTTGTCACAGAATCTTAAAAAACCTATATTTTTGGGTCATCCAGTTTCAAAATCAACCTACCGATAGCATGTAAAATATCCAAATGATGAAAACAATTTCCCGCATTACCAGCCTACTACGTCTAAGTTGAATGAAGTACATTAGCAAATAAGCTGAAAGTTTGTAGTTGGCAACATCCGCTGGACATAGCACTTTGTCCTTAGTTTGTAAACCTCCACCCTACAGACCTTCTTGATCGGCGATTAGTAATTTTATGGTGTTACCCTCAACGGTAAATAATGAAGGGGAAACATTGACTTTGGTTTCTCATAACGTATACCTAAACGACGTCGTTTGTATCATATTAGTTACGTAGCTAACACAAACCATAAATAAAAACGATAATCTAAAGAAAAGTTTTCCAACGATTAATAAAAGTGTACTTTTAGACCCGCCGCGCTAATTTTCTTATTTCTTATTATTATTTAGAGCACGCAATCGTATTGGAAGATAGTTATAAGAAAGGACTATTTGACTGATATACACTGAAACTGTTTTTTTAGAATCATTTTTGGATTTAAGGAAAAACTTTACAGTTAAGGGAAAAAGCAACTTAAACGATTGATTAATATTTAAATTGATCTAGATGTAGATTGGTTACCCTAGAATCAAATTACTTGACTATTTTGACTGAGCATGAGAAGAAAAAATCTATTTAGCCCGAGGAAAACAAAAATGGTTAAGTAATCAAAATAGTACAAACAAAATAAAAAGACTAAGATATGCCCAGTCTCTGTGTCATCTGTACCTACTTAGACTATCAGTAAATAAATACCATTTTATAAAATTAACAATACTTCTATCCTGATATCTTTTTCATAATTTCTTAAATTGTATGTTAAAACTGATTTTGACTGCGTGTCTTTGATCGCAGCAAAGAGTATTTTGGCTTGTTACTTATACACCGTTATTCATTTCCAGAAAAAACCTGGCCACATTAAGACTCATGTGACTGTTGCTTCCATGCGACTTATACTCTCAATGGTGGGCGTGCTTATGTATGGAGCCCATACATTTAACTCTATGGTGTTTTGTTACACTGAAATTGGTAAGTTTATACACCATTTTAAACACTTATTTGATGCGCTTGTGTTAATGTTAGTAATAAAATTATGTACTTTAAATAAATTTATAGCGATTAAATACTATCTAACATTGGCACAATTAGCAAAACCAATATACATATTTGTTAGACTTTGAAATGTTGGCAGTGTGGCTTTGACATTTTAATGCTTACCGTTATTATTGAAATGATGGCTTACAATTTAGAATGAATAAATTTAGCAGAATACCTACCATTTTATGATCGCCATTTTTTTTTTGCAAATGTATTTATTATTTTTCGTGCAGATCTAAGTACCCTTTTGTCTTGAAAGATGACGCACATTTTAGGCAAGCGTTTTTTTTTTAAAATATTGTTAAGATAATGTAATTGATTTAGCTAATACTTCATACTAATTAAAGACAAATTGAGGATTAGGATGAGCCATTATATGTAGAATTAAATTACCGAAATAACCCCCTGTTCTGGAAGGAGAAATAGGGAATTGCCCATTGAGAAAACAAATTGAACAAAGTTTCAATTCTTTAAATCTGTGATTTTGCAGGTTTGTCAGCATACTTCATTCTTCTGTACTACCGGTACGCCTTGCAGCTGGAGCAAGAGCTTAAGTTGGCAGAAAACAACCAGACTTCTGACGTTGTCTGTAACGCTATGTTCTCTTACCCTAAGACCATCGACAAAATTAACTTAACGGAAAAAGATGATAAAATTGCTTACGCGTAATGTTTTGTTAAAAACACTTAATTTAAGATTGGGTTACACCGAGATTTTATGATGCATTTCCTAAAGCATTTATGCACTTTAGAAGAAATTGGAGTAGTACGGGGTTTTAATTCACAAAAAGCATATTCTGTGAACTAAATTATTAAAGATATATGTTATTTTATTTCTAGTGTGCCTTCAAGTATTTGAGTGCTAATAAATATTGAGAAATGAAAATATTTGTTTACTTATACATTTGTGTGTCTTATCTAAAAACTGTTCTGCATCAAATTGAAGCTAACGAGAAAGTGTGGTTTTGTTTTTCTGAAATCTATTATCTTTTAGTCGTTGCATATGTTAACCACAAAGCCCGCCTAACCTAATTATTTGACCCATTGCTCACGTAAACGGGCTAAAACGATGCTTTCAAAATAGCATGCACAAGAGGATCCCTTGAACCGGATGAAACCGCCTCGAAGGAGGCAACAAAACTGATTTAACTTTTGCCGTAATAGTTTCTGCGGAAGGCCCAGGTCGCCAATGCGAGTATTATGCCTTCCGAGAATATTGCGATAGTTTTATTCTGCATTTAAAATTACAAGCTTGAAGAACTTAATTATTCAAGTGCAAATAAGATCAAATTATTAAGATTTATATTTATTTTAAATTCAGGCATTATTTTAATATGTGCTTTTTTTAGGAACAGTGATAAGCCATACATTAATATGATACAAACAAAATCAAATAACGTTTTAATATCGGTACGTCGAGATACACCGATGGTGCATTCTCTCTGGAATACGTACTGTTGCAACAAAGATTGTAACAACCTCCTCTAACTTTACAGCTTAATCTGTCTTAAGTGACTTTGATCGATGACACAGTCTGAAACATTAACATAAGTACTAAGTTTTGTTATTTTATTTCACTTAACTTTAGCTTATTTTGTCTGTTTACTTGGTCCTGTTAATTAAAAGTTTGAGGGCCGCTGCACCGCCATTTTTGTTTCCAAATGGTCGAGATTTTTATTTGGTTAAAACGGATCCCGCACTAAGGAATTAAATACTTGTGTCGAGGGGGGTTTCACAAACATCCAAATCACAAGTCTCCTAGACAACAAAACAAGCAGTCGTGGATCACACAAACGCTTGAGCTACGTGGAGATCGAACCCGCAACACGTCGCGCTCAGTGGGCTTGGAGTGGTGACCTCAACCACTCGGCTATCCGTGCTGTGCAATGAGTCTCTGAAAGAAATAGTTACGTAGACGTTGAGAGTTTTGCAGTTATGTCAGGCCTTTACGTAGGCTTTTACATAGAAGTAATGGAAGTGGATGTCACATTACTGCTGCTACAATAATTTTACCGATTTTGCTTTAGAGATTCAGAGTATTTATAATTAGGATTGTATAATTCACTAACTCCTGTAATATAAGAAGTTTAAACACACATCTACACTGCAATATTTCTACCATCGCATTTATCACACTTTACGAAATGTAACTTAAATATAACCAAATAACTAACAAATAATAAGTGCAGAAAATTAAACCTACTTACATATAAATCTGGAGTATATTATTAATATCAGGTTTTGGTTTAACAAATATTAAATAAACCATCATTTTTAAAGGCCTTTAATCCTTATGTCGTAGGTTGTTAAAGAATTGAGTCCAACCATCGGACCGCAGGCTTAAATTTACCCCATGTTAATCATGATTGATTAAAAGAAGATACATTTACTGTCGCGTTCTGTTTAATACATAAATATTTGCCATGCTATATATTAACATAAGAATTTATAACATAAAATGTTTATTAAGAAATCAAAATTTACTTTCAAAAAGTTACAGAAAAAATTTAAGAGAAGCATGTTTCAGTCAAGCATAAAGATAATTAACCTAAAAACTGACTTCAATACACTATTTAAAACAAAATAAATAAATAGCTGCCATGTCACTGCTATACATACCGTTATGTAAGTATTAGCTCAATCAGATATTGGGAATGGATTTGATTTAATAACAGACAGCAAATGAGGAAGGTGAATATTAATAAAAAATCGTTCAAATCGGTGTATTCTATATAATATTCTTTAACCACTTTCTTTTGTAGACCAACCTAGTCAACCTAGAGTTGAACAAAAGCAGAATGCATGTCATTGTAGGAATCTTATCAAACAATGAGCTAAATAAAGCCTTACGTTTATACTCAAGTGAAGCTTCATAGACTAGGTTTATCCCAACACGAAATTAATTAAACTTGGAGCAATGAAACTAAATCCTTTAGAACTTGTTTAACGCACACATTCAAAATTTAGTACTCATTTCAATGTGTATGGAACGAGTTTTGAAGATAAATTAAGTTGTCGACAAAGATGCACGTAATTATTATTTTAGTTACCTTGAAAGAGCGATTTCAAAATATATTTGGAATTTTCTTTTCTTTGATCTTTTGTTTGTTGTGTTTTCAAGTACATAAAAAAGACACTTTAGTACTGACCTGTGTTGGAATCAAACCTGCATTTCTTGCTGACAAATCCATTTATCACAACAAGATCACCCATCACACTGCCTTAATGTTAGGTCATAAATAGAAACCCTTTAAAAGACATAGTTTTATTGGTAAGAATTGTACAGCGCGGCTAGTGACAACGTATGTTTTTCAGCGACTGACAAGTAATAGCACGTAGTCCCGACACTAGCTCACCGACATTCGCACCTATATAACATAATCTCTCTATATCGCTTGCCATAGTTAACAAAGTTCAGAAGAAAGATACGCACAATAGACACAGCATTGCTTTACAAAAACTCCCAGGCACGCGCCATGTTTTGCAATAAAACGAAAACTTATACAAATGATCCATTGTTTCGTGGTACGTATGCTCTTATTGTTTCGATGTAATTGAGTAGGAAAGGCAAAGTTCCCCGAGCTCATTTCGTGGCCCCATTGTTAAGGCGGCGGTCAGATTGTCGAGCTTTTGTTAAAAAATGCGCCCCCTTTTTCGCTTTAAACGCCGCATCCTAGGCAGAAAAACTAGAGGAATGCGATCACTACGTTGTATCGCGAAAATAAAACTAAAATCTGTAGTCAATACAATGTTAAATACAATTAAAATTCATGAATAATTGTTGTCACTTATTAACGATATCATTTATTATTAAAAGTTCTATTACGAAAACACATTTTCGTAGCTCTAGCACTAAATAAAAGTACCTTCTTGATAAAAAGTTAAAACAAGATTTTACGTCCAAAAGCCAGCAATTTAACATGAACGAATCTAACCAGCGAATTCAAATTTCGTTAATAACCATAATCCGGCCAGCCGATCGTACTATTAAATCCGAAACAATATTCCTTGTTAGTTTGAATGCTGATATAATTAAACAATATAATATAATAGCTCAATTATCTATAACCGTATTGATCCGTATCATCTCATCCGGATAATGAGTATTCTAGTCGACGGATTAACAAATCACAGAATGGTTTATTAACGCAATGCTCTATGTTATTGATTTTCCAACATATTTGTGTATTGTTAATGAAGTCGATATAATAGTGTCCCATCCCATAGAATTCTATGGGTTATGTAATTACAGATGAATTCTAAATATTTTGTTCCCTATTTAAACAATGATGCTAATTTCGTTAGTTCTCAAATTCATATCCATCCGTGTCTTTTTAAATTGTTCGTAATAAGAAGAGATAGTAGGTTTTTTTTTAGAGTTTTAATGAAGTTCTAATTACCTCATACTTTGTACGCATGTAAAAACTAGTTTATCTTCTGTAAATCAGTTATTGTCTTTTTTGATTATGCCGACCTCCATGGCCGAGTGGCGTACGCACCGGTTTCAAGGTGTCGCTAGCTCTGAGGTCCCGGGTTCGATCCCCGGTCGGGTCAATGTAAAAAAAATCACATTTCTACATTGTCTGGGGTCTGGGTGTTTGTGGTACCTTCGTTGTATCTGAATTCCATAGCACAAGTGTTTTAGCAACTTACTTTGGTTTCAGAACAATGTATGTGATGTTGTCCGCATTTTTTTTTATCTTTTTTCAAGCTGCATATCAGTAAAAGAGTACTACTTATTCTGACTTTAGTTATATATTCATGTATATTCAAGTAGAGTCAGCCCAATTTCAATCAGTCGGAAAGCCAGCAACATAGTGCAAAACCACTGTTTAATGTCGTTCGTAAACTTTCCGTTTTTACAACACTCGCTTTTATAGCGCCATGACAATTGCCGTATGAAATGGAGTTGTAAAATCAAACGCTTTTAGTTTAACTTCATTTTATTTGATGCAGTATTTACTAAGTTTATTAATGTTTGTTAAATATTTGCAAACAGGTTATAGTTATTTAAGTTCAGGTAGGTACATTAATGTGGAGCAAATTTAATAAACTTACTGGTTTAATAAAAAATCCTTGCCTTTTACATTAAGAAGAAAATTGTGTAGCGCGCAATTGGCATTTATTTTTTCAAGTGTAAGCGAAATGCCAACTTAACAGATACTTAAGATGCCAGCAGCACTGAATGTTCAACGTTCTGAGTCAGCAAATCTTATCGACATCTTCGTGACTTGGAGCTTAAGATTCAACCTACAAGTTTAAAAGCTTGAAGTGTAGGAAACTGTTCATTAAGACTTACATGAAAACAATTTTAATTTGGCTGGTAACCTTGGAAAGTCGCAAGTGAATTAAATGGGTTACGATTTCCATTTTTTATCAAATGAGACGAATAATAATATTATATGCATAGGAATAGTACAGGAGGAATAGACAAAATAACTATTCATCATTATTTTCATAAAGTGATACAATTTTCCCATTTGGTTGTAACCTTTCGAAATTAATTTACCCCTTTGATATATTTTAACCACATTTGATTAGAAGGAACATTGACCAGATCAAAACCTATATACTTATGTGCAAATATTTCCAAAACATAACTAATGAAAGAAAAATCGAAATTACACATTTTCCGAATATTTTTTACTATGATTATTATCTAGTTATTAACGATGTATACATGAAAGTAGCTTCTAGCAGTCAGTCATCAATTCTACATTTAATACCAGCGTACCTATTGGCACGGAGGGATTTTGTCGCGGTACTTTAAAGTGCCATACTCCGAAATAGTCGCACGTTCGCCCCATTCATTCCTTTCGCAGAAAACACGCTATTATGAGTTTAAATCGGTGTTCCATATAAACGAACGTATGTATAACTATCGAATCTGTCTTCATGTCTTCTTGGAATTATCAAAACAAGAGTGTTCGAGTGTAAATAAGGTACCATTAAATAGATACCTCGAGTTTCAAGCTAATTTTGCATTTTTGAAATATGTGTTGTTTTTTTTTCTCTTTTTGGCGTGAAACGTTTATAGGCGCGGGTTGACCTGATTTTTGACGAGGCGATAAGCGAGGTAGCGACACATCGCCTCGCAGGTTAGCGTTTCATTTGTTAATCCAGTCCTTTTGCAATATATTTTCTATTTTCGCAATAACATATTATTTGAAAATATTTTTTAATTTATTTTATACATGATTTTTGGTGTTCTAAAACTGCGAAGCATCCCGAAGGTCAACATATTTTTTAGGTTTTTGATATATTCAAAATAGACGATGGGAGATTATGCGGAATTCTAAGAAGACTAGCACAATAACATATTTTTCAATACATCTAACAACAGATCAAACACAAATATATCAATAAATTATTCACCTCACCTCAAGTACTAAAGTTATTGGCTGCCATATTGCTTCTGGTTCAATTTCCCTATTGACCTGTTTCTGCAACAGCTAATCCGTTAAGTTTTCTTGTTGCACCAACAATATTCGAAAAACTAAAACTACTGCTGTTTTCTGGATCCAATTTCACAAAATCTTGAACGCCGATCGAATGCCCGCAAGCTATGCGAATATTAAAATTTGTTTCATCTGAATATAGATGCATGGAACTTAAACCTTTACAATATACCCGAGCCATGCAGATTATTGATGGAATCTATTATTATATCCCTTTAGAACCAAGTTATTGTACTGTATTTAAAATTCGAAATTGAGACTTAACATTTAGACACAAAATGCTGATAAATACTTTATTTGGATTCACACTTGCCTCACCATTAAAATTCAGTAGCTACTGCCAAAACTAAAGAAATCGTTATTCACGATAGCAGTCCTCGTTTTTCAATGTAGCATGGAAAAGGCACAGCATGCGTAAAGGAAAACAGCAAGGATTGAACTTTTTAAAACCTTTTACGAATTAATACATTTAAGTAAGCAAACGCTGATACTTAAGCTTTTGGTTACGTTTACATCGCCCTTGAGAATTGACGCTTTGCTAATTTATTGCCGAGCCCCCCAATAAACTTGTTTCAGTGGACATCGTACCAAGTGTTCTCCGTCCAAACATTAAAAAACCCCAGTGAGCTCTTAAATTCATACGACCATTCTCCATCCTTAGTAACGATAACTTGTAATATATCTGTTTAATCCAAAAAACAACTGATTTCCGAAAAAGAATTGCTTGTATAGTATACTATGTATTATAACAAGGAGAAGTGCCGCACATTGCTTTTGATGCTGAGCGTTAATTTCGTAGTGCATGTTAGACATTTCAGGATTCTCGCAATGATTTCAGAGTAATTAAAGTACAAACATACAAATCTTGAAAAGATCGCATTGAAAGTGACCAGTTTTGATTCCATTCAGATTGGATTTATACGAAGGCTCAAACGCGTTCACAAATATCTGGTTACTGAACCGCTTAGTCACCACGACATTTCAGTTGACCATTAAGAACCGACAAAACTATGCGACCGGCCTGGTACCGAAAACTCTCAACGCAGATTCATAAGAATATACATTTTTCAAATGTTATGTAAGTTGAATAAATCATCTAATAGATTTCATAACAAACTCTGCTTACATATTTAATATTTCAATACAATCTTCAACGTAATATTCCAATACAGTTATTCTCATTGACTTGTAAAAAGGGCTTACTGTACCGCACCAGCCCGATTCGATTTCTCGGTCTGCCGAAGCAAGTTATTTAATTTATTCCCTTCAAACTGTCAAAGTCTGCACTTACAGTTGTTTGTGAAATAACAGTACATTCGGTTTGTTAAAGTCTAAAATCTGTTTGAGAATTGAAAACGAGCATACTTTGTCTTTGATCTCCGATTTGTTTCAGAAAAACACAATCCGATTGTTCATCTGTATTAAAAACGCAAGATAAATAATCCCCAGCCGTTCAGTTTTCTTAATAATATCTAAAACATAAATTAGTACTATTATACTTATAAAGGCTAGCTCAAAGTGTTTTGACTTCAGATATTTTTAGAATAAACTAATCAGCAGGCATAGAATAGACAGCGGGATAATATTGCGATGTAATCAATTTTAGGGTATGAATAAAGCACCAAAGTATTTATTGTGTCCTAAAGCACACCTTCATTTCCTGCATTTTTTGTAACTAACCTGTACTTACCCGCCTGCTGGGAAAACCCTTGATCGCATTCTTTTTCATTCTCAGCTCTATGCAACAAGACTTAATATTAACCGTCAAAATGATCCAACGAGGTGTTGGGGTATCTAACAAAAGCTTTTGCACAAAATAAATTTCAGGCTCAAGAAGTTATTTATCTTACACGGCTCACTAACAAGGCAGCATTTCCCGAAGGCGAAGCTAACTTTTTATATAAAGAAAAAAATTATTAACGGCACCACAAATCATGGTCAGTCTTACATAATAAAACAAACCTATTTATCTGGAAAACCTCTGTACCTCAAATAAGAGTGGCCATAATAAAAATTTATAGGCAATTTGTGGGGTGAAATACAGCTTACCTTACCTTCAGTCTTTGTTTGGATAATGAAAGTTTTCGAGCCAAATACAAAGACAGAATAAGGTGAGCGTCGGTTGCGGTGTTACTGCGGCTCCTTAGTCCATTATTCAGTTTTATGAAATGTTACAAATATTGCTTCATGCTGTTATTCTGTATACGATTAAATAAACTTTTTGTGCCTCTTTCTACCATTATTCTAAGTGTATTCATCACGATGTACAACCCGCCCGGTAGCATCGTGAAGCCGGCTGACCTAATTCGAGCAATTGATTCATACATTCGAGCACGATGATACGCCTAATTCCTCCCGTTCAGATGGACATTTTCCAAATTGGATGGTACTGAGATGTTGAAGCCAGATGCCATGTTTAAAAGCATGTATTAATTTGTTGTTAGCACAAAACAATGTTGGGTGTTATTCAAATCATCGATACAGATTAAAATTAAAGATTTTTTGTACAACCGGAACATTAGACTTTTACCGTGATAAGGTAATCATGTAATCACATTTATTTTCCGTTCACATAAGCATCTAGAGTGGAATAGAACCTACATTTACTATATGTTTCTACCAAACATTCTGTTTTGCAGACATCAAGGGTCTGTCGTTTTTTTAATACCAACAACACTGGAATCTCCATAACATCAATTTCGAGAATGATAACACAATTTGCATCATCTGCCTCCCCTCACAAAATTATGTAAACAGCCTAATATGCACTTTATTTCAGAAGGGAATTTATTACAGTCGTTGCCATGGCAACTTTTTTATAAGCAATTGAGTTCATCATTTCAAATATCCCTTTTAACTCCCTTTTACTTACAGAATACATAACTAGAATACCTACGAATTGTGAAGGTTTAGGAATCTACTAAGTATTTGTTGCGATGACTCGTTTTTTCCGACAATTTATTTCCTTTCTAAACCAAGATGAAGATGTGTAAAAAGGCCACTCGCTCAACAATCATATTATTTAAAAAAATCTCTACACGTAAGGTATACCCTCTGACACAACATGTTGCTTGCTTACTCAATCTAGCTCTATATACTTACGAACTTCTATTTATTATTATTGACTCCATCAGTAAGGTTGCGATATAACAGATGGCGTTAGTTTCCGCAAAGCATCAGACAACTTTCAGATCTCATTACCGCGCACCATTGGTTTTCCGGATGGCACGTGCTATTTGTATCTTAATACGACAGTTAGGATGAAACAAGATCGTCATCCGCAAAATGTATTTTCAACAGAAAACGGTGAACAAAAAGAAGTACCTATTACAAAAAAACAGTTTTGTTCACAATCGTTAAGAAGGCTGAATTAATCCTGTAAGAAAAACACGGCATTCATCTTTACGTAATTTAGTAGATCAGCCTGTAGAATATAATGGCAGCAGAAGCAGAAAACAAATAGGACGACGGAATAAAATATTAACTCGGGCAGGGAACATTTTGCGAAGCAATGCTATAAGGGAAAATAGCATTTAATGAAGAATCCGCTTGTTTTTTTGCCTCGGAGATTATTTCACAACACTGGTAATAAGGAAAAACGTGAGCTTAATAGACGAATTGATTTTTTTTAGGTTTCGCAGATTATTTTATTTCATTGTTTCATTATAAAGCTGCAATTTCCGCGACTGCAATATTTTGTAAGATATTGTTAAGATCTGCATAAAAAAGATATACCGATATGTCGCCTATTATTGATACCTGAGCTGTGGCACATGAATTAACTTGAAAAAGAAACAAAGCCTTGATTTTGAAGCTTTCGTAGATACAAACTAAACTGTACATTATAAAACATGCCATTATGTTTTGTGCGAGTGGAAACTATTTACCTAATTTGCTTTAAAGAAGACTTAGGCTTATTGTAGACAATACGATAAATATGCCAATTAATTCAGTTCTAATCGCAAACGAAACCATTAAAATCTGAACCCAAACCGGTCGGTTTACTAATTTAACAATACCCCAAATAATTTCGCTTTCATCTACGCGACAGGAATTCTATTACGAACTAGTCTTTTTAATCATCCCCAAAAGATCTGTTTGTTCAATCAAAACTTTGTCTGGCACAGGTGTCATAACTTAGGTAGTTTCCAACTTAACTCGTTTGGCAACACCCTATGGTCATCATAGGGTTGTGTGAGACTTATAATCTTGTTATGACACTTAATTACTGTTTTGGGATCTTTGATGGTATTTTGAGAGAAACAATGGCTAAGTGAAAAGCGTAGGAGGGAGAACAAGTCTGGACAAAGATAATTAAGAGCCAAGTTTACATAAATTAAACTGATCAATATTTTCGACCGATTATTATGTAATTTTGTATACATATTTGGTAGGTCTGAGAATAGAACAACATCTATTTTTCATACCCCTAAGTGATAAGGGTTGCTCACAATTTTTTTTTTTCTTGACGAAATTTTTTGTTTTAATTTTTTTATAATGTGGCATTAAAAAATACATAAAACTAAAAATAATTTATTAGGCAAAACAACGTTTGCTGGTTCAGCTAGTTTTTATATAGAAAGAGCATAGTGGATACATACAATAACTTTAGTGGATTACCATGATTGTAAATAATCTAGTTTTTAAATACTTAGTTTTTAGTTCTTAGCTGTCGTATTAGGATAAGAAATCCTGTAAAGATAGTTTAAGGTGTTTTTAAATAAATAAATAAATAAATATGTTAAAATGTTTTGGTGAAAATTAAGCTTAAGTAGATTTTTTTTGTATCAGATTTTCACCGTAACAAACCCACGAAAGAAAAAGTTTGTACATCCTAACGCTCAATCATCTACCAAGGTCTTTATCAAGGTATATTGGCGATGGCGGCTACCATTTTACCCGAATTATTTTAGGCAAAGCGTTTCCCTAACCGACCTCCAAATTGCTTATTGGCAAACACTGCAATATCTAATTTTATTGAATTTTGATTGATGATAATACAATGCTACAAAGATCCAAGATCAATTTATGATAGTTGCTTATTGAATACAACAGCATTTTTCCACGTTAACTTTTGTTCTTTTTTCATTCCAAAACATCTTGATTTTCTATCATTCTCAAACAGAGTTGAAACAAATTATAGGATGAAACTCCGACTTGGATAATAATCCAAATAATAAAGTCTGAAATGTGCGGCAACAAATATGTATACCCTCAACCTCACGGTTTATACAATTGTTTATACACTTTGGAGCCAGTATTTTTTTGGATTCAGCTAAGTTTTTTTGTTCAATTTATTAAGAAGTTAAAATTGATAACTGTTTTGTAGGGTTTCGTACACAAAGGGCAAAGGAACCCTTTTACTAAACTCCGCTGCCTGTCGTGTCGCGAACCGCAACAACAAATAATAAAAATAAGCAAATTAAAATGACTACCAATTACTGTCATTTTAATGGGTGTTTTTTTTGCAAATTAACTCTGCTTGAGCCTATTTGCACGGAATCCTCAGTATCGAGAACCCGACTCGCACTTCACCGGCTTAACTCCTTCACACAGTTTTATAATAAATGCATCTTTAAATAGAATCACTTTCTTCAATTGTTTCGATTTCATTCACTTATCTCGATTTGAAAACTCGACACTTCATGACTGGTAATTATTTAAAATCCCAACTCTTTAAGCTTTGAAAATCCTTTTGGTATATTTTAATGTTCAATTCAAAATGTTTGTTATCTACGAGTATTCCAAGAACAATTCGCGGGTCTTCTATGGATTCTTTATACCCGGGGGGTTAGTAACATATAAAGTTACATGATACTGCACTTATACCTACATTGTTCCATTCTGAGATAATCTCGTCCTACTAATGGTAGGGAAGTTGGTATGTCTGTTTACTAATATGTATTTATATATCCGAGCGTTGAAGAGCCAAAACTGGTTTATGAACATTGTTACCAAAGTACTAAGTAGAAATGAAAAAGGACTATTTGTTTTTACTTTTCAAAAACATTTGCAGCATTCCTTTAAAAATCATTTCATATGTTTTTTACAATCTTTATTGGAATTCTTAAGACAACATTAAAGAAAAAATAAACTAAATAAGACAATTCTATTAAGGTTAACATTCAGTATTATTAGCTGATAATGCAAAGTATCGTATAATACTGAATGCTTCCTCCATACTTTTCAGAACTTATCGTTCAGAGATATAAAAAAAAAATAGAGAATTCCATATTTTCAAACGATTAGAAGCTAAAATATATTTTTAAAACGAGAAAAGTCGGGGGCAGCTTTAGTACATAAAGTTTATTGTGTATCCGTCAAGAGGGATTCCTTTCAGTTGGCTGTGTCGGGAGTGACGTAGTAACTTCAGGTGCATTACAACATGATTGCCCTGTTTGTATAACTGTTTCATATACCATAAAATTCTAAAAGAATTTCATAAATTAGTTTTTTGCGTGGTTTAAAACACTTATTTAATATCAAAGTTGAAGTTGATTAGATAAACATATTTAAGATAATTAAACTGCAGCTGCTCATATCTCAATTAGTACGTTAATATTCTCGTTCCTATTTGAACAGATACATCTTAGTCAAGCTTATACGGGGTATTAACTATAACTAACATAAATCAACAAGATCATTAAAAGTTTATCCGTCGACAAGCGATGTAACTTAAACATCAGGCTTAAACGCAGTTCGTAATCGACACAGAATCCTGTTACTTGGAAATGGGACTATCAAAGTATACCATAATATGTGTTGCGAGGGTTTCATAATACTTCCAAATGTCAAATGACGATTGAATAGGGAACAACAAGACACTAGACATTTAAAGGCCGTAATTCTATTCTTCCTAGCCTTTTGGAAGAAAAAGCCTCTTTCAATAAGTTCTACCAAACGATTTCCATGACATTACACGACTTCAGACTAAAATTCTAAAAATGTAATTTTTAGCTAAGCGAACTGGTAACTAAATCCTAATCTCTAATCGACATGACCATCATTGATGAAGTTCAAACGTCATTGACATCAAGTGATTCTTTTAAAAAATAAATGAGAAACTTTTCAATGTGTGCTCCCAGATAACATGCAGTATACTGTATATCAGACAAAATATTTGTTGTTTAGATACAGTCAGCTAAAGACAGAAGGATCGAACAAAGCATGTATCGCCACAGGCTATTGTCAGAAACCGTTGACACTGCACTGTTGCAGAATAACCCCTAAAGCGGTTTGCACACTAAACAATATGTTTGTAGGACATAAATTACAAATAAAAATAAATATATATAAATTACATACAAATACTCGTAGCACACAAATTAAATAAACAACACATAATATGTGACTTTCGAACATCTTTTTTTTTCGGAAAAAAAATCATCAAATGACTACTTCTGCTTTGAGTTGAGCGGAAGGGAGGGAATGTGGGACTTCCAACTGACTAAAACCCAACCCATGTTCCTTTCTTTGCCCTTCATGTACCAGGGCCACGGTAACCCTTTCCAACAGTACCGCTGCCCCGGCAGGCATCCGCCCTCGTGGCCTCCACAGATTTTTGAATCCCTGAAGTATGAACCTGATATAATAATTTGTCTGGCCGTTTGTGTTACTCGATTAGTCCCGAGACGACTGCCCGAATCAAATGCTATTTTTTCCCCCAGATTTGCGCTTTTCTTCGTGTAGGTACGCCTTCACGAATATATCCAGATCATCACGTGAACATTTCCTATGTCTAACTCGGCGACGATTCTGGCAACCATTGTGTCATCATTTCATACACCTACGTAAATGAGTGACTTTAAAACATAATTTTATCTTAAACAAAATCAATTTTAAGCGTGATAACACGTTTTTTTTTCTATCTTGATCCGTCTGCATGTGCATACAGCCTTACTTTTGTCCGCAAGCTACATTGATATAAAGAATGGATAACAATTCACTAGCTTTGGTATTTTACATTCTAGCATTCTCCTTTTGCCGTCGACCCCTTCTGAATTCGTATTTTAGAACTCAAAAATGCTGATCTATTGTTTATAACAAAGAGCGGTACCGATGTCGGGTAAATGGCAAATGGACTTGACAGATAAGATCTTTTGACCACACTTGAATGTCGAAAAATTACCTAAACTAAATTAACATCTGCCAATGTTTTAATATAAGTTTTATTGATTTGTGACAATTCGATTACTATGTTCTGTAGCTCCTCGTCAAATCATCATAAATTACTCCGTTTGACTGGTTGGGCTCAATCGCCATTCTAGATATTATTTTTAAGTTAAAAATTAAGAACTCCCATATTTCAATAATGGGGAATTAACCGCTGTTTATTCAGATTTCAAAGTAATTTTTGCCTGGAGTCCAGAAGTGTCTCCTGAGACCATGTGATGTCTTGTTATGTGTCATGCCTGGCTTCCAGTATTTCTGAACTGTTTAAGTTACTATTAATATCTTGGTTGTTTTCTTGTCCTGTTTAAGTAGGTGTGTTTGGTCCCAAACTTTCGTTCTTCTGGTCCATGCAGAACCCTTGGTCCACTGACAAGGTATTCCTTGGAGCTCCTGTATGGAAAGAAGAACTTTCTCTGAGAATAATGATATTGGTTCTAATGGAAATCTTTGGGTTTGAACACCACTACAATTTCAACTCCTGTCCAACAGCCTGTCTAATGTCTTGAACATTACATATTATGGCCAGATGATGAAGTTTCAGTGGTGCCAACAAAGCATTCGAAGAGATTATCTTTATCTTTGAATAGTCTCATTTCTAAATTTACCTTACTAAAGAACCTTGCCTTCCGTTTCTTCATTTC
The DNA here is from genome assembly GCF_003590095.1 of Trichoplusia ni. NCBI lineage: Eukaryota > Metazoa > Arthropoda > Insecta > Lepidoptera > Noctuidae > Trichoplusia > Trichoplusia ni. The sequence goes on from NC_039480.1 coordinate 8,959,429, forward strand.
CCGCTCTTTTGCAACTCGTTTACAAATTGAAGCTCAGTCTAATGACGCAATTGTTTTGTTCATAGAAAACGATCAAGGCTTGAACTTTTAAACATTCTACAATGCTAAGAGGCATTGTGAAATAAAACGTTCCACTGTTCAGAAAAGAACCTTTATTCGTAGAGCGACTTAATAAAATGAGAAATATACAAGTTTTTATCCGAAACGCTTCGCTACTCAGCGTAAATGCAGATATCTGTGGGTCGGTGACCTTTGTAGTGCAGTATCATAATGCAGGTATACAATAGAAGTGTGAGTTTGCTGTACTAATACGACATCAGGCAACGGCTAGGTAGTTTTGGTCTTTATTTGTATTATTTTATTAATTTTTTAGCAAACAATAACTTTGGCAGTGATGAACCCTTAATCACTGCCAAAGCACTAAGATATTTTTTTTCAAATTATTAGGATTTCCATTTGAAAAATTGATAGTAATTAGTGAAATAGACATAAGAAAAATTTTACCGATTCCAGTTGAATTTGCCATTTATTGTTTCTTTCTATTAACGAAAAACGCTGAAACAAAAAAGGATACAATGACAAAAATACCACACATTGTATAACCTGGTACTACATTATTATTTCAAATATTTAAATACAAAAACTTTGGTTACAAACTGACCTGAAATTCACACTAAGCCAAGATCTAGTGGAAATCAAAAGATTGAAACAATTTCTAGCACTGATTGCATTCACGATTCCTTTAACATGCAAAAACAAGTACGTTCAATTATATGTTACGCATCTCCACCAAAGACCTTACAAGAGAAGTAAATACTTACAACAATGAACAATCCCCATCCGTGTAATAAAGCTATTACTATGCATTTCCTGGAAACCCATACAAAGGATACAACGGCTGATGGGGTTGTGAAGAGGAACGTTTTTATTTTATGGCTATCGAAAATCTATAGAACGTAACGACGTATAAGAACGATTGTGCTTACCTAATCTGTTTTATGATGCGTTAAAGAGATTTTTTTAACCTGAAATAAAAAGAATACTCAAAAAAAAAATATTTTTTTTACCTCTTGTGGTACATTTTTTACTTTGAATATCTTGTAAGCATATCTAAAGATGTTAGTTAACTTTTGCTAGGTACTCGTGTCATTTTGTTTGTAAACAAATAATAATTTCGGCGGCCAGATCATTCTAGACATTTTTCCCGACAACGCGGCAACGCCTGCATGCTGAGCGCACGAAAGGCGTAACAAACTCCCCAACGTTGCGGTCTGTTCATTACTCATTATCTAGTTAGTTATGCTTCCATAACTACTCTCTTTATTTTTCCCTAATTATCAATTAGTCTCATGTCATCCTAAATTAATCAACCTTTTTGGCGTTTGTCAACTGTATTGACAAGAAAAGTGACAATAGAGGTTTCGCGAATGCAAATTATTTATCACCAATGAGGTGAAGTCAGATTTAAGCAACGCGCTAAATGTAAGCTTCCCACTCTTTAGTTACGGCCGATTATAGCTTATTTATGTTGAATTTAAGAAAAAAACAGTATTAAAAACAGCAGTTAAACAGTCAAACCTTTTACGTTGAAAATATAATCTAGGCCTTTAATGTTTTTGTATGTTAGAGTACTGGCAATGCCCATTCCTACAAACAGGCATGTAGACGAGGCAAGCCCTTAATAATTGAAAGGTTTTTTACCTTTCTAAACTCCGCTCTATTTTTCTTTATCTTTGCATTCCTGTCATTCAAAATAGTAATCAGAAAATCCATTTAATTCAAGTTTATTTCCACAACTGACAATGTACGTCGAACTTGATTAAAAGCTGTATCAAATCGGCGTAAACTACTTATCTCTCTTCAATTTTTAACAAATAAACTTATGTTATTATAATCAAAATTCGTTTATTCAAGTTAAGCTGACTTGCTAATTGACATTTTTCAGAAAATCGTAAAGTATTTTATTTACGTTACCATCGTTACTCATACCAATTATTATATTAACATTTTATATCACATTAAGTGGCTGGTGATCTGATTATATGTAGTTAATCAAAAATCCGAAGTTAAGAAAAATGAATGCGTATAAATTCCAAGGGTCCTGGTGAACGAGTAAAACACACCACTCACTATTAACGAGGATATAATGGTATATATTAATACTGTCGTTTCACACAAAATAAAAAATTACAAAAATATATATAGTTTCACGTGTAACGAAACCATAGCGCAATCTAATTCGATCCCAACGCCATCTATCGAGGCTTGGACTTGGAGAATTGTACAATTGTAAAATGGTTTGACCCATTTTACAATTGTACAATTGTAATGTTGGACTCTATTTAAAAATGCGATTGATCGCGCTACGGCTTCGCATACAACGTTGAACAGAATGTTTATGTATATAATAAGTTATACTCAATAAAAGGCGTAATTGCGTTTTCTGAAAAACAAAGTGTCTTCCTTTATTAATATTTCATTACAAAAGTTTTATTACAATAAACATATTTACT